>NW_006408635.1:5769819-5794547 GCF_000296735.1 Chrysochloris asiatica | reverse complement strand
CACATGTTTTGTGAAAACATCCATTAACATTTCCAACCCCCCCCCCCAAAAAAAATGGGGTTTTCAGTGACTTCCAGCAGTGTTACACGCTTTGTAAATATCATCTTGTTTAACCCTGGTAAAAGCCTATAGAGGATTTATCATACCCATCGGACAGAGGCCGGGGCCGACGCTCAGGCTCACGCTTAGTTTGAGAACTGAAGAGCAACCAAAAAGGAATATTTGTGCCATAAAAGATGAGACAACAAAAACTGAGCAGCAACTCCGAGGAGGCAAGGGTCAGACGACTGAACCTGGGCTTTCAGTCCTCCATCCATCCACAAAAGGAAGACTAGAGAAGTCAGCCTCCAGCTATGCCCACGCCCACTCCATGAAGCCTTGCCCCACCCAAAAACAAAGTCCTCCCCACAAATGGAATGACCAGTTCAGAGACCTGGACTGACTAAACCGGTAGCCACCAAATCAGTTCTGACTAGGGGGTGCCCCGGTGTGTGTGTCAGAGTAGAGCTGTGTTCCACAGGATTTCCAAGGGCTTTCTTTCAACTGTCTTAGAGTGGACTTGAACTTCCAATCTTTCAATTAACAGCCGAGCACATTAACCATTTGGACCACCAAGACTAAGTCCAACCCACTGCTACTGAGTTGATTTCAACTCCTGGTAACCCTTAAAGGACTGAGAAGAATTGCTCCTTCAGGTTTCAGACTATCAATCTTTATGAAAGCAGGCAGCCTCATTTTCCTCCTGAAGAGTTGAACCACTAATCTTCCCCTAAACAGCTCAATGCTTAGCCCACAGTGCCACCAGGGAGTTTTACAACACCCAGGGCTCCAGAACAACCATGAGGAACCATTCCCGAACCTTCCTTGGACACCCAATGCTGTTGTTGCTGTTAAGTGCCGTCGAGTTAGTTCTGACTCAGCAACCCTGTGTAGGATTCTCAAGGAGCAGCTGGTGGGTTTGAACTGCTAACCTTGTAGTTCATAGATTAGCGCTGATCCTACAGCATCACACCAGGAGTCCTGGATAACCCTAAGGCTCTTTAAACGAACATCAGTCGAGGTGCTTCCAAAACCTTGGGTGGAAAATTTCCATTATCTTTTCATTCCATTTTCTCACAAATTTTTTGATGCTCCCTCATATTTCAAACCAGTTTTACACCCCCTCATATAGTTGAGTAACACTCTCTGACCTAGGCCAATGTGGTCCTGTAGGATCAGCACTGGACCGCATTTCGAACCCACCACCTGTTCCTTGCAAACCCTGCGCACAGCATCGCTATGAGTCGTAACTGACTGGACGGCACTTAACAAGTTCTAAGATCTAAAGCTGGGGTGAAGCCTAGAATTCTGAAGCTCTACTTTCTAATCTAGTCCTTTAAACACTGTGAGATTCGAAAGAACCAGCACACACCTTGTTCATTCAAACAGAGCGCTCAAACAGAGCAACTTTCATACAAACAGAGCAACTCTCATACAAACAGAGCAACTTTCATACAAACAGAGCAACTTTCATACAAACAGAGCAACTTTCATACAAACAAAGCAACTTTCATACAAACAAAGCATCTCTCTCTCCCGGTCGCACCTCACGTTCCTAGGCAGTATTTCTCCCATACACATTCTGACAAGACTTCACTGCATTTGATGGCAATCTCATCAAGACAGAGAGAAGGCTGGGGATTGATTTCTAAGTTTATCTGGTAAATTCTTCTTCCTTTGCTTCCTCAGTCAAATAGAGATATCGTAGCTCTGTACCATCTAGTCAGTTCCAACTCATAGCAACCCTGTATATGGTTTCCAGGAGTGACTGATGGGTTTGAACTCCTGATCTTGTGGTGAACAGCTTATCCTACAGTACCACACCAGGACTCAAATGGAGAAGCAGGAACATTAATTATAAAAACGGCATTAAGTTCAAGCTGGAACACTACGTCCAGTCTTGTCTCTGGGAAAGCTAACGATCAAATCGGAAAGGTCTAAAACACAGGGCAGCACTAGCTCACACAGACACGGGGAAAACATAATACAAGCCATTACCTATTAATAGAGCCCGAAAGTCAATTGTTGTAATTAAATCATAGCTTAACCTTCTGCAGAATCCTGAGTTAGTCTTGACATGTTTCTTTGCGGTCAATTTTGGGAAAACATCTGCTGTTGGTAACGTTTTATTGAAAGGGAAAAATTGTATCCTTCTGGTTGGAAAGAAAATTAGCAGGAAACTAATTTTGACAAAAACATTGTATTAAAAAAGAAGGTCCAATCACTGGCCTTGTTTGTTTTGTTTTTTTCAAGAGCCTTAAACACAAAAACAAATTTTAGCAAAGTTACTGCAAATTGGATGAACACAATATTTAAACACAAACTCCCTACAAAGCTTCTGCCAGACATTAAGAGTTGTTGTTGTTGTTGTTAAGTGCCATGAAGTCGATTTTGACCCATAGCAACCCTGTAAAGGGTTTCCAAGGAGCAGCTGGTAAGCTTGAACCACCAACCTTGCAGATCAAACAAATTTGCAGTCTGACACATTAGCCCACAGCGCTACACCAGGACTCCAAGACATAAGAGTAGAAACATAATTTTCCCCTATTAGTAATAACGCATGTAAATAATTCATATTTGAAAATACTCTTTTCTAGACCAAGGCAATACTAAGATAACAATGCCACCGTAACACCTTTAGAGATAAAAGGCGGACTGAAACCAGTCCTCAAGCATCTGTTCACTGCCCATCCATTTTGCTCAAGACTATTTACTAGGTGTATTCTAGCTGAGACTTTTTTGGAAAAGTAAAAATTCAGCTCTGGACATGTGCAGGGCTTTTCCATTCTTTTAGTCTACTATGTGAAACACACCACCAATTAGTATGCTGATCAGTTAACTGCAGCCAGTATGAAATTTACTGTATTTAGTCATTTGGATGCTGAAGTAGTAATTTTTAACCATCACTGCAAAAGTCTATGTTACATTTTGCAAGCCCAGTTCAAACCCACCCATGACACCCTACAGCTATAAATTATTTCTGAAATGCAAAGGTGAAAGGCCAGTTCTGAAACAGCCTAACAGTTGGACTATCCCAGCTTAGGGAAGGGGAGTCTCCAAAGGTAGGTCCAATTTATTGTCAAAAGAGTGAAAAAAGTCCCTTCTAAAACACATTCCTCTTAAAAAAAACAGATTCCTTAGGATTCTTTCCAAAATATACAGTAAATATCAGAAATATCAGAGTATCAAAGGTGCTCTGGTAGCTCAGTGGTTGGTTACGAGTTGGGCTGCTAACCTCAAGGTCAGCAGTTCGAAACTACCAGCAGTTCCTCAGTAGAAAGATGAGGCTTTCTGCTCCCATACAGATTTACAGCCTTGGAAACCCTATACAGGGTCTGTGAGTCGGAACCAACTCCACAGCACACCACCACCAAGCCCTATGCTGTTGTTGTTGTTGTTATGTGCCGTGGAGTTGGTTCCGACTCATAGCGAACCTGCACAGGGTTTCCGAGGCTGTAAATCTTTATGGGAGCAGACCGCCTCACCTTTCTCTCGTGGAGACGCTGGTAGTTTCAAACCGCTGATCTTGCAGCTCGCAGCCCAATTCATAACCACTACGCTACCAGAGCTCCTTACCAAGCCCTATACAGGGTTTCTATGAGTCAGAACCAACTCCACAGCACACCACCACCATCAGAGTATCAAGAACCAGAAAAAAAGCATGGTTTAGTTGCCACTGAGTCGATTCCAACTCCTGGCGGCACCAGGAGGAGAACAGAGGAGCGCTGTGCTCTGGAGAATGTTTCAGAAGTAGATCACCTGACCTGCCAGACACTTCTGGGTAGACTAGATCTCAGGGACTCCGCAACCCAGAGAACGGCAGCCACAAAACAACAAGAAATGAGTGCCCCCCACCCCCCACCCCCCACCCCATTAGGTTTGGATGGTAGCATGAAAGGTGAGAAAACAAAAAGAATGTCTTGATGCCTTCCTTCTCCAAGGCAGGGGTTCTGGGACCCCATTCCCAGGGTTAGTGCCGTCCAGGGAACAGCCCTGAGCATTGGAAGGGAGTCTAGCTCCAGGGAATAGAGTCTTCCAGCCTTATCTGGCCCTTCCCATTTGTCTTTTCTGTGTAAATTGTTGTTAAATGTCATTGAATCGGTTCCTACTCAATGAGTAGAAATCCCGGTAAGGCGTAGGTATAGGATAAGCACTGGACTGCTAACAGTAATGCTAGTGGCTCAAGCCCACCAGCCACTCACTGGAAACCCTGTAACAGGGTCTTTGTGAGTCAGAACTGACTCCATGGCACTGAAAACCTGACTCCACAACACACTACCACCAGCACCATGCATTCAACAGCTTTCTGTGAAACGAGTGAATACCACTGAGAAGCTGTTTTTGTGCTGAATAAAAATCACTATACTCTAAGTTTCCATGTAAGAGATTATTATAGTGCTCTGCTCCCATTTCCCACATGCCACCATATAAGGTGTCTCTATACAACATGCAGGGAACTGTGAAACGCAAGGTCAGTGGTTCGAGCCCACCAGCTGCTCCTCGGGAGAAAGATGAGGCTTTCTGTTCCTGCAAAGATTTATAGCCATGAAACCCTACACAGGGTCGCTGTGAGTCAGAACTGACTCGACAGCACTTAACAACAACAACTTATATTAGAGGGGGTCCTTCAAAACATTCATGGAAAAATCCCATTACGCTTTGATTCCACTTTTCACAAACTTTTTGAAGCCCCTATTATTGCGCTGCCTGTCAGGCACCTGTGGGTAAGTTACTCTCACCCCCCCCCCCCCCCCCCACACACACAGTGTGCAGTCTCACACTTTACCCATGGTATCAGTCAATAAACTACTGACCGATGGATTTCGTCCACTTTCTAAGTTGTAACTGAGCTACTACTCTTTAACTACAAAAACAAAAGGCACCCAGATGCAAAGAACAAGCTCAAAGGAATCTTCTCACTCACTCAGGAGACGCGCTGGACTGGCAACCACAAGGTCGGTGGTTCAAAACCATCAACCACTCTCGGAAACTCTACACAGGGTCATGGACACACAACAACAACCTAGTACACAACACAGACTATAAAACAGGAGGAAATAATGATGCCAGTGCTACCTGTTCAGAGAGACCAAGGCAAGAAGATTTCAGGTTCTGACAGACACCACTTGGTTGCAAACAAGAGTATTCTAAAACACTGCCCAGCGGTGATGCTACAGCAAATCCCGTCCCAGTGAGGGAGCTGGTGCCCTGCACTGCTCATCTTTACTCCACAGAGGAAGTGAGCCACCTCCTTCAGTATCAGCCTCAGGGATAATGACACGGTTTCCCTCCTCGGGTCTATACAAACTGTTACAATCAGCTTACCAAAGACACTCTCTAGGAGCTTAAAAACAAAACAACTTGTCCCCCGCCCCCCAAAAATAAAACTCACAAATATTTGTCCCCCCCCCGCCCCCGCATCTATCAAGTGGTAATGCAGGAAGAAAAAAATTAATGTGAGTATCTACGTGTCAGGACAGAAGAACACACAAAGACAACAGCAACATGAGCAGAGTATTGCTGAAACAAATACTGACTCCTGTAGACCCCAGGCCCGCGGGAGTTTCTCTGTGTTCATTGGCATTCCGCTGTTTTAACACTCAGAAGTCTTAGCATGAGGTCACGTATCTTCACATTCGGTAGCATCCTACTTCCCTTTACCAAACGTCTTGTCAATGTTCCGTAAAAAATAAAGCAATGTGTGTCAATAGCCTTTGATTTTCACCCTCTGCTTTTCATAAATGAGACAGTAACCAGCAAGTCCTGGTGTGGTGCTGTAGGAAAAGTACAGGACCACAAGGTTGACAGTTCACACTCACTAGTGGGTCCTTGGGAAAGGCCTCAATAGCACTTAGCGACAACCACCACCAGGTTGGGGGTGGAGCAAAAGAGGAGTTGAGAGCCATTTCCCAGGTGGTTGTTGGAGAGTAACAGGAATACTTTGGGAAGAAACCAGGCAATTATCAACAATTTAGGAAAGAAAAAAAAAGTGGTGTTCATCATCCCAAAGAGATTCTGGACACAATTTCTTCTGTGCCACTGGACACAGAAGACCAAAAAGAAAGACAAAATGTCCCCAAATTGTTGACATTTAATATGTTTCTCCAAGAACCTGGTGCTCAATTAATTAAAGTTTATGTGCTTAAAGAGGGAAGTTTCTCCCTAGCAGATGGCACAACAGTCTTCAAAAATAATAGGGAGGGGAGGGGGTTGTTGCAACTTAAAGTCATCTCCTTGGTTATTTTCACAAATACCTTACACCAAAGATAACAGAGAGGGGCTGGCATCAGATTACTCCTGTGCTGGATGTCAAACAATACAGCTAAGGCTTCTGGGGAAGGCAGGCCTACAGGGCTGGATGGACCCTCCCAGCACCACCAGGGCTTCCCCCCCCCACCCCTCTCACTCACACACACACACACACACACACACACACACACACACACACACACGGCTGTGCTCCACTCTCAGGCCAGACGCCGCTATAAAAAGCCTGGCCTCTTGCCAGCTGGCGGACCACACACTGGATATTTTTAACTTCAGGGGCCTGAGGACCAGGGCAACACCAGGGCACCAGAAAGTGTGGAAAGAGTCACCTCCAGCCAGGCTGGCCTGTGGTTTTCATCCACCTCTGATCTTGACCCTGGTGGTCCTTCAGGAAGGATGCCTTTGCAGAGCGTCCACTGGTGTTTTGTGAAGACACACACATCATGTTGGTACCACAGAAAGGTCAGACACTTCACCCTGACAGCACAATCGCTTTTAAAGGCCATACACATAGTTACGTCAACAGCGACGTGAACACAAACACTGGCCAAACCAACCTGACACAGAAGGCTACAGACTTGACTTCTGTTACAATTACTCTAACAGCTTGTTGTTGTTGATTCTTGTTTCACACTGGCCCTGGCAGCAGGCCACACACACAGGGACGAGGTAGGGCTGTTCTCTTGTAGATAAAACACAAATACCATACCCCCACTACCAGCGCCGCCATTGCTGCCGCCACCGCCACCACCGAATGCTCAGGGCCAGGAGTGCATGGCTCTCATTTCAAATCTGGGATGACGATCCATTAGGGTCATTCTTCTTTGTTTTTTCATACAGAGACACCGCCTTAAATGAGCAACACTTCATCTGTTGAGAACTAAAGATTCACAACAAGTCTTTGTCTTGGGCCTTAGTTATCAGTTACGATGGCAGAACTGTCCAAAGAAGGGAGCGGGGGTAGGATAAGCAGGTGGAACTGTTTCACTTTCTCCTTTACTGTTTTAGTGACTGGATTTTTCCTGAGGCTTCAGGGCAGGGGTGTTAGCACTTGGAAAACCATTATGGAACACATTCAGTATCTGTACAGACCCAGAACTACTGCCTGAAAATACTCCGGCTACATATAAGCTCCCAATGCTTAACTTAATTTGTCTTTGTTTGTTTCTTTGTTTTTCCCCTCCCCAAAGCAAAGGGCAGGCAAGCACTGCATCTACCTGCAAATCTCTATTCATCGTTTTACAATAGAAGGTACCCACATTCTATAGATCCTTAAAGTTTCAATCTCTAGAATCACCTCTGACTTCTTTAAACTATCTGTCCTCACATCCAATTAACCTCCAAAACATTCTTCTCCACCTAGGATCTCTCTCAGAAGAGCTCTATTTTCAGTTTCCCTTCACTGGGAACTCCTGTCAGTCTCTGGCCCAGATTTCTCCTCAGCATGGCAAGACCTGGAGACTCAGTGGTCTTCCTTCTTCCGCCCCTTTCTCGCCCTCTTCTCACTGGGCCTAAACACAGCTGGGAAGAGCATCATTCCCAGCAGCACTTCCTGACTTTCAAGAGGCTCTTCCTGGCTCATCTAAACATAGGCCCCTGCCCCCCTCATGCAGCCCACTTAGGCTGGGCTCCCCGCCAAGCACAGGATACTTGGGCCGTGCTGTTCCATTCGTTATTCATAGGCTTCTTCTTAGTGGACAAATTCCTTGAGGCACTGAAAAGTCTAGCATGTTACCAGGTCAAACCAAAACCAAGCACGTTGCGGTCCAGTCAATTCTGACTCATAGCAACCCGACCGGCTGCACGATGCAATCCTCTCACAAGCAGACAACAGGTTGGTAGGAGAAAACTGCCTAATGCAAGCCGTCTTTGCGGAGACTTTCATACTGTCAGGATATACTCAGGTCTACCTCTACTCCCTTACAGAAGGAACCCTGTTAAAATGACAGGAAAGGAATTTTAAAAAGAAAAAGCATAAATTCCCAAGGATGAAGAGAACGTGAGGTAAGAGCAACAACATTTTGGAGAATTAAAGCTGCCAAGCATTCTAGGTGATCAAAGTGTGGACCCCAAAGGCTCAGGAAACAGAGGTACCAGCTCACTCTGAAGACAGAGTGCACGGCTGGTAGGACACACTGAGTGAGGACTTCAGAGTCCTCCTCACCAACTGTCCCCCAATCATGACACAAATCAAGGGGCACCACCGCAGAGGCTGAGTGAGAGAAGTGGGCAAGAGAGAGAAACAAATCAAGGGGTACCACCGCAGAGGCTGAGTGAGAGAAGTGGGCAAGAGAGAGAAACGAGTGAGGAAGAAGAGCTCAAAGGGAAGCCTAGCATCTGAGCCGAGGTAGCTGGTCCATTCTGCTTCCAGGTCACTAGGCAGCGCCTGGTTGGAGTGATACACACCAGCATCTGAGAGTTCCCAAACAAAAAGGCCTGGCTCCCTTTCCCATCGTTCACACCCACCAGTGGAGAGAGAACTTTGTGTCATTTAGTGATGCATAGGCTCAGCGCTGGCATGCGAACGACTAGATCGGCGGTTCAAACCCACCAACTGCTCCTCAAAAACCCTATACAGGGTTGTTATGAGTCAGAAACAGCAACAAGGGCCAGAAAAATAGATGTCCTTCAGCAAGATGGACTACGATGGTGGCAGCAACAACGGGCTGAAACATAACGGTGATTGTAAGGATGGTGCAGGCCCAGGCTGTGTTTCATTCTGTTGCACACAGGAACCCACTCGCCGTCACCTAACAATATTAACTATTACACCTAAGCAGAAGAAACATTTACTCCGCCTTGATTACTAACGGGTTCCACCCTTCTGAGAGGAGGTGTTACGGGTGATGCACATGGTTGAGTGTGAAGCTGCGCACCGAAAGGTTGGCGGTTCCACCCCCAGGTACCCCAGAGGAGAAACCATAGCAATGGGCTTCTGACAAAGAAGCTACTAAAAACCCTATGGAGCACCGTTCAACTCTGACACAGGGGAGTCATCAAGAGTCAAATTCACCTCTAGGGTCACTGGTGTGTTCTTTTGTTTACTTGCAATCACAACTTGAGGGTAAATTAATAATGCATACATTTTACAAATGGTGAAACACGGAGGCAACGATCAACTCCATACAGCATGAACTGGTATATTAAGGAAACACATTCACAGTCCATGGCTCAACTGTATACAGCAATTTTACAGTCACACTAATGAAAACACTGATGGGAGAGCTACCTAACAGTTAGGATATAATGAAGACCACAGGAAACAGATGAAAGTGGAGTCAACAGATAAAGCCTACACCTGAAAAATGAAACAACAGCAACATAGGTATAGCCTTTAGAAATGTAGATGTAAATACCAAAAGACACCATTTCTGTTATGTTTCAGACTCATAACAATCCCACTTGACAGCGTGGAACTGCCCAATAGTTTCCTGGACTGTAAACGGCCAACCTTTTGGCAGCAGCTGAGTACTTTAGCCACTGCACCACTGAGGCTACCTGAATAAACCGATAAAAGCAAACTACCAAACCAACTGCCATCAACTCAATTCTAACTCATAGCAACCCTGTGTGGCCTCCAAGATTGTAAATCTTAACGGCAGTAGACAGCCTCATCTTTCTCCAGCGGAATGGCTAGTGGGTTTGAACTGGGGACCTTGCAGTTAGCAAGTCCTAGCCTTGAATAAACTGAGCTCCTTGAGTAAACTATGAAGAGTTGAAAATATCTCTCTGGGGAATGAATTTATGGTTAAGGAGAGGTGGGCTAGGGATTGGTAATTTTCATTAAGGGTCTTTTTTCATTGATGCTTCTTGTTTTGTGTTGTTAAAATAACTGTGGATATTCATTTTTTAGGAAATAGTTTTTGAAATGCTTTTTAAATGCATGTCTCCTTCCAGGGAGTGTGAACTCCCCAAGGGCACAATCAATGGACTCTATGAGGGACATACAAGACTCTCTTTAACACTGGTCTTCGGAGCCAAATGTCCAAGCAACAAATACAAATATACATGAGACATTACTTCCTACAGCAATACTGTTTTCTTTTTTAAAAAGAAAGACAAAAGATCCTTCAGGATGAACCAGGAAACATTTCATTAAGAAGAAGAAGCCAGTGGCCATGAGGGGAAATGGCTGGTACTTACACAATCATCTTTACGGAACTTCACTGAACGTTGCAATTTACCTTATCGGAGCTGTTGTTAGCTTCCACGGAGTTACCCCGACTCAACAGAACAAGATACTGCTCTCAGTCCTGCACCACCCCCAAGATCAGTCGAAGTTGGATCTATTGGGTTTTCAATGGCTGAGTTTCAGAAGTTGACAGCCAGGTCTTTCTTCCTAGCCCCTCTAAGTCTGGAAGAGCTGCTGAAACCTGTTCATCATCTTAGCAACACACCATTGACAGGTAGCCGTGCATGAAGTGAGCTGGCCGGGAACAGAAGCCAAATCTCCCACATGGAAGGTGAGAATCTACCATGGCAACACAACTGTCCACAAAACACCACAGTAAAGGTAGTAAAAGTATTGTGTGCTGTGCTAAGGCATCAAGACATGAGTTCACGTTCCGTCTTCCAAAAGGCAGGCGAGTCTCTGGGGTTCACTGGCATTTGCAGTGTTGGTTGCTCACATGTTGTTAAGTGCCAGAGTCAGTTCCAACTCCCAGTACAGGCTTTCCGAAGAGCAGCTGATGAGCCTGAATTACCGACCTTACAGTTCACAATCCAGTTCTTACCCTACAGCACCACACATGAGAACGGGGATCATCAGGGAGAAAGTAGGCCTTCAGCAGCAAAGTTACATCAGCCCTCAGCTCATTGTCTTCCAAAGTAATCACTTGATTTGATTCATGGTGACTCTGGAGGTCAACAAACTGGTTCCTAATACTATACTAACACCAGTCTTACATCTTACCTTTAACATAAGAGCAATGGAGGGTCAAAAAAAAGGGGAAGACCCCCCTGGCCCCATGAAATGGATTGGCACAAAGGCGGCGGCGATGGGCTCAAACATAGCAACGACTGTATGGGTGATACAGGATCAGGCAGTGTTTTGTTGTTGTGCATAGGGTCACTATGAGTTGGTACTGACTCGATGGCACCTAACAACAACAACAATGTAACAAATGCTAAGACACAAGAAATACTGGGAAGCAAAAAGCATGATGAAAGAATAGTGAAAATTATTGTTCTGTTCATGTATCAAAAAAAGGACAGAAATAGAGTGTGCTTACAAGAATTGCTTTAACAAGTAGACATTTTAGAATGGTATTAGCCAAATTTTCTTACACCTGAATTATCAGCATACAAAACAGTGTCTGTATCATAAAATTACAGCAGTTACATGTAAACAAAGGTAATCCATTGTTTGGCATTGTGGTCTAGATTGCTGATGAATTTTGCTTTAAGAAATAAGAACCTGTCACAAATCGAAACTAATACACAGACAACACTATCAGTGACCTCAAGACTATGGCCCTTAAACGCCTTTCAGGCTGCAACTGAGCGCACCCAATGGCTCCACTTTAAACCACATGATGGACACGCCTGGAAGGTGAACGGTAACAACAAGGAGGTAACCACAGTGGACACGTGAGATCGAAAGGGCAGCTTCTACCCGTCAGGAAAGCTCAGAAGGCGGGAAAGGATAGGACAGAGGGACGAAAGCGGAAGAGTGCTTGGTGAGAGTTGCAATCAGTGTCACAAATCATAAGTGTCATGAACTGTTGAACGGAAAACAATGTTCCCCATAAAGTTTCACCCAAATCACAATAAAGGCTATATATATATATATTCAGGCGTAAGAAAATGTCTACTTATTAAAGCAATTCTTATAAGCACATTCTATTTCTTTCCTTTTTGTTGATACATGAACTGAGCAATAATTTTCTCTTATTCTGGAACTCTAAGCTTAAAGTATGGAGAAACAGTTAACTCCATAAAGTCACAACAGACCCAATCAGCTCTAGGAAGCAGCCTTATTGCTTTCTGAACTGGTCCATCGGATCATCGAAATGGCAAAGATGAAAGGAAAATTGGGAGGCTCAAGAAGGCGGGGAAGTGGGAGGCTAGATTCTATCCTCATAACCTTGTACACACTTAAAATTCAAAAACTGTTGTAACCTTCACAAAATTCTTTAAAGGCTAGTCTGACTTCAAAGCACCCCTAGGGAACAACCTCCTCTCTGTAAACCAGCAAACTCCGACTCCAGGATCCAAGACTGCAGCCACTTATCCCAGGAAGCCCTGCACAGTTTTGTTTCCAGAGCGTGTTCTTAGATCTCCTCCTCAGCACCAAGCCCTCCGCATTCCAAGGACCTCTGCCCACATCTATTTCCTGAGATATGTTTTGAGTTCTCCTAAGGGTCTACAGGAGTTCTGGGGTGGTGCTGTGGGTTCATCTGCCAGACTGCAAAGCCGTCTGAACTGCAAAGTCGGCAGTTCAAGCTCCCCAGCGGCTCCTCAGAAATCCTATACAGGGTCATTATGGGTTGGAATCGACTCGACGGCACTTAGCAACAACAACAAGGTCCTATACTGTCCCACAGGGCCGCTATGAGTAGGAATCAACGTGACGTAAGATTTTTGGACTTGTTTTGTCTAGTGTGGTGCTGTGGGTTAATGTGCCGGACTTCAAAGTTGCTTTGAACTGCAATGTTGGCAGTTTCAGCTCACCAGTCGCTCCTCAGAAACACTATACACGGTCGCTGTGGGTCAGAACCAAGTCGACGGACAACACTTAGCAACAACAAGGTTCTCTCAATAAGTGTCTGATGGCAACTGGGAGAAAACCTTGATAATATCCTGTTATAAGCGAAAATAAGAGCAAATCTAATGGAGGTCGAACATAATGGTATTTATCTGGAACCAACAGATGAGTTTTCAAAACTCAGTAGGGACTTTTCAGAATCAATCTGTGCTCACACATACAGCTCAACACCCTCCCTCACTTACCGCTTCCTCCAAGAGTCTCTGGGCACTGCTGTCCCATCAGGGGTCAATCAAAAGCTCTACCTGAGCACTGAAACCATTTTCATTTGCATAAATAGAAAATAATTACAAAACTAAACACCAGGAAGGCAACTGTCTGAGTTCTCTAGTGCTGTTATAACAGACATACTACAAGTGATGGCTTCAACAGAAATGTATTCTATCACAGTGTAAGAGGCTAGAAGTTCAAGGTCACAGTGCCGACTCTAGGGGAAAGCATCCTCTTTGTCGGCTCGGGGGAAAGGTCCTAGTCTTCTTGGAGCATCTGTAGGCCCTGAATTCCCTGGCGATCTCCACACACCTTGGCATCAATCTTCCCCTGGATCTAGGAGCTTCAGGGTGCAGGGACCCCAGGTCCAAAGGCCACTCCACTCCCAGCTCTCCCATGTTGATGGTAGTAGGTCCCTCATTCTCTGATGAAGTCTCTCCTTTTATCTCTTATAAGATAAAACGTGCTGCATAACACACCCCCGAGACTCCCACTCAAAAAGCGTGGTGGTGGGATTAAGGGTGATGTAGCCCACCTGCTGCTCCTGGGAAACCCTACACAGGATTATTAGGATTCAGAACCAATTCGAGGGCACTTAACAACAACAACAATCCCATCCTTCCATAATCCTCTTACTCATTTATCAATTCAAATCATCTCAACTGCAAAACCATACAGAATCCTGGCCCAGTCAAGCTGACACAAATCTTAACTGTTATGACAGCAGTACAAGACTCTAAACTTAGAGGGCTAGATATAGTAAGAATCCTGCCATTGCGCTGTAGGCGAGGCCAATCACAAGGCCGGCAGTTCCAACCCGCCAGTCTCTCTCCTTGGAAGCCCTAAAAAGGGTTGCTGTATGTTGGAACCACCTTGAGGCACTCAACAACAACAACAACATTCAATTTTCAACTTCTTAACCCGTTCGTGTATTGCCCACCAACAGTTTGAGCATCTCAAGTTTCTTGGGACGCTGCCATCCCAGGTGTACTGCCAGTCTCCATCCACTTGGAGGAACCTGCATAACCACGAACCTGAAAAAAGCAGGCCTCACCCAACAATCTTATCACTTGGGAGTTAGGCTTCAAATCCATACTGTTGTTGTTGTTAAGTACCCTTGAGTCAGTTCTAGCTCACAGTGACCCTGAACAGCGTTTCCAAGGAGTAGCTGGTAGGTTTGAACCACCAACCTTGTGGTTAGCAGTCTAGTCCTTATCTGACATTGCCACACCAGAATTTCATCAAATCCATACTACCTTTTAAAAAAAGTGTTTTTTCGTTGATTTCTGCATGTCTTCCATAACTGAAAACACATAGCATCAACAAAAAAGTTCAAAGCCGAAAACAGTTTGGTTGTGAAAGTGGTAAAAGTCACAAAAGCCTTTCCCTGAAGTGAATACTCAGGACCAAGAGTGAGAGGGAGAACACCTTGTGGAACCAGCCTTACCCCTCCCAGGGAGGAGCAGCATTCAAGTCAGGGCCCCAGAGCTAACAGGTGCTCACATTTTACAAGTAACAAAGAGTTTCAGCAAAGACGGGTGACTGGTGAGGAAAATGACAACATCTACACTGAGGCACTGAGAACCACCAGGCTAGCAGTTCAAACCCACCAGCTGCTCCTTGGAAACATTATATAGGGTGGCTATGGGTTGGAACCAACTCTTCCTAAAAAGTGAGAATTAATAACCTGTAGGGTGGGGCTCACCAGCTGCTGCTCTGAAAGACTGACAGCCTCAGACCCCTTCTACAGGGGCGTCAGAACTTGAAACTGACTCAGTGGCACTTAACACTACCACCAACTGGCGCTGTGACTTAATGCACTGGACTGCAAAGTTGGTATGAACCACAAGGTCAGTGGTTCAAGTTCACCAGGTGCTCGTTGGAAACCCTATACAGGGTCACTATGAGTTGGAACAAACTCGACAGCACTATGCAATACCAACTACTAGAATAAAGCACAAACATGTATCATTTTTTATGCATCTAGAGTACATGGCTTTATTCCTAAGTGTCCCTGGTGGTGTAAGAGTTCATGCCCTTGGCTGATAAACCAAAAGGTTGGAGGTTCTGGATCACAACAGAGGGATTTCAGAAGGCAGATCTGGCTATCTATCGACATCTGAAAACTCAGCTAATGAAAATCCCATGGAGCACTTTGTTCTATTCTGACACATATGGGGTCTGCATGCATTACGCCTAAGGGTGCCTGTGATAACTGAGCTTCTGGAAACAAGCGGAGGTGGGGGTGGGGAGCCTACAGCTAGGTCTAAACGAAGTCCAGTAATACACCTTTCTAAAAGCTGGCCACAGAAGGCTTCTGAAAAATAATGTCTGCAAAGAACAGTAGATCCAGCTTATGAGTTCCACTTGTGAAAAACTCAAATGTCACTTTGAGATTTTCTTCCATAAGCACACATCGACCTTTACGCTATTCCAGCAAAGACACAGATGCTAAATACTCCCACACCATAAAGCCAAAGGAAAAAAAATCATAATGACCCTACAGGAGACAGAAGAACTGTCCCATGGGTTTTTCAAGATTGTAAGGTGTGGCACTGTAGGATAAGCACAAAATCAGTGGGTCGAACCCACTGGCCACTCCTCAGAAACCCTATACAGGGTCACTATGAGTCAGAACTGACTCTTTATGGAAGCAGATTGTCACATCTTTCCCCTACAGAGCCTACAGCGGGTTCAAACTGCCAACTTTTCAGTTAACAGCCTGGAGTTTAACCACTGCACTGCCTTGGTCCTCAAATTCACATCTTTGCTCTTCGACACTAAGGAAGTCTTGTGCGTAAATCTGCCTAATGCAAAGGTATTGTTTGATTCCTTGACTGTTGCTTCCGTGAGTGTTGATAGTGGATCCCAGCAAAATAAAGTCTTTGAAACCTCAATCTTTTCTCCAGTTACTAAGATGTTATTTATTGGTCCAGTAGTGAGGTTTTTGTTTTCTTTACATTAGGTACAATCCATACTGAAGGCTGTGGTGTTTCATGTTCATCAGTAAGCATTTTAAGCCCTCTTCAATTTCAATAATCAAGATTGTATCATCTGCCTGTCACAGGTTGTTAATCAATTTTCCTCCAATCCTGATGCCCCGTTCTTCTTCATATAATAGTTTCGTAGATTATTTGCTCACCACACAGATGGAGTAAGTAAAACCCTGGAGCACACCTTTCCTAATCTTAAACCATTCCGTGCACCTTGTTCTGTTTGAACGACTGCATCTTGGTCTATGTACAGGTTCTTCATGAGCACAATTAAGCGTTCTGGAATACTCATTCTCTGCAGTGTTGTCATAGCATATCAGGATCCACACAGTCAAAAGTTTCTGTGCAGTCAATAAAGACCAGGTAAACATCTTTCTGGTGTTTTTCTGCTTTCACTTAAGATCCATCTGACCCCAGCAATGATATTCCTTGTTCCACATTCTCATTTGAATCCGACTTGAACCTCTGGCAGTCCCCTGTCAATGTAATGTTGCAGATGCTGTTAAATTATCTTTAAAAAAATTTTATTGGCATGTGATATTAATGATATTTCTGATGATTTCTGCATTCTGCTGTGTCACCTCTCTTCGGAATGGGTACACAAATACAGGTCTCTTTCAGTCAGTTGGCCAAGTAGCTGTCTTCTAAATTTCTTGGCATAGATGAGTGAGTGTCTCCAGTGCTGCATCAGTTTGTTCAAAGATTGCAATTTGTATTCCATCAATTCCTGGTGCCTTGTTCTTTGCCAATTCCTTCAATGCACCTTGGACTTCTTCCTTCAGTATCATTGGCTCTTGATTATATGCTACCTCTTGAAATGGTTGAACATCAATTACTTCTTTTTGGTACAGTGACTCCGTGTATTCATTCCCTCTTCTTTTGATGTTTCTGCATCATTCAATATTTTGCCCAAAGAATCATTCAAGTAGAGGCTTGAATTTTTTTCTCCAATTCTTTCAGTTTGAGAAATGCTGAGCATTTTCTTCCCTTTTGGTTTTCTAACTCCAGATCTTTGTACATTTCATTATAATATTTGACTTTGTATTCCTGAGCTGCCCTTCGAATTTTCTGTTCAGCTCTTTTACCTCCTCATTTCTTCCATTTGCTTTAGCATCTCTTTGCTGCAGAGCAAGTTTCAGAGTCTCTTCTTACATCCATTTTGTGTTTGTTTTTTTTTTTTCCTTTTTTCTTGTCTTCTTAATGACCTTTTGCTTTCTTCTTGATGATATCCCACAACTCTGCTGCCCGTCGGTCATTAGTGTCTAATGTACTGAATCTCTTCTTGAGATGATCTGAAAATTCAGGTAGGCTATGTTCAAGGTCATCTTTTGGCTCTGGTGGACTTGTTTTCATCTTCTTCAGCTTCAGCCTGAGCTTGCACAGAAGAAAAGAAATACAGAGCACAAAGAATCCTGGTGGTTCCATGGTTAAGTTCAAGGCTGCTAACCAAAAGGTTAGCAGTTCAAACCCATCCTGCGGCTCTGTGAGAGAAATGCATGCCAAGTAAACGCTGTGGGGTAGTTCTAGTCTGCTCTATAGGGTTACTGCTGAGTCAGAATGGACTTGACAGTACATAACAGCCAGCGCTGCAATGGCGGGAAACCCCTCTGCTAGCACTATATCTCAGGCATTGAAACGTCTTCATCTTAAGTTATCTAGGAAATCCAGGTGTGGCACTATACCGTAAGCACTGGAGGGCTAATGGCAAGGCTGACGGCTCAAACCCACCAGAAGCTCCTTGGAAATCCTATACAGGGTTGCAGTGAGTCGGTACCCACTCGACAGCACTTAATAACAACAGGCATCTAAACCCATGGTGAGAAGCATGAGTTTCTGGAGATGTTTTGAAGAGTCACAGGGATCATCTGAGCAATGGAAAGGTTGAGAAAAAGAAGAGTCAAGGATGGCTGTGAAGTCTTGGTCTTGGCAACTAAATGGATGGAGGTCCACTTACTGAGACAGGGAAAACTACAGGGGGGCAGATTGGGGGACAAGAACGGTAAGAGAAACTTTGTTATCTACAAAGGCTTAGGAACAAAAACCTCAAGTCCTAACCATGAGAGGTGGCAATTCTGACTCTCGCAATAGTACTTCTAACTGGGCTCGTTTCCTGACTTAAATTATAAAGGTCATGCTAGCTGCTGTTGTTAGCTGCTGCTTAGCCCGCTCTGACTCATGGCAACCTTTTGTGCCTCACACAACAAAACATCCCCCGGTACTGTGCCATCTTCACTCGCATTGTATGCTTGAAACCACTGCTACGGTTCTCCTGTCCGCCATGTCATTGTCGCCATGTTTGCTGCAGCATTACCTCACCACAAACGAGGTCTTTTTCTAGAGACTGGTCTTTCTGATGATGTGTCCAAAGGAAACAAGACAAAGTCTCACCACCCCTGCTTCTAGAGAGAATTCTAGTTGTATTTCCTTCAAGATTAATTTAATCTCTCTCAAAAGAAACAAAAGCAAAGTGAAAACTTCAATCTAGTTACAATGAAAGCAAAGCAAAAGATATTTACAAATAAAAACTACACAGGTGTCTGTGTCTTTTTATATCTATCTACCAAGATGGCCAAACTGCGTCTCTCATACTTTAGACATACTGTCAGGAGGGACCAGTTGCTGGATAAGGATGCCATGTTTGATAAGATGGAGGGTCAGATATAAAGAGGAAGACCCCCAAGGAGATGGACTGGCCAAGTGGCAGCATCGATGGACTCAAGCATGGCAACAGAAGTGAGGTTGGCCCAGGATTGGGCAGTGATTTGTTCTGCTGTGCATAAGGTCGCTATGAGTCAGTCCTGACTCGATGACACCTAACAACAACAACAGCTATCTGTTATCTTTCCCTTAGCTAGCTTTCTTCGCACTTGTGCATAAACTCTGAAATCTTGCCTAATGACTCATTTCCAAATAACAAAGTGAGGAAATGGAAAAAGAGCAATTTTATATCTCAGAAACTTGGCAACCACTACCTTCAACTGTATGATCAAAGTTAACATCACCAGTGACATCATCCGAGTATGAAATACCCCCAATGAGATGTGATGAGAAAGATATTTCATCTCTGTTATAGTCTTGCCAAAAGCCCACAACCCTAGTCTAAATCACAAGAAAATTCACAAACCCAAATTGAGCAACATGCTAAAGGCTATTTGGCCTGAACTCAAGTCTATCATGGTCATGAAACCCAAAGAAGGCCTGGGAATGAGACCAGAAGAGACCGGACTGCCGTGCAACCAAACGTCACGTGGAGTTCTGGGGCGGCACTGTAGGTTAATGCGCTAGACTGCAAAGTCAACTTGAACCACAAGGTTCGTAGTTCAGGCTCATCAGTAGCTCCTCAGAAACCCTATACAGGATCTCTATGGGTCAGAACTAACTCAACAACAAGAACCTTGGAAGGAAGCAGGACACAGATGGAATCAGCTAGGGAACTCCAAATGCAGCCTGGAGTTCAGCTAAAAGCACTGCGCCCGTGTCCATCTCTCGTTTAGGGCCAGTGCATGATAGTGACATGACAGGTTAAGTGGGGGAAACTGGGTCGGGTGTATAGGGGAATTCTGTGTTATCAGTCCAACTTTTCTGTAAATCTGAAACGATCCCTCCTTGTCTGCCTCTCCCAGAAACAAAGTCCTATTCATGCTCGATTTTCCTAAGTCAAGCAGATTTTGAGGATTCTCTGCATGTGTGGAAGAGAAAACAGGCTGTGTATGAGAATGAGCACATCATTAAGCTTGCACACACATTCCGATCAGCGTGGACATCTACCCGCCAAAATCAACAGTTTTTCTGAGCATTGTATGTTCATCCTCGTACATCACTTCTCGTAAATGTTGTGGTTGTTGTTGTTAAGTGCCGTCAAGTCGAGTCCGACCCATAGCGATCCTGTATAGGGTTTCCACGGAGCAGCTGGTGAGCTTGAACTGCCGACCTTGTGCATTAACCTACAGTGCCACGGGCACCTAAAAGTTCTGTCTGACAGTTTCCATTAGAACAAACGGTTACGCTTCTTGGGATCTGCTTTTATTTTTATTTCTTTGTCTTCATCTTTTAAAAACTGCTTTCAAGCTCAAAGGCACATACTTACAAACGAACACACGTAAGCTGTCCAGAGTTGTGAAGCTCAACACGTTAAGTGAAGGTGGGTATGAGGCAGCAGAGGTCCTGAAGATGTCACCAAGTCACCTGTCTTCCCACCTGTGGCTCCTGAAGCCAGACAGATTTGGATGCAGCAGGCAGAACAGGCCAGTACACGAGCAAAGGCCTGCTCTCAACAGTACAGCCAACTTGCAAGGGAAACTTGTAAGACCAGGAAAACCAATGCAGTCCCATCAAGTTCCAGTTCTCACAAGTTTCACCCTGTGTTTCTGAATACTTGGTGTTTTATGGAACTTAAACGGGATCATTATGTGGTGCTCTAGGATAAGCACTGGACTGCTAACCACAGGTAGTTCAAACTAACCAGCCACTCCTCAGAAACCCTATACAGGGTCATTATGAGTCAGAACCAACTCAAGGGTACTGAACAACAACATCAACATCCTTGCTTGCGGCTAATGAACTCTAAAGAGCCAGTCCACTGGTTTGTTTGGTATTTTACAAAAAAAATAAGTCTCAGTGAGTCAATACCAATCAATGGAGATTAATTTGGCGATGTCCTGGGAACACAGTAATTAAACTTACTTCTTTATAAAGGAATTGGGGTGCTGGTTAACTCCTGCTGTTACAAGTGATAACACGGTGGCTACAAATTTGGGTTTGGGGCTATTTTAGTGGCAAAGGATGCTGTGTTACACACACTTCACCTAGACCTCAGCACCAAAATGTCCCAGCACTTTCTAGAACCTGCTCAAGTGGGAGTCCTCCTAAGGGAGCTAGAATTGAGCGAGGCTCCTACGCGCGTCCACGGGGCCACACCAATGGAACCGAAGCTGTCCTCATTCTCCTGGGACAGCTCCTCCCATGGCGTTCACTGTGTCCCTCCACAATCAGGGTCAGCTTGGCTGGGCCAGGATTCTCAGTGGTTTGTGTGAGATGATCCCCAGGACGTGATTTTAGGTGAGAAACCAACAGGAGGATTAAGGGTGGAACACACCACCCTTAATCCCATCACAAACCTGCTCCTAGGTAAGGGAGAGTCACAAGGGCGTGGCCTGCAACACCTGAATCTGACAAGTGATAAAAGGAGAGAAAAGTGAGCAGAAAACAGAGACCTGTTACCAACAGGAACACAGAGTCAGGAGTAGGGAGTGTGCGTCCCTGCACCATGAGGTTCCTAGATCCAGGGGGAAGATTGATGCCAAGATGCATGGAGATCGCCAAGGAACCCTGGGCCTACGGATGCTGACAGGAGACGAGAACCTTTCCTCTGAGCCGACAAAGGGAGACGGCACTCTGAATTTGGACTTCGAGACTCTTAACTGTGAGAGAATGCATTTCTATTTGTCACAATCAAACACTTGTGGTGTTTCTGCTGTATCAGCACTAGACAACTAAGACAATTCCCTTCCTACCTTCACACTCTCACCCATCTTCTTCCTCTCACTGTGTTTTCTCAATTTCATTTCCAACTACAGAGAACGTTTTGTTTTCAAAGCTCTTCGGGAAAGTTAAGACACCTGCTGGGGCTAAGTGTCAGGTGTTGGGTAAGGTGGGTGGCTCAAACCCACCAGACGCTCCATGGGAGACAGATGAGGATGACTACTCCCATAGACATCTGCGGTCTCAGAACCCCAGTAGAAGGTCGCTATAAATCAGAATCAACTCGATGGCAGTGGGGTAAGTTTGGGGTTTTTTTTAAAGACAAATTGCCTGGAAAAACATTTGTTGCATATAAAAATAATCAAATTGCCATAAACAGTTATCTACCAGCTAGTAACATGAAAGAAAAAACCTTTCCGTTACGCTTTATAAAAACTTGCTTTCAAACAAAAAAAAACAAGCAAAGCTCTCTAGGCCCCCTTATGACAACAAGAGAAGAGCAGTGATGGCGGAAATGTAAACCCTAACATTTTCTATTCAGACTTGGGCTGTGGTACAATACCAATGTATTTTCAGGATGACTTAGAAAGCAGTATGGTGTCAAATGAGTAAGCAAGTTACTAGAGCTCTCTGTTTCTTCCAACGATTCCCAGTAGAGTTGTCATCTCAACCTCAAGCGTGTTTCTACACAGCAAACAGGGACAGACTGCATTCTACCTTCAAGAGGGCTTCAAAAAGTTCATGGAAACCAGGGGTGGAAGGGAGGGCGGGCAGCCCATTGATTAGAGGGTAGACATGTGTTGACTTGAGTGAAGAGAAAGGTGATATACAATAAGAGTGAGTTGGTTAAAGAATGACAAAGGCAAGAGAAGACACAGGGAGGGTTGCAAGAGCTGAAGGGAACAGAGAGAAACACTTCCACATAAACAATCTGGCAATCACAGTGATATGGGGAGAGAATGCTTACACACACAGGCTGAACAGGTGTGGGAAAGACAGTACGGTTGTGCCCACAATTATACAAGGATCTGACAGAGGATATTTGCACTTGGATATTGATCTTTGCTGCAAATGTATCCATAAATGTGGTGGAAGCATACAGAGGGCAAAATTTTGAAAACACCTGGTTGTTGTTAAGTGCCACCAAGTCAGCTCCAACTCATAGCAACCTTATGCACAACAGAATAAAACAACAGATGCCCAGTTCTGTGCCATCCTCATAACTGCTGGTATGTATACCTGACTCATTGCTGATGCCACTGTACCAGTTCATCTCATTGCGGGTGTTCCTCTTTTTCGATGACCCTCCACTTTACCAAGCATTAGGTCCTGGCTCCAGGGACTGTGCCTCCTGATAATCTGGCTGAACCATGAGAGATGAAGTCTCACAGTCCTGGCTTCTAAGGAGCATTCTCTGTCTGTATTTCTTCCAACACAGATCTGTTTGTTCTTCTGGCAGTCCGTGGTACTTTAAATATTCTCCTCCAACACCGTAATTCAAACGCATCAATTCTTCTATGGTCACCCTTATTCACTGTCCAACTTTCACATGCCTATGAGGCTATTGGAAATCCCATGGCTTGGGTCAGGCGCACCTTAGTCCTCAGTAATCTTTGCTCCTGAACACTTTAAAGAGCTCTTGTGCAAGACTGTCAATGCCAACAAAGACAACACTAGCCAGTACATCCTACACAAGATTGCACTGCTCTCCAAATTATTTGAAAAATGCATACCGACAACTTGCCTGATTTTTAAATGAGCATAAAATGCCCTCTAGCCCATGTAGGTTCCCCATTACGCACAGAGAAATTGCTAGTGTGTTTTGTTCACTTCATGTGAAACAGGTGCTCTGAGGTTGTGCTGTATTCTGTGCTTTCTATGTGGGATCACTCCATTCAGAAGCTAGGAGCACCGTGCTTTCAACCAGTGTGTTTACTAACCCTTCCCTGAGGTTTGTGTATGCTGGATATTGTGGGGTTTTAGATCAGTGGGTATACAGAAAAAAGAATTCCAAAAACACCTTGCTATTCTTCAGTTTTCTTTTCAGAATCTGAAATTACTGATTTAAAATAAAGTACTGGACTGTGGACCTCAAAAGAAGAAATTAAAAACAACAACAACAAAACAGAGATTTATCTAATGCAAGTTTGTTTACTTGACGGCTGATTCCATGAGTCTTGATTGCAGATCCAAGCAAAATGAAGTCTTTCACAGCTTCAATCTTTTCTCCATTTATCACTGTTATTCATTAGTCTTGATGTGGCACTGTGAGTTAATGCGCCGAACTGCAGTCATTTGAACTGCAAGATCGCCAGTTCAAGCTCACCAGCTGCTTCCAGGAAACCCTACACAGGGTCGCTCTGGGTCGGAACCAACTTGATGACACTTAACCACAACAATTCATTAGGCCAGTTGTGAGGATTTGATTGTTTTTTTCCCCCCAATTATATTGAGGCACAATTCATACTGAAGGCTATGGTCTTTGATCATCAGTAGTATTTTAAGACGTCTTCAATTTTATAGCAAGAAAGGTTGTATTATTCTGCATGTCACAGTTTGTTAATGAGTTTGCCTTCAATACTGTTGCCATTATCTTCTTCATATAATCCAGTTTCTCAGATTATTTGCTCAGTATACAGACTGAATAAGTATGGTGAAAGAATACAACCCTGGTGCACACCTTTCCTTATTTTAAACCATTCAGTATTCCCTTGTTCAGTATGAACAACTGCCCCTTGGCTTCTTGGAAAGGTTGTTGTTGTTGTTGTTGTTTAGTGCCATCCAGTTGGTTCCGACCCATAGTGACCCTGCTTCCAAGGAGCAGCTGGTGAGCTTGAAGTGCCAACGTTGCAGTTCAAACGGCTTTGCAGTCTGGCACATTAACCCACAGCGCCACACCAGGACTCCTCTATCACAGCATGTTGTTGTTGTTGTTGTTGTTAGGTGCCATCGAGTCTGTACCGACCCATAGA
>NW_006408635.1:5687752-5768292 GCF_000296735.1 Chrysochloris asiatica | reverse complement strand
AACATTAACCATTTCCTTTTGGTACAGTGACTCTGTGTATTCCTTCCACCTTCTCATCATGCTTTCTGCATCATTGAATAATTTGCCCAGAGATTCTTTCAATAACGAAAGTCGAAGCTTGAACTTTTTCTTCGGTTCCCCCAGCTTGAGAAATGCTGAGCGTGTTCTTCCTTTTTGGTTTTCTGATTCCAGATCTTTGCACATTTTGCACACTGCACAGCTTAGATATTACTAAATACCTTGTGGGAAAGAGCCAATGAGTCTGGGGGCTCAGGACCATATTCTTGGTGGACACCACGGTCCACTTGCAGAACATAGTCCACAAAGACAATGTCCTCCATCCTATTTTGTTGAGTAGAGTCTGGGATCTCAAAAACTCATGAGCAGCCATCTAAGCTGCAGTTATGTGTCTCTCCCTGTCTGGAGGAAAGAAAAGTGATGAAAATGGAAGATGTTTGGAAACTACTGGGCCATGAGACCATCAGTCTCCATGACCTACCACCAGAAGAACTCAACAGTGTATCACTACCACTACCTCTGCTCTGAAATGGACCACGTTCGAAGACCCTGCATAGAATGGGACAAAACGTGGAATAGAAGTCACAAAAAAGACCAGAATTATCCGTCAGATAAAGACTGGTGGAACCCCAAGACTATGGCCCCTGGTCACCCTGAATTCAGGTCTGGAATTGAACTCACCCCCCCATGGCTCAATTTTCAGCCATGTAATAGCTAAGTATATAAGGGGCAACAACTCTAGTGAAGTACATACACCATAGATAGAATGGTCAGCCGTTCACGATTGGAAGGGAAGCATTTACCCAAGGATAGAAATCACCACGGTGGGAAAAGGAGGAGAAACAGAAACGAACACAGGGAGGAAGTGGTAAGAGTTGTCACACGGTCACACGGAGGGGGATTGCAATCATGAAGTTGAAACCAAGCATGTGATTTGTTGAATGTAAAACTGATGATCTGTTCTATGAACCTTAAAAGTAAGTCATAATAAAAAGGGTTTCTGTTAAGTTCATGGGAAAATCCTGTTATCTTTTAATTTCCCTTTTCCAGAAACTTTCTGAAGCCCCCTCATGTCTAACACATACCAGGTACTCAGGAAAAAAGACGTTATCTGAAAAAGCTTCCATTTAAAAATTGTGCTGCTGTTCGTTGTGCCTCTGAGTTGATTCTGAATCATGGTGACTCCATATGTGGATTAGAACTTGTTCCATAGGGTTTTCAAGGCTGTGACCTTTCAGAAGCAGGTCACCCAGGTTGTCTTCCAAGGTGCCTCTGAGTGGGTTCAAACCACCCAACTTCCAGCTAGTGCTGGAGTGCGTGATCATTCATTCCACCTGGGGACCTCTTCAATAGCATTTAAAATTACAAAGTAATCCATTGCACTGATTCCAACAATTCATTAATCTTTAAAGAAGAAACAGTGCTTTCCTCTTTAGAATTTCAAAGAATTGGCAATAGTAGTTAAAGGAATATAATTTCCCAAGCATCGAGCCATCATTCTCAGAAGAGTGCTGAAAAGACAAAACTCTAGAATCTACTATTGAAATGAAAGGACATTCACATCCTGTAAGTTTAAAGGGAAGAAATCCTAGCGTGGAAACCCAAGGAGTGAGGTCTTTTACTCAAACTGCCCCATTTGGCAGATGAGCACAGTGAGGACCAATTTTCCCAATATCAGTAAGGACTAAACTCTCCCAAATCGGTGTCCTGGGGACATTTCTCTCCTCTAGGACAGTGATGAGTTTCCAACTCTCTGGGGTCAACCTCTGAGGACTAACTCTGACAAGCTGGTTGTATTGGGTGGACAGCTGTGGGCATCCCAGGGCATCCACTGGGAAGATTCTCAGGAGCCCTGGTGGAACCGTGGTTAAGGGCTTAGCTGCTAACCCCAAGGCCAGCAATTCTAAGGAAGAAAGAAGGTAACAGCCTTGGAAACCTATATGGGACAGCTCTGCTCAGTCACTGTAACTTTCAATCTATCTCATTTCATTTCTGTTGTGATTGGTAGTGGTAGGGAAAGGGCTGTCTAGCATTTGTGTGTCTGTTTAGCTGTTTGCTTCCAGGGTTCAATGAAGGAATGTAATTGGATGATTTTACTGAATGCCAACTGTAAAGCTAAGTAAATGCCACATTTAATACTTCTTTGGTTTAAGCAAATACACCAAATTTCTTCAAAATGCTGTGGTTCTTGTTAAGTGCCACTGAGTTGGTTCCGACTCACAGCAGCCCTTTATAGGGTTTCCAAGGAGCAGCTGGTGGGTTCAAACCACTGACCTTGTGGTTCAAAGCGACCTTGCAGTCCAGTGCATTATCCTGCAGCGCCACACCAGGACTCCTTTAAAATGTTGCTGTTGTTGTTGTTAAGTGCCGTCAAGTAGGTTCCGACTCAATAGCAACCCTGTATAGGGTTTCCAAGCAGTGGCTGGTGAGCTTGAACCACTGACCTTGCAGTTTAAACCGACCTTGCAGTCTAGCACATTAACCTACAGCGCCACAAAAGGACTCCCTTCTTTAAAAACAGGACTGAGGAATTCTAATTGTTTAACCCGAATGATTTACATCTGACATAAAAATATAGAACAAACGTAACAGGGATCTCAGCTGAAAGTCTCAGTAATATAAAATACATAGAATTCATATGAGGGGGCTTCGAAAAACTCATGGGACAATCCCATCATCTTTTCATTCCATTTTCCCATGAACTTTTGGGAGACCCTCCTATGTGCAGTACAAAACAATGTAAGCTACCAGCAGAGAGCTGGCACCATACACTAGATGCAAACTATAGATTATCTTTAAGTGCTGTCTAGTCAGTTCTGACTCATAATGACCCTATAAAGGATTTCCAAGGAGTGGCTGCTGAGTTTGAACCGCTAACCTTGCAGTTAGCAGTCTAGCATTTATCCTACAGAATCACATCAGGACTTCAAAGAACATCCAGAGCAATGTAAATATTCACACAGAAAATAAATGTATCAATACAAGCTTCCCAATAGAAGAGTAGCTTTCCAAACTCAAGAGGGAAATATCTTACATTTTTATATTAAATTTTAAAGTTTAATACCTGGTCTTGTGTCACTTTTAGGAAAAAGATCAAAGATTTAAAATCTGTATTTAACGTGACAAGTTCTCTCTCCTAACTAATGACTAAGAATGTCATATTGAAAAGTGACAAAAAATGTTTAAATTCCAGGGAGAAAGATAAGGCTTTCTGCTCCTGAAAAGATTCACAGCCTCGGCAACCCTATACAGGGTCACTCTGAGCCAGAACCAACTTGATGGTACACAACTACCACAATATAAAAACCAGTGAAGCATTCCAGAAATCTACATTTGAAGCTGCAAATAGAAATTACCATATCTACAAATCTTGTCAAAAATATTTTCTTGGTACAAAACTCCACCTACAGGGAACTTTGGCATCAAAGGCGGCAGCATCTGCTATCTCTTTGGAAGCAGAAATGTGAGGTATAAATGCATTCTGTTGGTAAATTTTAAATACCTTCATATTCACAGATGAAGAACTGAGAAAATCAAGACAAAATGTGGCCAAAAGGCTATTATTTATACAAATGTGAAGTCTGTTGAGAGGGCTCCAAACATTTCCATGTACAAGCTTGGCTCAGATTCTCTTCATACAGAATGTGAATATGAGAATATGCTGCAAGTAGCGTAGTGGTTACGAATCAGGCTGTGAACCTCAGGGTCAGCAGTTCGAAACTACCAGCTGTTCCGTGGAAGAAAGATGAAGCTTTCTGCTCCCGTAAATATTCACAGCCTCGGAAACCTTGTACAGGGTCCCTATGAATCGGAACTGACTCCACAGCACATTAACAACAACAACATATTTAAAGAAACCCCACAGCTTTTTGATATTTTACTAACGCAAAATGATCCTGTCCAATGTATCTATGTATTTGTCTGTATGTATAAGGAACTTTGGTAGCGTAGTGGTTACAAGTCGGGCTGCCAACATTAAGGTCAGCAGTTTGAAACTACCAGCAGTTCCGCGGGAGAAAGATGAGGCTTTCTGCTCCAATAAAGATTTATAACCTCGGAAACCCCGTGCAGGGTCACTATGAGTCGGAACCAACTCCACGGTACTTAACAACAACATATTATACTCCTAGTATGATACTGTAGAAAAGGCACTTGACAACTAATCACAAGGTCAGTGGTTCAAACCCACCAGCTGCTCCTTGGATACCTTAGACAGAGTCTCTATGAGTCACATTGGCTCAATGGCACTTAACATTTCTACCTACACCGCTCTATGTAAAACATATGGTGAATGTGTTTTAAATATGTTATCTATTGTTGTTGGCCGATGCTGGCTTAGCCCCTCATGGCAACCCCGTGTACAATGGGACCCCAGGGTGACCCATTTCATTACATTAGGTTACTGCCAGCACAAATACTGAGGCAAATTCACGTGTCCACACTCACACCCCTAGTTACTGGTTGTTGTTGTTAAGTGCCGTGGAATCGGTTCTGACTCATAGTGACACTGTACAGGGTTTCCAAGGCTGTAAATCTTTACAGGAGCAGAAAGCCTCATCTTTCTCCTGCAGAATAGCTGGTAGTTTCGAACTGCTGACCTTGCGGTTTGCAGCCTGATTCATAACCACTACGCTACCAGAGTGGGCATCTTTAAATGAATGTATGTTGTGGTTAAGTCCATCGAGTAGGTTCTGACTCACAGAGACCCTGTATAGGGTTTCTGAGGAGTGACTAGTGGGTTTGAACCGCCAACCTTGTGGTTAGCAGTCCTGTGCTTATCCCACAGGGTCACACCAGGACCCCAACAGATGACTGAAACAGTCCGTGTCTGAGTGCAAAGCAGGTAACTAGACAGCCTTGTCTCTCTGCTCAGTCACAACTGTCTGTCTCGTCCCATCATACCCTACACACCATAATCCTTCCAAAATAGGAGAGCCAAGTTCTTTATGGAGAAACCAAAATTAATCCCTGGTCAATGTATTCATGGGTGGAGTCCTGTTGTGGTGCTGTGGGATAAGCACTGGACTGCTAACCACCAGGTCGGCAGTTCAAACCCACCACTTGCTTCTCAGGGTCGCTATGAGCCCGATTTGAGTTGACAATATAGTATTCACAGGTTCCCTGGTAGCACTGCTGTTAAAGCACTTGACAGTTAACTAGAGGTTGGTGGTTTGAGTCTATTATTCACTTCTCAGGAGAAAGATGCTCCTTTCAGTAAAGATTCATCATTGTGGGTCATTGCGTACCGTCGAGTTGGTTCTGACTCTGAGCAACCCCTGCATAGTTTCCGAGGCTGTAAATCTTTACGGGAACAGAAAGTCTCATCTTTCTCCCACAGTGCGGCTGGTAGATTCCAACTGCTGACCTTGTGGTTAGCAGCCCGACTCATAACCAAGATGCTCCCAGAGCCCTGGAAACCCTACAGGGCAGTTTGGCTCTATCCTGTGAGGTCGGTTCCACAGCAGTAGGTTTGAATGTCTTTCTGTTGCGGTGACAGATTCACACTCGGGGTTCAGAGATGGAGTCTATTTATATCTGTGTGACCAAACAGTAGACGCTGTCTGCAAACTAAAGAATATCTCCAACAACGGAAACATCCAGACAGGAAACAAATGCATCAATACAAGCTTCCTAACAAAAAAGTGGGGAGTTCTGCTAGCCAATGGACTGCTAGCCACAAGGTTGGCAGTTCAAACCCACCAGTCGCTCCTTGAAAATCCTATACAGGGTCACTGTGAGTCAGAACTCACTCAATGGCATGTAACAACAACAGAAAAGTGAAGTCCTGGTGTGGTACTGCGGGCTAAGGACTGGACTGCTAATCCCAAGGTTGGTGGTTCAAACCCACCAGTAGATCCTTGGAAACCGTATACAGGTTTCTATGAGTGGGAACTGATTCGACAGCAGCTTCACAATAGAAAGCAGCTCCTGAAAATCGAAAATAGAAATCACCTCTTGTAAAGATCAGAGAACTCTGGCATGTTTTCATCTTAACCAGTCCTCCATCCTTCCCCACGCACCCTTACTTTTCGGAGATGCTGCTAAAGCTCTATCAAAACAAGGTTTTAGCTACATTGAAAGGAAACAAACATTTTCTGCAGACTCTACCAACAGTAATAAAGTAATGCAGGTGGGAATCCTAGAAACTGCTTGGCGTCTTAATAACCCCAAAGAAAATATTTATTTTAGCCAAACAACTGTAACGTTTGTCTCCTTTCAGAAACACCTGCTACCAAAATAAACAAATACATCGTACAAAGTGTTTTCACTGTTAAGATGGTACCAAATACGATGCTAAAGTTCTGAAAGAAGTTTTTTAAATGAGAGAAGAACACAGCAACATAAGCATAGTAAAAAGTTTATCAAAGAGGGGATTGTGATCATTGCAATGACACATGAGTATAAAACTGATGCTCTCCCAATGTAAACTATCACTCAATTCACAACAAAACCTTTTTTAAAATAAGTTTATCAAAGAGAAACTAAAGGCACAAATTAACATATCTACTGATTTAATGAAAGGTGCTCTGGTAGCGTAGTGGTTACGAATCGGGCTGTGAACCTTAAGGTCAGCAGTTCGAAACTACCAGCTGCTCCGCGGGAAAAAGAAGAGGCTTTCTACTCCCGTAAGGATTTACACCCTCGGAAACCCTGTACAGGGTCGCTATGAGTCGGAACCGACTCGAAGGCACTTAACAACAACAACAACAACTGATTTAATGAGTTCCAGTGTGGCACTGTAGGATAAGCACTGGAATGCCAACTGCAAGGTCAGCAGTTCAAACCCACCAGGTGCAGAAAACATATACATGGTCGCTCTGAGTCAGAACCGACTCGAAGGCACTTAACAACAACAACAGCATTTATGGTGAGGTGGCAGACAAGAAGTCTTGGTGTGGCGCTGTGGGTTAACACGCTGGACCACAAAGTTGGCTTGAACCCCAAGGTTGGTGGTTCACAGTCACCAGCCACTCCTTGGAAAGCCTCTACAGGGACGCTATGAATCGGAGCTGAAGTCCTCAACTAAATCTGTTTTCAATTGTTTTACATTGATTTAAAGTTGTAAGTTCTGATAGGGTGCATGAAGACAAATAACGAACGTTTTTCTAATTTTGCCACTCAAAACCAAAACCCACAACGATCCAGTCGATTCGGACCAACTCTATAGGGCAGAGGAGAACTGCCCCATAGTTTCCAAGGCTGCAAATCCTGACAGGAGCCGGCAGTCTCACCTTCTTCCATGAAGCAAGCAGCTGGTGGATTTGAACTGCCAACCTTTAGGTTAGCAGCGCAACACTTAACCGACTATGCCACACGGGCTCCTCTAATTTCACCACAGTGTCAACGATCACGTTCCCTGCTCTTGTAAAGGTCTTCCTACTACAGCTGTTCATTTAATAACTAGTAAGACACTACCGGTGTGAAAGCACCCATGAACTTATAAATCTCCCATCCTGCCTTTTTTCCCTTCCTGCAGCTTTATAATTCCAACAAACATCTGCGTAAAGGAAAGTTCAAATATCAACCCAATAACTCAGGAAAGGGCTCCGACTACACAGGTGAAGTCGGCTTTACACAAGTAAAGACGTCTTAGCTTCCCAAGTCTATTTCCTCTCGTGTTCTTCCTTTTACATGAAAGTCTTGTTTTGAAGCAAGTCAGTACAGGTCCATTGTACTTTTATGATCATAAAGGGAAGGAAAAATGATACAACACATTTACTCACCCCGACCCTGGTGCAGCCAAAGATACCTTGGTGTCTTTAAGTTTAAAGCAAAACCAACCCCAAAAATCTCAGAAAGATTTCAAGATTATACATCCTGCATGGAGCACTGCACAACTAGATGAAATCAACCAACGTGCTTCCGGTAACCATCCCAGGTCTGAATTCCAGAAGCCTGGGGCAAAACATTCTCCACAGAGGCAGAGAAAATTCATTTCCCCTCTCAGTTCAATCAGAACCCAAGCATACCAGGTTTTAGGGCACCATGCAAAACTAATCTGTTTAGCCATGTATTCACCTGATGACGTGGGAGACACAGTACCTGGAAGGCTACAAATCCAGTTCCAGCTAATAAAAACCGAAATAATGTACTCTTATCACGTCATGCATCAGAGCCCCATCCAGGAGTATATTTCAAAAACAAAATGATCACCATCCAAATCAAGAATCACTAGGTTAATAACTAAAGTCCAGCCCTCAGTGGCTAGCTCTGTCAGAGACAAAAACTCAGCCACAACACTACCCTGGGTCATTTCAGACAAGTGTCGGGTATGTTTGCGGACAGAATGCTAATTTAAAATGCATGTCACAGGAGTGGAATGCCAGCCAGGAATCAAACTGTGACCCCTGAGCCAAAGACAACTTACCACTCAGCTGGTAAGTGGGCAACTCAATTTACACACTCAAATTCCTGCATTTTAATCCTTTGCAGAAATATATGAGCAATATTAAATGAACTGGATTCAGCTCATTAGAGGTTCACAAACCAAACACAGAAAGCTTTGGAGGCAGTCCAAAGCACAGTCCTGACTAAATGGTGATGTCCACCCAATAAAACCCAATGTCATAATTACCTTTCCGTTTTTTCCCTGAAGAACATTAGTACCCATAACTACAACAATGCTCAGCCAATCACATGCATACCAGAAGGTAGACAGGGCCAGCAGCCAATCACTGGGGCCAGAACCTTGTTTGTGGACGAATGCATAGTTATCCACGACTTAGTAAACAAAGCAACCCACTGAAAATTCTTAACCAAAGAAGGCAGAGAAAAGCTCATAAAATAAATGTGTAAGCTCTAATAACCCTTACTCAAATTTTAAAGTTTTTCCCCCATTTTATAATTGTCTGGATTAGCTTGCACAGTTCACATGAACCTGGCGTCCATAAAACCTGCTTCCTTTAACATGTTACACATATTCTAAATGCATTCACAACCATTTTTAGCTTTTCAAATTTCAAAACAAAATACTCCAATTCTCAAAGCTGTTTTATAATAAAGTCATAGAGTGAAAGAGCCATATAGTCTATTTAGAACCTTTGAATATGAGGAACACAGTTTAAAATTTCATACTTACAGTCAGGACTTAAAAGTTTTTCACCAGATAAACCATTTTCCTTTCATTATCAGAAAAATCGTGTTTTAATTAGAATTGGGCATTTAATTTGGCTAGCAGTAAAATACCTCATCTAAAATCTTAATTAAAAATTTGCTGAAATAATTGGTGGGTGTTCATCAATTTGCCCTTTCAGAGAAACACAAGAGTTATTGGATTTCAATAGTATAAGAAAGGTCACAGGAATGAAATAAAACCAGAAAGTCAGAAAAGCGAGATTACCTTGTGCACGCGTATTTGTAAATATCCTCCAAGCTTACATATTTGGTAAAGAAAATCACAAAAAGATTTTCCCCCTTTATATAATAATTCTTCCCAAACTTTTTCCATGTATTTGACTTCCATGAAGCCAATGCCTCAAACTTCTTCAGAGAAAAGCTAGATCAAAGGAGCCAAAAGCTGCTTGGTTTTCAGTCCTCAGTGTCTTAGACTCCCGGTGGGTGGGAAACAAGGGGCGGCCAGCATCCACTTCTCTAAAACAGTCTAGCCACTTCTACCTTTCTGCAGTTCGCTCTCTTGCTGTGGCCAGAGGATAGTACAGATTGATTAGCCCCAAATGGAACCAACCAGAGACACACAGAGAGACAATTGTCACCTTACCATTCATTTACAAATCATCTCCCCTTTTCACTTACACCGCAGTATCCCCAACTAGAGATTTTCCATCATGAAATACTGAAGGAGAAATGTTCAAAGAGAAACTAAGCTCACAATTCATTATATAACCAGCTGCCGTGTAGCCAATCGATAATGAACAAAGAGTGTGAACTCCTGGCAGTAGTGAGGGTGGTTTAAGGAACCACCAACTAGGACTCAAAAACCACGCTACTTCTGTCTTTCCCCACAACCAACCTAAAAGAAAGATCTCAAAAAGTAGAGCCACGAGAAAGAGGAAGAATACTATTCAATTTCTGAAAGAACAGGCTCAAAAGTAATTTACTAATGAAGTTTAGCACCTGACAATACATCATGCAAAATATGAGGAACTCTTTTCCACATTCCCTTTACAGAGAATAAAGGTTCTATCGAGGAGGACTCGTTAAACCCTGGAATGGGTTCCTGATGGCATTAAGGGATAACCTATTCTGGAGACAATAAGAGCTGGGTGCCTGATGCAACCCAATGGGGTTTAAGACACAGTATGGGCTTTTGTAAATCAGTCTTGAATCTAATTTAGTCATTACCAAATTTCATGCTTCCTCAGACCAACATAACAAAGACACACTCTCAAGTCTCTAAGACCCTGGAGGTTACCACCACCAGGACATACACGACCATTTATACTAACTCCCAACTATTTGATGCTAGAGAAAAAGCAGGAGATGACTGGATCCTATTTTTGCTCTTGTTTGTAAAGAGTACAAAGAGTCTTTTTGGTTTGTCTTAAGTAAAAACACAAGATCCATCAAAACTCAAGAAAACATGAAATGCTCTGATATGAAATACAGAGAACTTTCTCTAAAGGTAGAGAAGCAATACACTGAGGAACAAAAGCAAAACAGCTTTGAATTTGTTAGAAGTTGCTGCCACATTTCATGGGCAAAACCTTTGAACGACTAGAACTCTCACTCGAAGACAGTCAATTCACACTCAGCTCTGACACAGTGTGACATCATCAAGGTTAGACAGCCAAGTTCACGTCCTAGTGCGGGTTTCTATCATTGACTGCAGAGACATGGTACAGTCCATCTGTAAAACACAGCTAGCAACAGCGGCCTTCTACCAAACAACTATGCTGTCCACTTGAGTCTAAGAAGCATGTCTTCCTCTCTTTTAAAGATGGGCGGGGGTGGGGTGGGGTGGGGATTGTACTCGTGACAATTTTAAGAAACAATGATGAAAATTTAGGAAAACAGATCGATGAAACCACCCCCTCATTCTACCAGTAACAACCTCAGGTAGAAAGTAAAAGATGAAGACAAAATTAACACCCAAGAAAAAAGGCTGGTAGAAGCGTCCACAAACCTGCTGCTGCGGGTACTGCATTCCGGCCATGGCCCCAGGGGTGCGACCTTGGATGCCAATGGGGTAACGCTGGGGGCCTGGTGGGCCGTAGGACCCGCCGGGATAGGGGCTGCTTTGCTGGGACTGAGAGTGGGGGTTACTGCCCATGCCGTACAGCTGCGGCCTCTTCATCACCATCGGATCCATTGGACTGCCCTGGAAAAACACAAGAAGGTGGTTTGTGATGTCATTATTGACTTCAAAGGCAGACACTTCCATTACACATATATGCATTAAAAGCACAACTAGTCTTGATTCTCGAAATCTTAAAACACCTGACAAATTAAAACGCAGAAGAACATGAAGTAAAACTCCTGGTCGTTTGTTTTCAGAAAGGTTTTAGTCACAAAAAGAGATCCGAAGAAGAGAGAAAATGTGCACATCCACAAAATTCTTATTACCACCACCCAGCTTTGAGGCGATTCCGACTCACAGCGACCCTATGGGACCAAGAAGAAGTGCTCCAAGATTGTGTATCTTTACGGGAGCAGACTGCCACATCTTCCTCCCATCAAGTGGTGGGTGGGTTTGAACCACCAACCTTGAAGATACTAATCCAACACTTACTACCAGGACTCCCTTTGAACTCGCATACACACAGAAAATGAGCTATCAGGACTAAGGGCAAACAAACCACATGGAGCACTTAGCCACACTTTCTGACTTCAAAGTATTCTTAGAACAACAACTGTTTAATTTGAGACCTGAGTCTGCAGGTCAAGTACTCATTAGAAAGTGGAAGGATAGATTCTGGATGAGACAGAGTGTCTAGGGTGAAATTTCCCCAGCTCATCAGTGCGTAGAGTAAGCACCCAGGTTAGGAGCCACGGGCCTTTCACCAAACACAAAACCAGACTCTGAATGTTGTTTTTGGTGTGATGAATCAGCCCCTGTGCCTCAGGGCCAATGCCACACCGAGAGCAGCAATGGAGCCTGCCTGGACCTTCCTGGTCAGGCCTCCCAGAGCAGCCTGCATTCAACACATTCATCATTTCTTCCCTCGAAGGTCCATCCTGGTCCCACCTGCGTGCCAGGCTCCGTATCAACAAGCAGGTAAGCACATGGGACACTGAGCAAGACCGAGCTTCACCAGGGCCAAGGGGAACACGCAGGTTCTGGGGATGGACAGGAGGTTGAGAATCTCAAGGCAGAAGAAAAGACACATAGCAGCAAAGGCTTGTGGGAGAGGAACTGTCCAGTGTCACTGAAGCAGACAGAAGCCGAAGAATAGCTGAGTCTCAGGTGTCGTTTTAAAGCTGACAATCTGGTCTTGTGGTCGAGCCACCGTGGGGAGAGGAGCTTTTTACAGGGAGAACTGTCATCAGAGACACCCTTCAGATAGCCAAGCTCTCAGGCAGCAGGCCCAAAGCCTGACTGGCCACAGTGGTGAGAAAGGAAGCCCAGGCTCAAGTCCCTTTTTGGTGGAGATGCAGTATGGAGTTCAACTGGATGATGAAGGCATGACTCGGGGGTCTGGACACAGTACAGGGAGAGGCAGCCCTCAGGCCAGGGGGGAAGGCCAGTGTCCCTATATAAAGCCTGTTTGACAGTGGACAGAAGGAAAGGACCCCTACCCCTGCATCTCAGGGAGAAAGTCGGACCTCCAAGGGTCTTCTACATAGAGAGGAACTGCATGCTGTCGTAGTTGCCCTTGAATCCCAGGACTGAAGTCACACAGTGGACCTGACACATAGTAAGTGCTCAGTGTACACAGGATGGATCCGTCAATAGACGGAGGGCAAAACCCAGAGCTCACCCAAGAGGAATGGATGAAATGAGTCAAGTCAGAATCCTAGAGACCACCACCATTTCAGGGAGAGGAAAAACGGAGGCAAAGGACGCTCGGAACATGTACTTAGAAGTTCTAGAAACAGTGGTCCACTAGAGGAAAAGGGAGTCAAGCGCAGCTACAAGGCTGGTGCCGGGTGAGGGCTGTGCTGCACTGAAGTGTGTCCCATGAAAAGATGTGTCGTGAACCCGAACTCCTTTACCCGTGGCCATGATCTCATCTGGGAATGGGTTCATTCTTACACTAAGAGGTTCTACAAGTGTAGGGTGTGTGTAAAACAGATCACCTTTGAAATACAAGAAATAGATGAGAACACAGGGTCAAGCAGAGACAGGGAAGATGCCACATCACATGAACTCAGGAAAAAAGGAACAAGGACTTTCTCCCAAGTCTTCCTCTAAAGCCGGTGCTCTGGATTCACACTATTCCAACCTCCTGACCTGTGAGGGAACACATTCCTGTCCATTAACGCCCCCTGAGTGGTGCACTAGTTACACTAACACTGAGGGAAGGGGCAGCCGTTTTTGCTGTCCTCAGCAAGGAAGGAGTGATGAAGTGAGGAAGGCGAGGGAGCCAGGACTCACGCCCAATGAGTGAGGAAGTTGAGCGCTCCCTTCCACATCACTCCCACCCCAGGTACACCTGGTCTGTCCCCCGCCTTCTTTATTAGGGCCACTCACATTTCCTGAGCACCTACCAAGTGCACTGGCCAGACACCGGCTGTCCAGCAGAACTGAACAGGGCACCAGAAGAGAATGGCTAAGTACCAGAAGCAATGCAGGAGACACTCTAAGGAGCAGACAGACAAGGTACCTAGGAGGGACTGTGGCATAGGAAATGTCTGGGCTAAGTCTGGAAGCAATCATAAGGAACTGCCCAGAACTGATGTCCCACAAAAGGATGTACACAGCACCAAGAAACAGTTCACACCTCACTGAGGACAGTCATGCTCAAAACCCACAGCCTTCATGGGATTTTAGGGACTCGGTTACTACCTCAGTGAACCAAGGCAAAGTCTGGACTTACAGCTACAGCAATGAAGTTCTGTTCGAATAATACACTGATGTTACACAAACGTGTGCTGTGTTCTAATTCAACACAGAAACAGCTGACAGGTTGTAACAGATCAAAACCCAACAATTAAATATTTTCTCCAGAATTACTTAAATTAGGATTTATGCCTGAGAAAAGCAAAATGTAATTAGTGCCCAGGCTTTCTTAAAAGATAAAATCAAGCTTTTCCATGGAAGTGCAGAAATGAAGGCTGAAATGGTGCTTTCAGAGTCCAGAAAGTGAATGCATGGTCCAGGGAGGCAGAGGCCAAGGTCGTCAGGTTAGAGGCTAAATTTCCACCGAGGCTCTAAGGCAACCCTCTCTTCACATGCACTCTGGATTAGCCCTGGGCCCAGGAAAGGTTTACATGATGTTATTGTTGTTGTTAGGTGCTACTGAGTCGGTACCGACTCATAGTGAACTCTATGCACAGCAGAACGAAACACTGCCTGATCCTGGACCAACCTCACTATTGTTGCCACTTTTGACCCCACTGATGCTGTCACTTTGCCAATCCATCTCATTGAGGGTCTTCCTCTTTTTCTCTGACCCTCCACCTTACCAAACATGATATCCTTCTCCAGTCACTGGTCCCTCCTGATAATATGTCTGAAGTATAAGAGATGAAGTTTGGCCATCCTGGCCTCCAAGGAGCATTCTGGCTGCACTTCTTCCAACACAGATCTGTTGGTTCTTTTGGCAGCCCATGGGGCTTTCATTATTCTCCTCCAACACTGTAACTCAAATGCATCCATTCTTCTATGATCCTCCTTATTCACTGTCCAGCTTTCACATGCATATGAGGTGATTGAAAATACCATGGCTTGGGTCAGGTGCACCTTAGTCCTCAAGCTGACATCTTTGCTCTTCAACACTTTAAAAAGGTCTTGTGCAGCAGGTTTGCCTAATGCAATACATCTTGACTGTTGCTTCCATTAGTGTTGATAGTTGATTCAGGAAGAATGAAGTCCTTGACAACTTCAATCTTTTCTCCCTTGATAAGAAACTGCACTACCCAAACTGGCTTAATTAAGGCATAAATTTTAAGTGGGTAAATGATTGGTATGCTATATTTTCATGCTACAGATAACAGTGCAACAAACTCATCTGATCGGGTGCTAAAATTGTTTTCTAATTTCCGTCTCACCACTGCCATAAACTCTCACAGTCCTACTTAAAATTCACTTCATTTGCACTTGTGTCAAAAACGCTAGCTCAACCCTGAGACTTTAAGGAGTCGAAAAGCATGAAATGCACTGATTATGTGTACCTCTCAAAATGCACCAACTACCTCTCAATGAGACTTCAGACATGAAAGCAGATGCTCACAGTTATAAGGAGAGAAGGCTAAAACGAAATGTAGCTCTAGCCTTCTCTCCTTATAGCCACTACCCATATGGTTTTCACTGGCCTATTTTCTGGTCAATTTTAGCCTGGAAGCTCTATTGAAAACTGCCCACATTTTACATTGGGCAAATTTGCTGGCAAAAGACTTCAATAAACAGTTAAAAAGTAAAGATGTCACTTTGAAGACTAAGGTGGAGCACCTGACCCAAGCCATGGTATCTAAAATCACTTCATATTTATTTACAAGCTGGACAACGAATAAGGAAGACCAGAGAAGAAATTAATGCATTTGGATTGGGTGTTGGCAAAGAATACTGAATATACCATGGACTGCTAGAAAAGCAAACAAATCTGTCCTGGTGTGACGCTGAGGGTTAATGCACTGGACTGCGCTCCTCGGGAAGCATATACATGGTCTCTAAGGGTCTCAACCGACTCAACGACACTTAACAACAACAACAACAACACAGCACGACTGCTACTCGGAAGGAGGATGGTGAGACTACGTTTCACGGATTGTGGTGGGCCATTCTGACTCATAATGACTCTGCATGGATTTCTGAGAGCCGTTGACGGGTTCTGAACTGCTTTATCCCACAGTGCCACACCAGGACTCCTTCCTTAGATACTTCCTCCTCATCACTCTTTCAGAATATGCCTATACATGTACTTGTGGTAAAAATATCTATGCAATTGTACTGGCTCTTAAATATCAAGCTGAGAAAATGGTTTTATTTTTGCTGTTAAGTGCTGTCGCGTTGGTTCTGATTCACAGTGATCTTGTATAGGGTTTCCAAGGAGCGGTTGGTGGGTTTGAACCACCGATCCTTGTGGTCAGCAGTCCAGTGTTTATCCTACAGTGCTTCAGAGTTATTTATTCATAGACCATTCCACAACTTTTTCAGCCTACCTCTTTAACTGTAAATTGGAGAAAGGGTTTTAAAAACCTACAGAAAAACCATCACACTACTTGATCTATAAGCATCTCTCTCCATCTGGATTAAACAAGAGTTCACAGAAAAAAAAGAATTCATTCTGTTTTGAAGTGTTATTTGGGAACATATTCCATCTTACCTGTAATTAAACTTTTGCAATAATAAACACTTCATGCCTATAAATTTGGCAAAAAATAACTAGACCCGATGTTAAGTAACTAAGCCCTGGTGGTACCGTGCACTAAGTGTCAGGCTGCTAACCAAAAGGTCAGTGGTTCAAACCCACCAGCCTCTCCGAGGAAAAATGATGCGGCAGTCCACTTCCGTTTAGATTTGCAGCCTTGGGAACCCTATGGAGCAGTTCCACTTTGTCCTCGAGTCGGAATGGAATGAACTCGCTGACAGTGGATGTGGTTTGCTTTGGTTTCATTGTGCATACATGAGCATCTGACAAAGTTGACCAATGAGTAGTAGTGTGATCGCTACAGGAGAATAGGACAAACAATATATTGTTGTTGTCAAGGCAGTTCCTACTCACAGCAACCCTGTGTAGGGTTTCCAAGGAGCGGCTGGTGGGTTTGAACCACTGACCTTGGGGTTAGCAGTTCAGTGCTTATGCTACAGCATCACACCAGGATTAAAAAGTATAAAATACTTGTTCCAAAACGAATTCTCTCACGAGAAGAGGGAGTAATTTATTCAAAGTTGTCTGCAACTCTGTGATTTACAATGGAGTCCTGGTATGGCACTGCGGGTTAATGCGCCAGACTGCAAAGCTGTCTGAACTGCAAGGTCGGCGGTTCAAGCTCACCAGCTGCTCTTCAGAAATCCTATACAAGATCGCTATGGGTTGGAATCAACTTGCTGGCACTTAACAACAACTCCTGGTGTGGTGCTGTGGGATACACACGGGACTGCAAGGTTGGTTTGAACCACTAAGTTGATGGCTCAAATTCACCAGCCACTCCTTGGAAACCCTATACAGGGTCAGGCTGCTATGAGTCAGAACCGACTAGGTGGCACTTAGCAACAACTCTGTATAAAAAAGCTGAAAAAAGACATAGTAAAGAGAGACAGATTTGGGACTCAAGAGGCTCAAGACTTTCTTCCAGTATTTCCACCACTGTAGACCTGGAGTTAGTTATTTATTCCTCCACTTTAGTTTTCTCACTGACTAAACAGGAGAAATAATACCCACCTCACAGTTATTGTGAAACTAAATTAGAACTATGGACTCCTGGTGTGACGTTGTAGGATCCGAACTGGACTTTCAACTACAGGTCAGCTGTTCAAACCCACCAGCAACTCCTGAGAAGCCCCAGAGAGAATAAACAACAACAAATGAGAACTAGCGAGGAACTCAGAAGATACTACCGTTCTGAGGACACACAGTAGACACTATTGTTCTAAGACGAAAAATGGATAAATTATAATTACTCACCAAGTATGGGAATAGTTAACCCACCATACCATATTGTCACAAGCTCAATAATGCAACATGTGCAAACAGTGCTGCCTACAAATTTCAGCTATGTGAAAACTACACGGCATTGATCAGAGCGGCCACGTGGAACTATAGATAGCTGTTGCTGTGTTGGGAAGCAATCTGTGTTTATTTTCCTGTGCTCACTTCTAAGTAGAACTCTAAAATGCCTTTTGCCCCTGGGTTGACTACAAACATTACTAGGGCTTATGCAACAGGGAGGCATGGCTGGGATGCAGCTGTGAAAGTAACTCCCTGATCACAACGCACTTAGGGGCTCAGAGTGGCAGAGACGAGACTAGAATCCACATCCCAGTTCCTTCTATGGTGGTATCATGAGTCTATAGTCTCAGTGTGAGCATCAGCTTATGAGTCGAAACCAACTTGACGGCTCACAGCATGTCTAAAGTAAGGACCCCTGGAAGTGCTACTAATCTGAATATTGGCAGTTCGAATCCACCAGGGGACTCCATGACAGAAAGATCTGACAATGTGTTTCTAGATATAAACTTAGGGCCAAGAAAACACTATAGGACCATTTTGTTCCATAACATAGGATTGTTATGTATCGGAATCAATTCAACAGCACCCAACAATATGTATCAAGTAACTTCCAGGAACTATCAATAAAAATTAACAGTCCACAACAGTTGTTCTTAACTCTTAGGGAAATGCTTAAAAAACAATCCTAATATATATCCCAAATATATCTTAACAGTATCAATGGTTCATGGAATGCCCTCTGGAGATCCATCCACATCCAAAGGCCCTGACCTGCATTATCAAATAATAACCAACGTCTGCCAAGCATTCACAAAGCTCCTGAACACTCTCAGTTGACCACAATTCTTAAAATACTCAGATCACCGATTCAGGATCAATGAAACACAGAATCATAGAACTGAAAAGACCTTAGCAGATCCACATCTGATATAGGTGCAAATTCCCTAAAAGTGGCTCCAACCATGAACATTATAAAATTTCTCCTCTGTATCAAAAATCTGTTTCTCGTTATTTACACCCATTGGTTTTACTCCTGTCCGTTTACTGAATAGTTGAAGATCGTTGTATTTAATTCTCTTTTCTGAACAAAACACACCCATTCTTAATCTCAACACAAAAGTTATTGTGATAAAGCATTTCTTTTTGACCAGAACCTTTATTAGTACTGGCGTGGCGCTGTGGGTTAATGCGCTGGACTGCAAAATCAGTTTGAACTTCAAGATTGGCGGTTCAAGTTCACCAACTGCTCCTCAGATACTCTACTCAGGGTCACTATGGGTCGGAACAGACTCGACAGCACTTAACAATTACGTTAGTACGAATGCAGCCTCAGATCTATTTGCTCTTTGATTCCTCCCCACATGAAACCACCAAAACTAATCCTACTGCGATCAAGTCAACTTTGCCTTACAGCAACCCTACAGGAGAGAGGAGAACTACCCTTTATGGGAGCGGTCGTTGGGTTTGAACCATCAACCTTGTGGTTTGCAATCCAACACTTAACCCACTATACCACCAGAGCTCCTTTAATTAGCTGTGATTAAACCGTACCGCCATCCTTCCATTACCATTCTCCAGCTGACCCTGGGGTACAAATGGATCTCTGCTTATGTTTGTTTAGCTTATTTCCGGCCACCATTCTAGTCTAATGAGATTTTTTTTTTTTTTTTTGGACCCCGATTCTGACATCTATTAACTGCAACTCCTAACTTTAGGTGAACCACCAATTAAATCAGCATGGCATTTCACTCACGCTTTCATTACTATCACTGATAAAAATGTGGACGAGGTTAAGGTAGAGGAGTCGGCCTTAGGCTAACCAGAAGAGGTGTGCATAAGACAGGTACACAAATCTAGACATCAGCATTCTCGAGGAAGATCCCCAGCAGGAACCCTAAGAAGATCCTTATAGCTGATCCATAGTGGTCCCCTTCCCATTCTCAACAGTGTCACTGCTAAGGGGCAGGACACCCTCTTGCTTGCTTCAAATTCCTCCATCTTTTCTAATGTATAAGGAGTCCTGGTGGCTGCTAACCATAAGCACGGTAGTTCAAACCCACCAGCCGCTCCTTGTGAAGGAGGCTGCCTGCTTCCATGAAGATGTATAATCTCAGAAGCCCTGTACAGAGGATCTATGACTGGGAATTCCCTCAATGACAGTGGGGTTTTATTTTTGCTTTTCTTAAGCCACTCCTCCTATACAGCCGGGGTGGGGAACCTTTTGTCTGCCAAAATTTATATAACATCATTTGTTGACCATACAAAATTATCAATTTAAAGATTAGCCTGTATATTTGGTCAAGGAGTCCTGGTATGATGAATGCAATGGCAGTTCAAGTTCACCAGCGGCTCCTCGGATACCCTATACAGGGTCTTGAAGGGTCAGAATCAACTCCACGGCACTTAACAACAACAACAAACAACATTCTTATCAATGGAGAAAAGACTGAAGTTGTCAAGGCCTTCATTTTTCTGGGATCAACTACCAACACTAATGGAAGCAGCAGTCAAGAAATCAAATGACATATTGCATTAGGCAAATCTGTTGCACAAGATCTTTTTAAAGTGTTGAAGAGCAAAGATGTCAGATTGAGGACTAAGGTGCACCTGACCCAAGCCATGGTATTTTCAATAACCTCATATGCATGTGAAAGCTGGACAGTGAATAAGGAAGATCATAGAGAGAATTGATGCTCTTGAGTTATGGTGTTGGAGGAGAATATTGAAAGTGCCATGGGCTGCCAAAAGAACCAACAGATCTGTATTGGAAGAAGTGCAGCCAGAGTGTTTGCTCCTTGAAGGCCAGGATGACCAAACTTTGTCTCTCATACTTCAGACAGACTGTCAGGAGGGACCAGTCTCTCTGGAGAAGGATATCATGTTTGGTAAGGGGAAGTTCAGAGAAAAAGAGGAAGACCCCTAGCAAGATGGATTGGCAAAATGGCAGCATCAATAGGCTCAAGCATGGCAACAACTGTGAGGTTGACCCACAGTGTTTCATTTGGTTGTGCATAGGGTCGCTGAGTCACTACCAACTCGATGGCACCTAACAACAACAACAACAACAACGTGATGGCTAGAACTGCGGTTGCCTTGGCAGGGCCAGACCAAACTATATCAAGGGCCTTATACAGCCTCAGAAACCCTGTACAGAGTTGCTGTGAGTTGGAACCGACTCCACAGCACACAGCCACCAGCTATATAGCCTGTGGAAGGAGCTCTGGTAGGTAAGTGGTTACAAGTTGGGCTACTCACCACAAGGTCAGTGGTTTGAAACTACCAGCGATTCCATGGGACAAAGATGAGCCTCAGAAACCCTGTGAAGGGTCGCTATGAGTTGGAAACGATTCCACAGCACATAACAACAACAACATAAATATCTGTAGTTTGTTGGTCATGTTGCTAATTCTCGTTACTTGTTGATCTTATTCCTACTTATACTGTTGAAGTCTCCATCTACTATTATTGAATTGTCTACTCTTCTGGTAGCATAGTGGTTACAAATCGGGATGCTAATAACATCAAGGTTAGTTCAAAACTGCCCAGCTGTTTCACGGGAGAAAGATGAGGCTTTCTACTCTTAGAAAGATTTACAGCCTCGGAAACCCTATACAGGGTTGCTATGAGTCAGAACCAACTCCATGGCATTCTTCTGTTGCCACAGTTGTTGGTTTATGGATTTTGGTTTGTTATATGTGTTTACTGTTTCATCTTCCTGACTGATCAACCCTTTTATCATCAGGAAATACCTCATTTTATCTCTATTATTTTGAACATTTTATTGAGTTTCAGGTGAGAACTTATACAGCAAATGAGCTGCCCACTCAACAATCCATACATGAGTCTGTCCACGACACTGGCTGCTGCCCCTGCAAGGTGCCACCATCCTCCTCATTTCTGTTTCGGTTTCTCCTTACTTGCCCCTCCCTGGACTTTTCATCTCCACTTTTGGACTCATGTTGCCCATTTGGTTCCACACAGTTCATCTCCGTGAGTGTTGGTGTTTACCTGAAACAGTCAATCTACTATGTGGCTGCAAGGTGACCTCCAGGAATGGCTTCAGTTCCAGGTTAAAAAGGCGTCTTAGGACGACAGTCTTGGGGGTTCCTCCAGTCTCTAGCAATCCAGGAAGTCTGACTATTTTTTTGAATTTGAGTTTTGTTCTACATTTTTCTCCATTCTAATTGGGACTTTCTGTTGTACCTCTGGTCAGAGCTGTTGGTAGTGGTAACTGGGCACCAACTAGTTCTTCTGGTCTCAGGCTAGAAGAGCCTGTAGTTTGTGTGGTGGGCAGTAGCCCTGGGAGCTAAGTACTTCCTTCCGTCTTTGATTCGCTTCCCCCTCCTTTGTTCTAGGCAGGATGAGATCAATGGTTGTATTTCTGACAGCTGGGCAACAACTACTAATGGTTTAATCTCTCAAGGTTCGACAGATTATTAGTCAATAGGTAATTTATTGTTTGACTGAACTACTCTGTTAAATTTAATACCCCAAATACAATAATTTTATGAGCAAACCAAACTCATATGTTTTCATTAAGTACCACCAAGTCGATTCCACTCATAGCTGCTCTAAGGAGCAGCTGGTGAATTTGAACTGCCAACTTTGTGGTTCACACTCCAGTTCTTATCCTACAGCACCACACCAGGACTCTATATCTATCTATCCGTCTATCTATTTGTCTGTCTGTCTGTCTGTCTGTCTGTCTGTCTGTCTGTCTATCACCACACCAGGATGCTATATCTATCTATCTAGCTGTCTCCAGATAGATTGATGGATGATAGATCGATAGACAATGTTGTTGTTAAGTACCTTCAAGTCAGTTCTGACTCACAGTGAACCCGTATACGATTTCCAAGCAGCTGGTGAACTTGAACTGCCAACCCTGATCTTACAGTCCAGCGCAGTAACCCACAGCACCCCACCTGGACTATAGTTTCTGTTGTTTAGTACTGTCGAGTCGGTTCCAACCCATGTTGTTGTTAGGTGCCATCGAGTAGGTACAGACTCATAGTGACCCTATGTACAACAGAACGAAACACTGCCTAGTCCCGGGGCAACCTCACAATTGTTGCCACACTTGAGCCCACTGATGCTGCCACATTGCCAATCCATCTCGCTGGGGGTCTTCCTCTTTTTCTCTAACCTTCCACCTTACCAAACATGATATCCTTCTCCAGCAACTGGTCCCTCCTGACAATATGTCCATAGTATGAGAGAGGAAGTTTGGCCATCCTAACCTCCAAGGAGCACTCTGGCTCACAGAATATGATTACTGCCTTTGGATGAGGTTATTGAATTGAGGATGTATTTTTTGAACTCTATTTTTATTCACATGTGTGCTTATGAGTTAAATTATTTTTACAACAGAGAATTAATAAAATGCTTTCATTTATATAGATAGATAGATAGATAAATAGATAGATAGATAGTTCTATATTTTAAAGTATATTTTCTTCATTGAGTTAAATTTTTTTATAAGGTATGAAGTGTGTGCCATATTTTAATTCTTTTTGGGATGTCAAATATTTCCAGTAACATTTTTTAGAAGACTACCCATTGAGTTGATGTTAACTCTTTGCCAAAAAACGAAACCAGTTGACTATTTTATGGGCCTATTTCTCTTCTTTTCTGTTGGTCTGAGTCCCTTCTCTTGCCAATGCCATATTGTCTTGATTACTATACTTCTTAAGTCTTTGAATTGAGTAGTGTGAGTTTTTTGTCAGAATTGTTTGAGCTGTTAGAAAAGCTTTTGCCTCTCCATGTAAATTTTAGAATCAACTTGCCAATGTCTTGATTAGAATTATGTCTAATTTAGAGATCAGATTGGAAAGAATTGACATCTTAACAATAGAGAGCCTTCTACTCCATGAACACAGTTTTTCTTTCAATTTATTTATATCTTCCTTGATTTCTTTCATCTGTTTTCTTTTCAATGATCACATACAGATTCCACACATATTTTGTTAGGTTTATATCTAATTCTTTTTTAATGTATTTTCAATAGTGTTGCTTTATTCATGTCAAATTAAAATTGCTCATTGCTGATTTAAAAAAAAATAACGGAATTTTTTCATGAACGTTTTAAAGCCTCTCCCACCACTGTCTTTACATACTTACATATATATGAGGGGGCTTCAAGACATTCATGGAAAATGGAATTGAAAGACAACAGAACTTTGACACAAACGTTTTAAAGCCACCTAATTTATAGAGCTCTGGTAGCGTAGTGGTTACAAATCGGGCTGTGAACCGCAAGGTCAGCAGTTCGAAACTACCAGCTGCTCTGCGGGAGAAAGATGAGGCTTTCTGCTCCTGTAAAGATTTACAGCCTTGAAAACCCTGTTCAGTGTCGCTATGGGTCAGAATCGACTCAATGGCACTTAACAACAACAACAATTTCTAGAGAGTCCTGGTGTGGCACTGTAAGATACGCACAGGGTTGTTAACCACAGATCAGTGGTTCAAAACCACCAGATGCTCTTTGGAAACCCTATACAGGGTCGCTATGGATCAGAACCAACTCCACGGCAATTAACAACATCTACAAGTTTCTTGAGTAAATCAGATCTAAAAGGAAAATCAAACTAGTAATAGAACATATTCCATTTTCACTCTTTTTATTCTCACAACCCAAAAAATTATAAAGCTTTCATCGTGGCTTTAACATTTCCCCAAATTTACATCTGTAAGTATGCAATATTGTTCCTTTTCATGTGTCAGTACTGACAGCCTAGTAGCAGGCTCTTATTTTAGAAAAATAATATGGTATTTTTCATATATAAATACAGATTTATATCAAGAAAGGAAGCTTTTGTGAGACTAGTTCAAGTTCCAAGCCCACCATTTTTAGCTGTGAGCAAGTAACTGTTTAGCTTCCCTGCACCTCAATGAAGGCAGGGACAGAGATGGGACACAGCCTGGACCACTAGGGAGATGTTAAGAGACAGAGAAGGCATCTCACCTTCTGGGTACATTTTAATGAGGATGGATTTCACCATCATCATCACTATCATGTTCAACTCCAGAATAATCAAAGAGGTATGAATTCTCCCCAGTCCCTTCAGCAGGTGCGGAAAGCAGACACTGCTAACCCGGCTCCGTTTCCACTATCTGTATGTCCACCTGGACTCCCCATCTTTTACCCTGCGACGTTCCAGCCAGCCACCATCAACAGGCACATTTTACAAACAAGCAGACCACAATCTGTTTAATGGACAGAGCATAGGTTTACCATCAGATCTCCAACCCACTCTCCTGCTTCTGAAGACAAGAAATACTGGGTAGGTTACTCAAGTATTCTGAACTCTCAGTGTCCCTGTTGTTAAGGTAGTGTCCTGGTGTGGCGCTGTAGGATAAGCACTGGACCGCAAGGTTGCTCCTTGAAAATCTTAGACTATGAGTGGCAACAACAGAGGTCAAAGTATTGATACCTTCCTCAAACAACCATTCCTCAGATGCTGTGTGCATGATTTGCGGGGATAAGCAGCTCCGAAACCCCATCAGAGAAATGCCAAATGACAAAACCCTTACCTCCACGTGGTCATCAAGTGCTGTGGGATAAAGCACTAGACTGCAAGGTTACCTGAACCACAAGGTCAGTGGTTCAAACTCTCCAGTCACTCCTTGAAGACCCTATATAGGGTCACTATGAGTCGGAATTAAATTGACGACACTTAACAACAATTATCTTTAATTAATTATTTAAAAGCCTGCATTAAATAAAATGTCAATGGAAAATTATAAGCGGTGTTATCAGTTTACTTGGAGCACAATGGCTCTGTAGGATAATCAGTGGACTGCAAACTACATGGTCAACAGTTCGAGCCCACCAGCCATTCCACAAGAGAAAAATGTGGCTTTCTGGTCCCATCGAGATTTGTAGCCTTGGAAACCCTATACAGGGTTGTTATGACTTGATTTCATTTAACATCAGTTGACTTGTCTGTCCTGACTAAGAACACCTGCTGTGCTGATGCACAGGGGACTACCAGCTGGTTTACGATGACTTTTCGGAGACGTTGTCGTTTGGAGACTCATAGCAACCCTGTATATGGAGTTCCTGAGGAGCAGCTGGTAGGTTCACACCACTGAATTTGTGCCACACCAAGACTCCATAGCGCTTTCAAATTTCCATGCGTCACAGTCCTAAGTAAGTAAATGTATTGTTGTTGTTTGTTATTAAGTGTCGTCAAATCAGTTCTGAGTCATAGTGACCCTGTATAGGGTTTCCAAGGAGTGGCTGGTGAGTTTGAACCACCTTCCTTGTGGTTCACACCGACCTTTCAGTCTAGTGCATATCCTACAGTCCACACCAGGACTCCCACTGACTTTTATTGTAACCTGATTGTTCAAAGAAAGAAAACCAACTTAAGGAAGAGTGCAATCTAAATATAAAGAAACACACAAGGCAACTAAGTGTAACAGACAAGCCTGACAGCATTTGTACTAACACAGAGAAAAGGCTGTAACAGACATCTGTTAGGACAATGAACACAAGTAGAATACGGAATGGAGATTAAAGTATAGGATCAAAGTTAAATTTCTTGATAATGGTAACTGCATGGAGTATTCTTGCTACTGGGAAACGCACCTCGCCATATTAAGGAGTAAAGGGGCAGAAAATACACTATTGATATGTAAATACGTAGCTATAAACAGATGATGGATATGTGGATAATTAAGTAAATGTAGCAAATTATAAAAAAAAGAATGTATCCAAATAAAAGCTATATGGCGTTTCTTTGTACTCTTCTTGTCACTTTCCTGTAAATTTAAAATTATATCAAAGAGAAAAGTAAAAACAAAAACCGGGAAAGAGGGAAGAATGACAAGGATAAACTGAAAACCAAATCATTTCACAACACTTCAGAACCCATAAACAGCCAGTGTTCACAGGCACCCTGGAAGTCTGAAAGCATTACGTGGGGAAGACGGGAAACAGGAAATGCAGCCGAGAGAACGAGGCGGGTCCGAAAATGAGAATCAAGACAGCACAGATAGAAAGTGTGTATAAGCCGTGCACTGGGCTGCAAGATGAAAGAAAGAAGTTGGTAAAACACAAACTGAACGCATGTAGTGATCGTTTCTGAAGTTCCTAGGAAGCTTCTGCTTAACATGCACACACGTCTATGTGTATGTATGATTATATATATGTATGGCTTGAAAAATTAGTAGAAAAATAGAATTCAAAGACAATGGAATTTTTCCAAGAATTTTTTTTAAGTTCCCTCATACACACACACAAACACACACACAAGGGGACTTCAAAAAGTTATTGGAAAAATCCTATTGTCTTTAAATTCCATTTTTTTCATGAATTTTGGCAAGTCTTCTCATGGGTGGATGTGCATGAATGTACACATATATGTGTTACTGTTATTAAGTGTCACTGTGACATTTCCAATTCATGTTGTTGTTGTTGTTGTTGTTGTGATGTGCCGTGGAGTCGGTGCCGACTCATAGCGACCCTACACAGGGTTTCCGAGGCTGTAAATCTTTATGGGAGCAGACCGCCTCATCTTTCACCCGCGGAAAAGCGGCTCGCAGTAGTGACCCCGTATAGGGTTTCAACTCCTGATCTTGTGGTTAGCAGTCAGTGCATATCCTACACCAGGACTCATGTATGTATGTATATATGTATGTGTGTATATGTATGTTGCTGTTATTGCTGTTAAGTGCTGTAGAGTCAGTTCCGACTCACAGTGACCCTGTATAGGGTTCCTAAGGAGCAACTGGTGGGTTGGAACTGCTAACCATGTGGTTAGAAGCCCAGTGCTTATTCTACAGAGCCACACAAGGGTGTCAACATAAGCACATAAATGTGTGTGTGTGTATATAAATACACATGTATGTGTGTTTAATGAATCAAATCTGTTCTTCAAATGATCTCTAAATTCAGGTGGTATATATTCAAGGTCATATTTTGGCTCTCGTGGACTTGTTTTTATTTTCTTCAGCTTCAGTTTGAATTTGCATATGAGCAATTGATGGTCTGTTCCACATACTTATTCAACCTGTATGCTGAACAAATAATCCAAGAAGCTGGGTTATATGAAGAAAAATGTGGCATCAGGATTGGAGAAAGACTCATTAACAACCTGTGATACAGAGATGATACAACCTTACTTGTTGAAAAGTGAAGAAGACTTAAAACATTTACTGATGAAGATCGAAGAGCACAGCCTTCGGTGTGGATTACATCTCAATGTAAAGAAAACAAAAATCCTCACCATTGGACCAATAAACAACATTCTTATCAACAGAGAAAAAAATTGAAGTTGTCAAGGACTTCATTCATCTTAGATCAACTATCAACACTCACGGAAGCAGGAGTCAAGAAATCAAAAGACATATTGCATTAGGCAAATATGCTGCACAAGCCTTTTTAAAGTGTTGAAGAGCAAAGATGTCAGCCTGAGGACTAAGGTGCGCTTGACCCAAGCCATGGTATGTTTAATAACCTCATATGCATGTGAAAGCTGGACAGTGAATAAGGAAGACTGTAGAAGAACTGTGTTGAGTTATGGTGTTGGAGGAGAATAATGAAAGTGCCATGGGCTGCCTATAGAACCAACAGATCTGTGTTCGAAGAAGTGCAGCCAGAGTGTTCCTTGGAGGCCAGGATGGCCAAACTGCATCCCTCATACTTTGGGCATATTGTCAGGAGGGACCAGTTGCTGGAGCAGGATATCATGTTTGGTAAGGTGGAGGGTCAGAGAAAAAGAGGAAGACCCCCAGCAAGATAGACTGGCAAAATGGCAGCATCAATGGGCTCAAGCGTGGCAACAATAGTGAGGTTGGCCCAGGATTGGGCAGTTTTTCATTCTGCTGTGCATATGGTCGCTATGAGTCGGCACTGACTCGATGGCACCTAAAAACAACAGCAATGTATGTGTGTGTTGTTTAAATGCTGTTGAGTGGGTTCCAACTCAGAGCGACCCTATACAGGGTTTCCAAGGAGTGGCTGGTGAGTTTGAACTGCTGAACTTGTGGTCCAGTGCTTTATCCTGCAGCACCACACCAGAATTCCAAATATATGTGTGTGTACGCAGTTCGAAACTACCAGCTGTTCCACAGGAGAAACATGAGGCTTTCTGCTCCCGTAGAGATTTATAGCCTCGGAAACCCTGTACAGGGTCGCTATGAGTCGGAACCGACTCCACGGCACATAACAACAACAACAATGTGCCTCTCTGTGTAAATATATGCACATACATCCTACCACTCACCCAAACTCAACACAAACAACTCTCCTATCCTACAATTCACCCTTTTAGCTTCTCAGAGTCAATGTCTGATGAGACTTCCTGGGTTCTGTGCGCTGGTGTTAATGAGATCACAAACCGCCCCCTAACATGAAATAGGCCATCCTTAAACCCATAATTTCCCCAGATTTGCTTTCCTGCATCTCAAAAATGTTTTTATGACCTCCAGTCCTTCCCACTTGGGCCCCTGTCTCTTGTCCCTCCAGGGCAGACAGAGTGGCCCACAGACACTTTTGTCCCTCAGCTCCCTCACAAGACTGCCCAGAGTGGGGCAGTTGGGGCCCATGTTTGGTTTTATGTAAGGAAGGAACAGTAATAAAACATGGATGTTATCTAAGGGCCCATAGGGAGACACACCCACAAACTTTAAAACACAATATAAATAAAAGTGAATGATCCGAAAAGTGTGATTGATGAAGATTTAGCTGGAGAAAGCAGAAATTCTGAGATTACTCAAAGATTAAAAAAAAAAAAAAATTGAACCCAGTTGGCATTGCATGAACTCCACCCCACAGTGACCAGTTGTCCACTAACAGTTGAGGTGTTTGGTATGATTGACACGCTGAGCTAAGAACAAGGAGACCTTAGGCTCTACCTCAGCCACCGCTGATCCTCCAGCCTTCCACAGCTCAGGCATGCAGACTGGGTTAAACACATGGCATGCAGAGCAAAGGCCATCTGGCTTGCACTTACCATGTGGTCTTGGGCAGATCACATGACTTCTGTGAACGTCAATTTTCTCCTATGTAAAGTCAGGGCAATAATAGCTCCACCTCATATTCTGTTATAAGTGTTATGTCAGAAAACACAAAACCCTCAGACCAGCGTCTGCACAGAGTAGGTACTCAATTAGGGTACACCACCAGTAGGTGTGGCGTCACCGTGCACCCAAAGAATGCCAGCTCTCTGAGCCTTGCATGTTTCCTCAAACCCAGGAGTGCAGCCTTCAATAATCAAGACTAGCCTTAAAGGAACACACCACCCTGCCCTTCAAGTGTTCGCCAGGCAGAAGCTGGGTACCCTGCTGCGTACCCTCCATGCCACTGCCCATGACACACATTCGCCATTCTAGAATGCACTTGCACCCAACATACCTGTAAACTAGTTCTGGTGTGGCACTGTAGGATAAGCACTGGACTACTAACTGCAAGGTCAGAAGTTCAAATCCACCAGCTGCTCTTTGGGAACTCTATACAGGGTTGCTATGAGTCTGAACCAGCTGGGTGGTACTTAACAACAATCACCCTGTAAATTGGTGATGCTCTTCCTACCCCCTTCAAAGTCGAGACGATGAAAGATTCACCCTTTTCAGGGCTTCGATTATAAATCTCAACCCTGTTATTTAATAAAGATATTAATCACTTATTACCACCAACTGTATCTCTTTTGCTGTCTGCTTTCCTCATCAGAGAGTGAAATCCTTTTGGGCAGCAATGGTGTCTCCTTCATCCTATTCTTTCTCCTAACCCCACGTTCCGGCCTGCTGTGAACAATTATTGGTGTGATTATTTCTTTAATGAGAAACACAATCACAGAAACCCAGGCGCTCCCTGCCCCCAGCTCTCCCAGTTGTCCTCTTATTAACAGCACTGTACTGTCTTCCTAGAAGTGACAAAAACGATGAAACCTGACCCACTGTCGGACTTGTACCAGCATCTCAAGTCTGGTGTGTGAACGTTAGAAAGATGCCAAGCTGCGTCTCCTGGATCCCAATCATGATGCTCCACATACACTCGGGATTTCTGTGCCGTAATGTCGCTATTTCCAGTATTCCTAAAACAGCATCTTCCAAACTATGTTTATAGCTGGGACCGTATTTTAAGAATGGGAAGTGTATGTAAAACACATGCTACTTTTGAAGACAACAATGTATGTTCGTATCAGAAAATTCTAAGCTGCCCTATATTGGGGGGTGGGGGAGAAGACTTTATTTTGATTGTACCCCACTGTGATGGGAAGCTTTTCTTATTCGCATTTTAAGCAGAACACATGAACTCAGAGATATAAAAATGTCCTCGCATCAATGCAGTCCATTTCCAAACAATAAAACACGAGTCCTGGGTATGAGGCTGTGAGCTAATGCATCAGACTGCAAAGTCGTTTGAACTGGAAGATCAGTGGTTCAAGCTCACCAGTTGGTCCTTGGAAACCCTGTCCCTATGTGTTGGAATTGACTCAACAGCACTTAACAGCAACAACAATGCAAACCAGAGAGCTGTACTCTCACACTAAGTAGGACACCTATACATACGAGGGGCTTCCAAAACTTCATGGAAGAATGGAACTGAAAAATAATGGCATTTTCCCATGAACTTTTGGAAGCCCCCGGTATACCTCACCTACACATATATGTTGTTGTTAGGTGACGTTGAACCAATTTTAGAAACTCCATGTGACTGAGAACAGCCACATACAGTTTTTTACACTGAATTCCACAGAAGTAGATCATCACGCATTTCTCCCATGGAGCTGCTAGGAGAGTTCGAACTGCCAACCATTTGGTTGGTGGACCAGTGCTTAACCACTGCACCACCAGGTATCCTCTATACAGGTAAGACACAGACAGATACAGATTTAAAAAAGGAAATCTCTGTAGAGTCTGTATACACAATTATATAGCAGCAACAGCGAGGTATGCTGGTCATATAGCCTTAGCACTTATAGCAAATTATTAATCAAGTCCCACCTGAAACAATTTGTTAAATTGATTTTAATCACTGGGCCTCTCATGTGAAGCTTTGTATAATCAGCATTTCATTTACAAAATTAATTGCCTGATTGATTCTCAGGAGGCAGTTGCTGTCACTACCCTGCTGTCATACCTTCTGAGTAGGGTGTCACAACACAAAATTCTGACAGTGTGAAAGGCACTGCTATTTTAAAAGTGGTGAGAGGAGAAAGGGAGAAAGGAGGGAAATCAAGTAAGTTTCCTCATCCTCTTCAGTCTGAAAGAGTGTTGGGACAGTTTCGTGCAGATTGGAGGCTGATCTCAATATCCTTTTGCACATGAATCAATGGTTACATCTAGGGTACCAAGCAATACCTCGAATGTAAACACACAGATTTACCACGAAAGTCTGACTAGACCCTACGTTGCAAAATATCTGATGACGAGCAGCACTCTTGGTGTGGCGTTGTAGGGTAACCACTGGACTGCTAGCCACAAGGTCGGCAGTTCAACCCACCAGCCACTCTTTGGAAACCCAATATTCAGGGTCGCTACGAGTTTGAGCCAATTCAACAGCACTCAACAGCATGCTAGCCTGGTAGACTATTTGTCCACTTCCAACCATCCCAGCTCCCCATACCTTTCCTTTCTTACATAATTCTAATGAAAAAGGTATGACTGGAGTTGTAGTTTATGACTGAGACACCCAAACATAGCCATTTTAAGTATGCCCAAAACACACATAAACACACTTTCAAAAGTATTTCAGTACCTACTACTTTCAGATGCTCTGGTAGCGTAGTGGTTACGAGTGAGGCTGCCAACCTCAAGGTCAACAGTTCAAAACTACCAGCAGTTCTGCGGGAGAAAGATGAGGCATTCTACTCCCGTAAAGATTTATAGCCTTGGAAACCCTGTACAGGGTCACTATGAGTCGGAACCGACTCCACGGTACTTAACAACAACAACAACAACTTTCAGATACACACTTTAAAAAAAAAAAATGTCATTTCTTGTTCACTATTGAACATTTAGTAGTCATTTGATCACTGATGAGTCTTCACCTAAAAAGTTGGTATTATCATCAAACAGCAGATTTGAGGTTACAAAGCAGTTTCTTCAAGTAAAGGAAATAACAGGAGCACAGAAGAAGAGAAAAGAGGGTATTTTTACTGAGATTGTATAACCTCTATCTGGTGCGGCACTGTAGGCTCAGCACTGGACTGCGAACCACAAGGCCAACAGTTCAAACTCACTAGCTGCTTCTCGGAAACCCTATACAGGGTGGCTATGAGTCAGAACTGACTTCACGGCACTAAACAACAAAAATACCATTATAGTGCAAATGGATCTATATAAGCATCAAACCAGCGAAGGATTCTATTTTTCACCATTGTCTTTTCAGAAAGGATGTTTGACTTTGCAAAATTAAGAGGCAAAAGCCCCTGAATCTCAGGATGTCACACATCACAGCTTCATTTTCCATATCCTCAACATTCCTCAAAAAAGGCTGACCACACAAAGCCATGGGGTTTTCAAAGGCTCAAAGCCATTTAGAGTACAGAGGAGGGCTCACTGAAAACAACCTCCTCAGATGCAATCTGATTCCAATTAAAATCAATTGCCGCCAGGTGTGTTACAACTAATGCCACCCCTGTGTGCCGGAGAAGAACAATTTTCCAGAAGGTTTTCAATGGATTAATTTTTCAGATGCCTTCCTTCCAAAGATGGACTCGAACCTCCAACCTTTCCGCTAACTTATCACTGGCATCACCCAGGACTCCAATTCCATTAAGAACGCCTCCTCTGACCCTCTGACGTGGGGCACTTTGAATATAAAAGCAGCAGCCTCTGAAGAGCAGATACAGGTGCGCTTCCTTCCCCCTTTCAGTAAACTGAATTTTGATTCTGTTGTTGTCAGGTGTCACAGAGTCAACCCCAACTCACAGGGATCTTAGGTAAAGCACAACGAGACGGCCTGCTCCTGCCGCCCTCCCGGTCAGTGATGCTCGAGTCCACCGGACCTGGTTTTCACTAACCCATCATACCAAGCAACACGTCTGTTCTCCAGGGACTGGTTCCTGAGATCACATGTCCAAAGTGAATGCTGTTGTTATTAAGTGCCACTGAGTCTATTCCGACCCACAGGGACCCTGTATAGGGTTTCCAAGGAGCAGCTGGTGAGCTTGAAACACCGACCTTGCAGTTCAAATGACTTTGCAGTCTGATGCAATAGCCCACAGCGCCACACCAGGACTCCAAAGTGAATAATACATCTATGGAATTCCTTCTGGAAATCACCTCATAAATTTGCTCTATTTCTTGAGACCAAAGTTGTTTTGTTTGCTCTTTTGGTAAGGAGAATTAATATGCACATTACAACCACTTCATAGTGCAAGCTGATTGGCAAATTCATGGTTACATGAACACAAAGGTAAAGCCCCTCTCACACACACTCTTTGGGACCCATTCCTAACCTCTGTCAGGAGAAATACTCTACTACAGAGTAAGAGGAATGGTCTGCCACTCTGGGCTCGCAGTATTGTTTAAAATACTGATATGATCAGCACTGGACTGTGAGCCACAAGGCTGGTAGTTCAAACCCACCAGGTGCTCCTCAGAAACCCTATACAGGGTCACTGTGATTCAGAACCGACTCCACAGCACTTCACAACAACAACAAATGTCTGTCTACAAAGTTAAGAGCCCCGATAGCTATCTAAAACGTCAGTAGTTCAAACCCACGCTGCTCTGCTGGAAAACAACGTGGCAGTCTGCTTCCATAGAGACTGCCAACCTTGGAAACTCTGTGGGGCAGTTCTCCTCTGTCCTCTAGGGTCCTTCTGAGCCAGAATCAACTGGAGGGCAGTGGGTTTGGTTTGGGTTTGTCTACAAAGTGCTCTGCATTCTAGAAGGAATGCCGAGAATATGGTTGGCAAATTCAAATGTCTATCAATTTAACACATTTCATTACAAACATACACACACACACACACACAAACCCCAATGAGAAGACCCAGAATGATCTTACAGTTTTGCAAAGGGGGTTGTGGTGCAGTGTGGTGTGGTGGTAGAGAACTAATATCTCACCGAGGCATTTAACAAGATTGCACTATTGTCTGTAGCAGAGTCCCACCTACACTAGCAGAAAGCAGTGTAGAACATGATCCTCAGTGTTGGAGTGGAAGACCCCCACACAAATGGCTAGTCAAACATGTATATTTGAAACGATATACGATAGGATGAATGTAAAGCTAATATTCTCCCACGTAAAAGATCACATAATTCACAATAAAACATTAAAAAAAAAACTGTATATTCGGAACTATGATTTTCTATTTGGAAAAAGGAGGGTAAGTGCTGTTTACAAAAGCACGCCACATGAGAGGAAAGCTCACAGGATGTCTGTTAGGATGAGATGTGCCATCTGCGAAGCACCCAGCATGGGGATCTCCATTCAATAGTGCCTGGGACTATTCTGTTGGTGTCTTGACACCTCATGTGTATCTTTTTCATCTTTGATTGTCCACCTTAAGTGACAAATTTCCCATGAAACATTCCAAGTCTTTTACATAGAAGTCATGGCTCACAAACAACTTTAGAGCCCTCCATCCCGGAGCATTTACAAGCTGATTGACACTTTGCAGGATTTGTCTCCATCTCTTATTCCCACTGAAGGAAACTACTATACCAAAGAGAGCAGGTAACTTGCCCAAGGTCACACTACAGAATGTTAGAGTCAGCATCGTCCAGGGTCTGACTGATGCCATGCTTTTGGGAGAAGGTGTTTGTTAGCGATGAGCCAAATCTTCCCTCCAAGCCAACTCCACAGAATATTCCTTAATAGGCACAAAATGCCAACTAGAAACCCCTTCACCCCTGCTGACTTTACTGATTTGTAACAGACAGACAGTCCGTCAGGGACAGACTTCTATGCTGATTCCCTGCCCCCTGGTGTCTACAACTGTGTGTAATAATCCCCTCCTGTTGGGTGTATCTGAGACCTATGACTTGCATCTAACCAGGAGTACATGGCAGAAGCAAGAACTTCTACAGGTGTGATTGCGGTCCCTAATCAGTAGACTCTAACTTAATCAAAAGAGAGCTTATCCCAGATGGCCCTGGACTAGTCATGGGAGCCCCACAAAGGAGGCCCATGCTTTCCCAGCAGTTAAAGACTTCAAGAAGTAGCCAGTGTGTCTATCTCTCCTTCCCCGCACCCCACCCCCAATTCCCACCTAAACTGAGGAACCAAGCTGCTTCAGATGCTACAGCCACAAGGAAGTGACTTCTGCAAAAGGTGAAAGAAATAAGAGGGAAATTTGAAGTTCCCTGAAACAGAGTACTCCAAGCCACTAAGCAGAAAGGCTCCATTGACTTACCAGTTGACCAGGAAACAGTGAGCCCACACAATCTACATCTCTCTCCATAAACAAAGTCTGTGAAGACAGTGCCAATAATAAAAGAGGGAGGAAGTAACAGACTTCAAAACCAACCACCAAGAGCCATTCACATTCCTATGGAGCTTTTGAGGGAGAACTTACTAATACTCTCCTAAGTACAAAGATTATTAAAAGTTATTTAGCTTATAACATGTATAGAATCTGGAGCCCTGATGTGACACTGTAGGATATGCACTGGCCCCTTTAGAGAACCTGAGCAGAAGACACAGCTAAGCCACACCTGGACCCTTGACACACAGAAACTGAAATTTTCACTAAAGGATGTTGTTCTAAAGCCACTAAATGTGTAGTGATTTGTTCTGCAGCAAAAGAAAATATTCCATAGCTTAAGTAAAGTGCATGGAGCTTCAAAAAAATTCATAGAACAATTCCAAGATCTTTTCATTCCTTTTTCCCCCCACAAACTTTCTGAAGTGCCCTCATATTCTTTTTCGTGTCCCACACCCCATCAGACTGCCACTCGGGACCACCTCCCTCATAGGGCCGCTGCTGCTGAGAGCTCCGCTGGCAGGAACCCTTAAATCGTACACCCCAGGGGTTCGTGGAGGTTCAGCACTTCTCCTAGTTTCTGGAAAACCCCTACTTATCCTCCAAACCCAGACTCAGTCTGTCTTGATCCCACCAAGCTGCTCTACAGTCTCAGACATCTTGGAGGAAACCCTCTGCTGCCATACTTAGAAGGTTTGGTTGCAACTGTCTGTTTATTTTTCTCCTTGACAGCAGAACAAGATGCAGCTGAAACAGACACAGGAAAGCCCCTCACTGCCACACCACCCCCAGCTTTCTAATGGAAATACAACAGGGGCACCAAGCCCCCACTGAGGCAAATGACTCAACTTCTCTAGGCCTCCATTTCCTCACAGTTTTCAGGTGTTCATGGCAGTTATACGGAACCCCAGTGACACTGTGGGTTAAGCAGAGGGCTGAGAATGTCAAGGTTGGTGGTTCAAACCCACCAGCTTCTCTGTGGGAGAACGACATCTGCCTCTGCTGTCAAAATTTACAGTCTCGGAAACCCTGCCTGGAGTCAGAACCAGCTCCCTGGCCGCGTGTCTGCTTTGGGGTTATGGCTGTCGGTCGTCATTTCTTTTTCACACCTAGCGCCTAGCACAATCGCGTACGTCTGCAGAATGAACAAATGTGACAATGGAAATATCATCCTTGAAAAGTCAACCCACAACCTCATTCATACAAGCAGCAGGAGGACTAGCAAGGATACCAACATGGGGGGAGGAGGGAACTGCATCTCACTGTGAGAGTCCATCCTGACTCTCGGCGCCCCCGTGGTTACAGGACAGAACCTCTCCACAGGGTCCTCGTGTCTGGCAAGGTAACAGACGCCAGGTCTTTGCTCTATGTACTGGGTGTTTGATCCGCCAGTTTCAAGGTAAGTTGTTGCTGCTGTTCAGTGTTGCAGTCGATTCCGACTCCGTGTGGCCCTGTATAGGGTTTCTAAGGCTGTAAATCTTCTATGAGCTCAGAAAGCCTCCTCTTTATCCCACGATCAGCTGGTGGACTCGAACCACCGACCTTGTGGTTCGTAGTCCAGTGCTTATCCTATGAAGCCACCGTGCTATCCATAGGTTAGTAGTCAAATACAGTTTGTGCCACGGGAGCTGCCTCAGACATAGGAAAAAATGCCTGCAAATTTGGGAGCAGAAAATAGAATTAAGTGGTTACAACTCATTGCAGCTATTCACTAATGCACACACATAAGCTGACAGGAGATGCCAGTGACCTCACACAGGAACGGCTGGGTTCCCCATGCCATCTTCTGAGCACAGCGTCCACTCACAAGGGCAGCAGCGGTCCAGGGGGAAGCATTGCTGCTGCATCCCCAATCCCACCAGGCCCAACGATTTCCCCTGTGATTTCATAAATCCTCAGGCTCTTTGCCCTTTTCATCCTCCATGACCATGAAAACTCACCGCCCCCAAATGGCTGACACCACCCAGAGGGCTGCACTTCATTTGGGAGACCATGTGGCAGTCATGGCAGCTTCCCTGTCTGGACATCCTCTTGGCCAAAGTCACCCAAGAAGGTTATTTTTGCAGCATTTTTGAATGAAGCGATAAACTAAAGGGGAAAGAGACTCCCCACTTCCTCACCCCACTTGTTGTTTTGTGGGGGTTTTTTTTAAGAGAAAAAGGCGGCTCGACTCTTTGCTCATGCCTCACAATGGTGGCACAGAAGCGGCAGGTTTGCAGAGGTTTATCTAAAAGCTGCATCTACCCTAGCAATTCTGTATAATGCAATTGATTCCCTAGTATCATTTTACAATTCTGATTAGGTTTCTCTAAAATCCTGTTTATTAAATTGCTTCCTTTAAGCGTGCATAGTTACTAATTTGCTTCCAACGAAATCAGGTATCATATGAAGAGATTACACTGCACTGGGGAACGGGCACCCCAGGGAATATGTTTCATCTAGATTTCCAAATTAAGAGAGGACTCAGATTTTCTACAACTGTTAAGATTTCTTCCTGAAATGAGAGGCAGCTTTCATTTAAACATGGGTTTCTGGATCCGTAAAAATGTCAATATCCCATTTATAGAATCCTGTGGACAGAAAGGCTCCGTCCTTCACAGAGCATGTGGAGTCCAGGCCGCAGACTCAGGGGGAGTGTCACGTGCTGATCCTGTTTTAATCAGGAGGTCAGGCTATGATGCTGTTCAACAGTCCGCGAAACTAAAGTGGATTTAGCCTCCATGTACCAGCCTGGATGCACAAATTAAGCAACATACAGGGAAACCGAAAATAAGACAGCCAATTCTTTATGAAATTAGGTTATTGGTGTCTTACGTCTTAAAGAACAGCCAATTAGCTGAGTAAAACAGAAAAGAAATAAAAATCTCCCAAAACTAACATCTCAGAGGTTTCCTTAGCCATGTGACAGTAACGTTAATCAGTCACACATATAAAACAAACTCCTATGTACAAGCACTGGTAGCATAGTGGTTACAAATCGGGCTGCAAACCTTAAGGTCAGCGGTTCGAAACTACCAGCTGCTCCGCGGGAGAAAGATGAGGCTTTCTACTCCCGTAAAGATTTACAACCTCGGAAACCCTGTACAGGGTCGCTATGGGTCGGAACTGACTCGATGGCACTTAACAACAACAACAATGTACAAGCACACTGAAATAAAAATCCTGTTTTTTCTCCCAACTTTTTGTAGTAATTTCCAGTTAACAATTCGTACACATTTTATTTCATGTCATTGACTATAAATCTCCTCAGAGAAGCATCACCTTGTTTCCATTTCTCCGTTTTCCCCAACCTTTCCGGACTTTGTCCTTAGGTCAATGCTGCCTTTTTGAAACATTTCAAATCGTTGAATATTCGAAGGTGCGGATACCTTACAGTGTTCTCCTTACAGACCTGCCTACTGTCTGGCTGGGAAGTGATTCACAGCCATGAGTTTATATTAGTTCATTTCTAGACCTTCACCACTGGTTTCAGTGAAAAGTTTCAGTGTCTCTAAATGTTCATTTGTTTCTTTCCATCAAACAAAAACAAGAGAGCAAGATGGGCATTTATATTTTTAAAACAAGACTGGCATGTAATCTGCACTAGTAATGAACAAGTTCTTATTAACAAGCTTTGCAGATCATGCTTTTATTTTCAATATCCATATTTGGCATAAAAGCCTATTGCTGAGTCAATTCCAACTCACAGCAACTCTGTATGATAGAGCAGACTCCCAGCGACCCCATATAGGGTTTCCAAGGAGGGGCTGGTGAGTTTGAACCACTGACCGACTTTCTAGTTCAGGACTCCACAAGGAAGAGACTAGTACTGGCTCAAGGCAGGAGGCTGTTTGGGTCCAGGTTTATCAGGCCCGGCATTCCCGAGTGCTGTATCGTCACCCATAGTACACTAAGGACCTCTTTTCTCCCCATAGAGATTTATTTACAAGGATAAACCATGTATTGGATGAAAGTGTCACTTTAGTTCTAGGCCTAAGAAAAGATGAACGCTTCCAAGTACCTGGGGGTCCATTCGACCACAACAGGCTCCTTTTGCTGCTCACCCCATTTCTGAAGTTCAGGAAACACAGTGAAAACAACTTCAGGAGAAAAAAACAACTTCTGCTGATGCCTTCCAAATCAAAAACTCTGGGATCCTCTCTCCGTTCCTTTGGAAATGTCAATAACTGAATTCGGTGACTTTGAAATGTGTGCCTTGGATTCTGTGTTTTCAGTGACTGTAACAGTGGTAAGTCCTCAACCCTGATGACGCACAATGTTCTCCTAACACACTCCATGGTAAGAGACTTGGTGGTGGCTTGCTCACACTGACACGGGGTGGAGGAAGGTGGGGGGCAAGGGCTGCACCTGAGGGCATCTGAAGAGCACACCATGTGGGCACTCCGGCCTAAAACCTCACTAGTGCACCCTCCAAAGAGAACTTGGTGGCACAGTGTCTAAGCGCTCGGTGGTTAAGAGAATGGTTGCCAGTTTGAACCTAGAAGCTGCTCTGCTGGAGAAAGATAAGGCAATTAGCTTCCACAAAAATTGTTACGTGCTATAGAATTGATTCCAACTCATAGGGACCTTGTATAGGGTTTCCGAGGTGTGGCTGGTGGGTTTGAACCATCAGCCTTGCAGTCAGCAGCCCAACGCTTATCCTACAGCACCACACCAGGACTCCTCCATAAAGATTAAAACCTTGCAAACCCTATAGGGCGGTTCTGTTCTGGCCCTATAGACACACTGTGAGTTGGAATCGATGTGAAACTAGTGGGTTTGTGGGGTTTTTATGGGTGAACCTTCCAAGCAAATCCTCCAGGACTGTGGCTTGGAAGAAGGGGGCATGTCCAGCAATGGCTCAGTGCTCCACACGGAAATGACCTCTTGTTGTGTTTGGTTTTGTTTTATTGTTCAGTGAATGCTTAGACAATAAAAAGAGAGCTGATGTAAGATTAGAACCACCAACCGTGCAGTTAGTAGTCCAGAGCTTATCCTACAAAGGCACTAGGGCTCCTTAGTTTACTTGCGGGTTTTTATTGTTATAGTTGTTAAATGCTGTATAGAGTTTCAAAGAGAGCCTGGTGAGTTTGAACTAGTGACCTTAGGGTTAGCAGTCCAATGCTTAGTCTACAGCACCACACCATTTAATTGCATATGTTCATAGGCGCTTATTTCAAAATGAAAAATGAACTAGGGAAAAATACATTTAACTGAAGAGCGGTTACTTCTGGGACATAGAGATGGTGAAAGAGAATTTAAATATTCAGCATGCATGTCTCTGCCAGTGTTTGAATCTTTTATAATGAGAATGTATTAATGTACTACACTCTGTAATTAAAAAAGAAAGTTTAAGAATAAAACTCAAAACAGTAGGGGGAAAAAATAAGGCACTGACAGACAGTCTGGAACATGAAGAAACTCAATTAAACTGGAGTCATTAAAAAATAAAATAAAATAGACCACTGTGCTTATTTCCGATCTGCATGCTCTATCACTTACAGGATTTTTAACCCTGGACCTAGATATCCCAGTTTCATCATCTGATGGAGCTAAAACTCTCCCAGCTCCATATGAGAGAAATAAGGAGCTGTGTAAATAAAGAAGCCTAAGCGTAGTGGTTACGAATCGGGCTTCGAACCTTAAGGTCAGCGGTTTGAAACTACCAGCCGCTCCACGGGAGAAAGATGAGGCTTTCTACTCCCGTAAAGATTTACACCCTCGGAAACCCTGTACTGGGTCGCTATGGGTCGGAACCGACTCGACGGCACTTAACAACAACAACAACAACAAGCGTAGTGGTTACAAATCGGGCTGTGAACCTCAAGGTCAGCCATCTGAAACTACCATCCGCTCCGAGGGAGAAAGATGAGGCTTTCTGCTCCCATAAAGATTTACAGCCTTGGAAACCCTGTACAGGGTCACTATGGGTCGGAACCGACTCGACAGCACTGGACAACAACAACAATTGGGACGAAGGTACAAGGCACAGACAGAAAGTGAAATGTACACATGCATATTCGCTATAAAAAAATAATAATCCAAACCCAATGCCGCTGAGTGTATTCCAACTCATGGCAACCCTGTCTTTCAGAGGTGAGCTGCACTCCACAGGGTTTTCAATGGCTGTGATATTCACAAGATTGCCAGGCCTTTCTTCCAAGGTACCTCTGGGTAATCTGGACCACCAGTTTGTGGCACCCAGGACTCCATATCCTCTATGGTGATGACGTTCTGTTCTGTCAAATCAATTCCTACTACTCTTGACACCATGGGGCAGAGCAGAACTGTGTCCTAGGCTGCAGTCCTGGTGTGGCGCTGTGGTTAACTTGGAAGGTCAGGCTCCTCAGCCTCTCCTCAGAAACCCTGTGAGTCAGAGCGGACACACCAGCACTTAGCAACAATCTTCATGGGAGCACACTGCCAAGTGGGTTGGAACCTCTAGTCTCTCAGCAGTCAAGTTTTGTGATAGTTAAGGTTTTGTGTCAAGGAGCTCTGGTAGCACAGTGGTTACGAATCGGGCTGCAAACCTCAGGGTCAGCAGTTCGAAACTACCAGCGGTTCCACGGGAGAAAGATGAGGCTTTCTGCTCCTGTCAAGATTTACAGCCTCGGAAACCCTGTACAGGGTCGCTATGAGTCAGAACTGACTCCACGGCACAGACTGACTCCACGGCACACAACAACAACAAGGTTTTATGTCAACTGTGGTTTGGCAGTTGAGATATAGCTATCCCCCATGATGTGATTTGATGTGATTTACCAATAAGAGGATTATGGGTAGGATGTTGTTGCTAGTGCCGAGTCAGTCGGTTCTAACTCATAGCAACCCTGTTTCCAGAGAGTGGAGGGTGAGTTTGAACCACCGACCTTGCAGTTCAAACCGACTTTGTGGTCCGGTGCTTATCCTATGGTGCCACACCAGGATTCCCTTAATCACACATCACCACCAACCCTGATCCACTGGAGATTCACAGGCCAGTGGTCTGCACCACCTTACAGGAGATGAAAGGACCTAGACCTGAGGAGAAGGAGGGACCCATGACCACAGAAGGGCCAGGACTGGAATGCATCTGCTGGACCTGGGGTGCCTGCCCTGGGAAGCTCCCAGGATCCAGGGGAAGACTGATGCCAAGCCGTAGTCTCCAAGGAAGGAATGCTGCCCTTACAGATGCTGCAGGGAGCCACGGCCCTTTCCCAGAGCCAGCACTCACAATGTGACCTTCTAGCCTTCTAGACTGGGACAGAATCCATTTCTGCTCTGGCAGCACTGGAGAAGTGAGACACGTGGTAAATAGTCTGTGCTCCCCAGCGCCTCTGGACCTCACCCAAGGGTTGACCAACTATGTCCACAACAAGCCAAATCTGGTCCATGGCCACCTTGTGTTTGTGTGGCCAACCCAATGGCAACTGGTTTAACTGGTGAGCTAAGAATGTTTTTCACATTAGAAAACGGTTGTGGGGGAGGGAGGACTCTAAAGAAGAAAAAAAAGATTTCAATGACACATGATATTATGTAAAACCCCAAGTTCAGTGCCCATGGTTTATGAGCATACAGCCTCACCCAATCATTCTATGGACCACGCATGGCTGCTAGCTGAGCCTTGCTCTAACCGCCCACACCTTGTCTCTAAGTGGAAGACCTATCTTTAACCGATTTTGATCACAAGACTTGGTTTGAGTCCAACTCGTGTCCTTCAGCAAGTCTCGGTGCTTCAGTCACTGCATATGTGAGGAGCTTCAGAAAGTTCAAGGAAAAATGGAATGAAAAGCTCACGGAATGTTCCCAGCAACTTTCTGAAGCCCCCTGGTATAAACTAGGGACAGCAATCAAACCTCCTGCTATTATTATGAGGGCCACGTGAGAAAGGCACTCTCAAAAGGCCTAACTAAATAATCTGTTAAAGTCACATACTTAAGCAGCAGCACAGAATCCATTAGGTAGAGTCTTAGTGTGGTGCTGAAGGATAAGCACTGGACTGCTAACCACAAAGTTGGCGGTTCAAATCTACCAGCCACTCCTCAGAAACTACATACAGGGTTGCTATGAGTCTGCACCAACTCGACAACACTTAACAAGAACAGCAGAGGTTTGTTTAAACATGCTATGAGTTTATCGGGCGCTAAGCAGTATACCTCTAAGGCAGTTCAGTTATAGTCATTTTATGAATGAGGGGGCTCAACAGGTTTATAGTTAAGATCTGGGGGCTCAGGATTGAAACTAGTGATGGAAGCAGACGGATCATTACCTAAATCATGAATAAGAGTTCTCTTTTAAATGCAGTGGGGTTGGGACAACTTCACAAGATTTGAAAGTTGCAAAATACATATAAGCTTTTTTTTCTCTCTTTCATTCACAATATGGAAAGGAAAGAAAGTAAAGGTGGCATTGAAATAGAAAAAAAAAAACGTTTCTAGTAGAGACTCTTAGCAGCAGACCAAACATATTCCCATATGCAAACTAACACGTGCCCTTGGATCAGGGTAAGTCTGTGTCCTCAATACAAGTAATGCTATAAAGGATACTGACAAGGATACCCGCCAAATGGCACATCTCTAACACTTTCTGTATGCTTTCCATAAACCACCACATTTAACCCTCCAGCCAGCCAACACGGTGGCACCATAATGGCCTCCGCTGTAGCAATGATAAGGAGCAGAGCTGAGGACTGAAGGCACAGCCCTTACTCCCACACCATTCTTGCTCAGCATACTGCACAGCCGGAGGCTAGTACAAACTAAGTGTTTGTGGTAACTTTGCCTTTAGAATCAAATCAAAGGAACTACAACCCAACAATGCAGGGCAAGATAATTTATACAGTTGCAGACTAAGGTGAGTGGTAAAGACAAACACATCGGCAGGCAGACCTCTGGGATACCATGGGTTTTGTTCCAGGCCACTGCGATAAAGCAAACACCACAATACAGGAGTCCTACCATTTCGGGGGGTGGGGGGTTTCCAAGGGCATACGAGAGTTATGCTTACATAACTCTGTATTCTAAGGAGCTCTGGTAGAGTAGTGGTTACAAATTGGGCTGCTAACCTCAGGGTCAGCAGTTCGAAACTACCAGCTGTTCCATGGGAGAAAGACGAGGCTTTCTGCTCCTGTGAAGATTTACAGCCTGGCAAACTTTGTTCAGGGTCGCTATGAGTTGGAACTGACTCCAAAGCACATAACAACAACAACAATACTGTATTCTACTAAATATGCAGTTGTTGTTGGTAAGTAAGCCATCGAGTCAGTTCTGACCCATAGTGAGCCTGTATATGTATAGGGTTTCCGAGGAGCGGCTGATTATGGGAAAGTTTGAAATATCGTGAGAATGGCCAAAATGTGACACAGAGACACGAAGTGAGCACAAGCTGGTGGGAAAATGGCCCAACAGATGTGCTCAGTGCAGGGTGGGGCCGCAAACCTGCCATTTGTTCAAACAGAAACTGCAGGATCTGCAAAGCCCAATAAAACGAGGCAGGCCTACATGCTGCTGTTATTGTTATTAAAGTGCCAACAAGGCAGTTCCAACTCATAATGACTCTGCATAGAGTTTCCGACGAGCAACTGGTGAGTTTGAATCACAGACCTTGGGGTTCAAACCAACCTTATGGTTGAGTGCTTACCCTACAGCGCCACACCAGGATTACTGGTTAAACAATGAAGAACTGGGGAGTAAAGTACTGAATTTCAGCAAGATGTTTGCATTTGTGAAATTCTTGGTCTAATTATGACACTTTCTAAATATTGACAATTAGTAACGCTGCCTAATATTTACATTTTATAGTTTTAAAGGTAAATAACAGGGACAGTACGAAATAAAAAGACCCAAATCTTTAACGTGCATTGGCGAAAAGTAACACTAGAAACAGAACAGAAAAAAGAAACCACAACTTTCTAGAGCTGTTCCCCCAGAGCAGAATACAGAAGGTGAGCTCACAGATTGATTCCCGAAATCGTGAGCAGCTGAGAAGAAACAAGAACAACTGCATAAAGGAAAGAAAGAGGAAAAAGATGAGACAAAATGAGAGCAAGAAAGAGTTTACCTTGGAATCAAAAGCGAAAACTCTCTTGAAAAGTTTCAAAATAAAAGACTATAGGTAAATAAAAAAACAAAACAAAAAACAGGATTCCAGGTATGTATGAGACAGGTAAACAGACTGAGAGGATAATAGACAGATGGACAGACAGACAAAAAGACAGGTGAGAGGAGATCAAATGGAGGGAAAGAAAAACATTGTGACTCCCTCTTTAAAAGGCAACTAGGAATCCACTGGGATCCTTGCAAGACCCTGTCCTTCTCTATAAACAAAAACTCACAGGAAATACACATGCATTTCTGTTACGTAACTTTACAAATGTAGACTATTTTCCATAAGTAAAATGCTGGCTCTTCAATCTTCGTTTGAAAAGGCTTATCAATCAGCAACAAAAGTGAGTCCATCTGCAGGGCTGGTAAAAGGAGATGGGGATAAGATTCTTAGGGTACAATAGTGAATAATTGCTATCAGGACGGATTGTGAATGTTGCAAATGTAAAGGTAGACGTTTTGTAACAAAAGGAGGGGAGGGGTTGACTTTGCAGTCCAGGAGTGGAGGACCCTGGGACCATCAAGGGAGAAGAGTGGAGGGCGGGACCCTATCCAGAGAAGCAGTGACTCCAGAGATGGAGGCAGAGATGATGACCTGGAGAGGTGGAGCAGCTGGGGACTCTGGAGTTAGGGAGGGAGAGGGGCTGTGCTGGCGGCCGGGGGACGGCTTGCAGGGTATACCCTTTGGTTGTTTGAATGGTTATATATTCCTGAATGCTTCGGTATACATCCAAAAACAAACAAACAGAGGGAATGGAAGCAAACACTGTTGAATGATGATGCATGGAGGGGATTATAATCATTGTAATGAAACAAAATACGACAGGATGATTGTAAAGCTGAAGTTCTCCCATGTAAATTATCACTCAATTCACAATAAAAACTTAACAAAACAAAAAAATTAGTCCATCCGATAAGTCAGTTTTGATAAAAAGAAAACACAATTGTTCGAAAGCTATATGACAAACACACTACTGTTCTGCCATATGCCTACCATTATAGCAGTAAGTGAAAAGCAGACTGGAACAAAGTATTCATACGCATGCACACTCCTATAAAAAAATGAAAAACTAGATGGAAAGATGCAAAACTAGATTTAAAAGCTTGCTTTACTTTCCACATTTGCGGTCATATTAAACATGTACCCACATACACACACACACACACCACAGACTCAGAAACACATGAACCCTATGAACATATGGACAACTATCCATACACCTCTACTGCTTATAAGGTACTTGTTGTTGTTGTTGTTGTTTGCCATCGACTCGGTTCCAACTCAGTGACCCTGTATAGGATTTCCAAGGAGCGGCCAGTGAGTTTGAACCACCAACTTTACAGTTCAAACTGACCCAGAGGTCGAGTGATTATCCAACGGTGCCACACCAGGACTCCTACAAGATGCTTGTTGTGGTTTATAAGTGCCATCAAGTCAATTCCAACCCATAGCAACCCTGTATAGGGTTTCCGAGGAGGAACTGGTAAGCTTGAACCACTAACCTTGTAGTTCAAACCGACTTTGCAGTCCAGCGCATTAACCCATAGTGCCACAACAGGACTCTTGTAAGATGCTAAAACCACTTAAAAATACAAAAACAGCCCATAACCTATAATTGACAAACAAAACCAACATCATCTTTTTGTTTCTTTAAATCGTCTCCTTCATGCGCTATAGGGAATATCTACTTTAGCTGTGTTATGACCTGTTTGAAGGTTCCAGTGGAACCTTCTATTTGCACCATCTTCATTATTCAATTCTAATCTAAGAACCTGAGATTTGAAGGACAAATAGCCAAAAATATAAAGTGCCACCTCGTAAACCTGTAGCCATTCCTTAAATGAAATTAACACTTGATATTTTTAAAGTAAAAGTCCACAATTTACATGCTCCATTACCTTTCAGTTCAAGCATTAATTATTCAAACAACGGAATCACAAAACACTGAGTATTATTCTGAAGAGAACTACATTAATAAAAAAAAACTATATGGGCATGAAAAACCAATGACATATTTATACATAATCAAGCTTTCAGAAAACACTAAAAATTTATTTTTGCTTCATCTAATGATGATGTGAAGCAAAATGTTTGCAAACAGGAAGTTTATTTCTTCTAATCCACAGCCTACAGTACTTCTTAATTATTCCTCATGGCAACACTATAATCTAACACTCTCAGAAGGGCTGTGCCGTTTCTGACACAGATTTAGGTCCTCGAGTGAAGACAAGCTGTGAAAAACTGGGTAGGGGAGAAGGAGAAAGGTGCCGTTTTCCACTTATCTGCTCGGCTCACACCTTTGCTAGAACATCACCAGCCAGTTTAAACATTCCGTGCTGCAGTAATTTTGTCCCAGTCCTTTTGACAATTTGTTTCACGCCTCATTTGCTATGAAGAGTTAAAACTGTTAGTCAACCTTGAGAAAGCAATTGGATTTTTTCCACAGCAAAATGCACAACTTATTCTAGCTACCAGGCCACTGGTTAAAGTTCAAACTGTAACACAGACGGAAGTCAAGTGTTTTCTTTCAAATGTCACAGAAGAAAATGAAAACACTGACCAGCCTTCCACTTGTTCATCCACCAGCAACATTAGCTCTCCTGGTAAGCACAGTGGATAACACAGAAACCCTGCTCCTGGCTTCTTCCATCGATGCCTTGACAGAACACTGGACAGAGGATCTACACACCATATGACACTGCTTTCTTATTTTTTCAATTGTTTTAGAAATTTCAGCTCACCAGAATACATGCGGACCATCATTAACATCAAAGATCCTTTCCAAAGTTATTACTGTTAAGTGCTATCGCAGTTACGGTTCTGACTCATAGTGAGGATATCCCCTGTATGGGTTTGAACTGCTGACCGTGTGATTAACAGTTCTGTGCTTATCCTACAGCGCCATACCAGGACTCCAAAAGTATCACTTATTGTTGTTGGTAAGGGTCACTGAATCAGTTCCGACTCGTAATGACCCACACTGTAGGGTTTCTGAGGAACAGATGGTGAGTTTGAACCTCTGACCTTGTGGTTGAAACTGACTTTGCGGTTCACTGCTTACCTTACAGCATCACACCAGGACTCCAACAACATTACTACTACTGTTATTCAGTGTTATCGGGTCAGTTCCAACTCACAGCGACCCTGAACAGAGTTTCCAAGGAAAAGCTGGTAAGTTTCAACCACTGGCCATGTAGTTCAGTGCTTATCCTACAGCGCCACACCAAAACTCCAAAATACTGTTGTTGTTCTTAAAGTGTTGTTGAGTCAGTTCCGACCCAAAGTGACCCTGTATAGAGTTCCCAAGGAGCGGATGGTGAGTTTGAACCACTGACCTTGCAATTCAGTGCATCAGCCTGGATGGTGAGAGCGTAAAATGGTACAGCCACTGTGGAGAAGAGCTTGGTGGTTCCTCAAAAAGTCGAGCACAGAGTAACATCTGACCCAGAAATCACAGGTCTACACCCTGAAGACGTGCAGGCAGGAAAGCAAACTGACACCCATACACCAGGTGTTCACTGCAGCACTTGTCACAACAGCCAAAAGGTGGAAACAGTGAAAAATGTCCATCAACAGATGGATGGATCAACCCAACGTGTTACAAACACACCATGGACTAACACTACTCATCTACATAGAGCAAGGAGGTCCAGATGGAAGCCTGACCACAGAAGAACCCTGACATCACGCTGGGTGAAATAAGTCAGCCACAGAAGGACAAATAGTGTACGATCTCACTTATCTGAAATAAGCACATGTGTAGAAACCAAATACTGTTAGCAGTTACCAGGGGTGAGAACGAGGGAGAAGGGGGTTTTGCTTCGGGGGTACTGTGACGTAGGAAGCAGAATGGCTGCACAAAGTGAAGAATGTCATCAATGTCACTGAACTGCACACATAGAAATTGATGAACTGTTTTCTTGGGTATGTTTTTTGCCACAATTTTTTTTTAAATATATAATTTATTATTATAACGATCCTATCCTATTTGTGGGGTTGTAGGATAAGTACAATTCTCATGAGGAATCTGTACCTGCACCAAGAAGTTGTTCAAATAGAACATGGGAACATTGAATGTTTTAAAATTAAGAAAAGTGTGTGACAAGGTTGTATTCTTTCACCAAATTTATTCAACCTGTATGCTGAGCAAATAATACGAGAAGTTGGGTTATATGAAGAAAAACGTGGCATCAGGATTGGAGGAAGACTCATTAACAACCTGTGATATGCAGATGATACAACCTTGCTTGCTGAAAGTGAAGAGGACTTAACATTTACTGATGAAGATCAAAGAGCACAGCCTTCGGTATGAATTACATCTCAATGTCAAGAAAACAAAAATCCTCACCATTGGACCAATAAACAACATTCTGATCAATGGAGAAAAGATTGAAGTTGTCATGGACTTCATTCTTCTTGGATCAACTATCAACATGGAAGCAGCAGTCAAGAAATCAAAGGACGTATTGCATTAGGCAAATCTGCTGCACAAGACCTTTTTAAAGTGTTGAAGAGCAAAGATGTCAGCTTGAGGACTAAGGTGCACCTGACCCAAGCCATGGTGTTTTCAATAACCTCATATGCATGCGAAAGTTGGAAAGTGAATAAGGAAGACCGTAGACAAATTGATGGCTTTGAGTTATGGTGTTGGAGGAGAATATTTAAAGTGCCATGGGTTGCCAAGAGAACCAATAGATCCGTTTTGGAAGAAGTGCAGCCAGAATGTTCCTTAGAGGCCAAGATGGCCAAACTTCGTCTCTCATACTTTGGACATATTGTCAGGAGGGAGCAGTCACTGGAGAAGGATATCATGTTTGGTAAGATGGAGGGTCAGAGAAAAAGAGGAAGACCCCCAACGAGATGTATTGGCCCCAGCATCGATGGACTCAAGCGTGGCAACAGTAGTGAGGTTGGCCCAGGATTGGACATTGTTTCGTTCTGCTGTGCATAAGGTCGTTATGAGTTGGTGCCGACTCAATGGCACCTAACAACACCAACAAGGATAAGTACTGGACTCCAAGGTCGGTTTGAACCAAAGGTCAATGGTTCAAATCCGCCAGCCACTGCAGGGTCTCTCTGAGTCAGAACTGACTGGATGGCACTTGACAACAACAAAAACATTCTATTCAAGAGTAAATACGTCACTCTGAGGACTAAGGGGTGGCTGATCCAAACCACTGCATTTTCAATAACCTCAGATGCAAGTGAAAGCTGGACAGTGAATCAGAAAGACCATAGATGAATTGATGCATTTCAGTTACAATGGTTGAGAATATTTAAAGTACCATGGACTGCCAACTGAACAAACAAATCTGTGCTGGAAGTCAGTCAGAGTAGTCCCGAGAAGCCAGGGTGGCCTGCCTTCCTCTCTTATACTTCAGACATCTATCAGGAAGAATCAGTCCCTGGAGAAGGACATCGTACTAGGTACAGTGAAGGGTCGATGAAAACAGAGGAAGACCCCCAAAAAGATGCACTGTCAAAGTGACGGCAGCAATGGGCTCAAGCTTAACAACAGCTGTGAGAACGGCACATGACTGCGGTGTTTTGTTCAGTTGTGCATAAGTTCACTATGAGTCGGAACCCACTCAGTGGCACCTAACAACAATCCTACAGGATAAACACTGAACTGAGAGGTCAGTTTGAACTGCACGGTCAGTGGTTCAAGCTCACAGTCACAGGGTCACGATGAGTCAGAAATGACTTAGCAACAACAAGGATAAGCAATGGACTGCTAACTGCAAGGTTAGTAGTTCAAATTCACCAGGTGCTTTTCCGAAAGCCTATCCAGTTGTCGCTATGAATCAGAACCAACTCGACAGCACTTAACAACAACAGGTAGTCCTGGTGTGATGCTAAGAGTTAATACACTGGACTGCAAAGTTGGTAGGAACTGCGAGGATGGTGGTTCAAGCTCACGAGCTGCTCCTCAGAAACCCTATACAGGGTCGCTATGGGTCGGAACCAACTAGATGGCACTTACAGGATCACTATGAGTCAGAACTGACTCAAAAGCACACAATAAAAATACTATTTAAGGAGACTTGGTGGTGTGGTGGTCAAAGCTCTCTCAGCAGCTAACCAAAAGGTCAGCAGTTTGAACCCACCAGCCACTCCACGGAGAATGACATGACAGAATTTGCTTCTGTAAATTCCAAGCTTACAGGGCTGTTCTACTTATAGGGCCTAGCGACCCCTGAGGGTCGCTAGGAGTCAGAATCCATTCAAAGGCAGAGGAATATCCTATTTATGACCATGTAAAATTCAAGTAACTCACATTTTGCACTTAATGAGACTGGAGCGCTGGAATATGTTTTAATTGCTTTAAATATTACAGGATGCAACTGAACAGTCTCCCGAGCCGTGCTAGCCAATGGAACTTCAGCAACCAGGGGAATGGTCGTCATGTGTGTGCTCGCTTGAAAGTGGCTCGAGCAACTGGCAGAGCAGAGCTTTTCATTTTCAATGAACTGAAATGTAAATGGTCACATGGCAAGTGGCTACCATAATGGGCAGTATTCTAGGGATTACTCTTAATACTAAAAAGGCTGTTTGCTGAAAATAGATTCTCCACTCTCACTACAACCGTCCCGATCCCGAGTTTTTCTTTAGGGAGGGGAAATGGTAATGAAAACTACACCAATTCTATAGATCCCCTTCACAGTTTCATGAAAAAACAAACAACATTTCAGTTTAAACTCCTTCCTGACTAGGGCAGAAATGACATAGGTAATGAAAGAGAAGAAGTGGCATCCAGTGATATCTTAAACACCTGTTTCCTAAGACCAAAGCCAAACTCACTACCAGCACGTCGATTCTGACCCACAGTGACCCTGCAGGACACAGAAGAACTGCCCCACCGAGTTTCCAAAGTTGTCATCTTTATGGAAGCTACCTGCCCATCTTTGTCCCTCAGAGTGGCGAGAGGGTCCCAAGCGCCAGTCACAGGTCAATTAGTACGTAGTCCTGAGCTCCAACACTCTGCCAGGATCCTCATACCTCATGGGACCCTGAGGAGTATACACTCTCTTCTTGTTTTACCTTGTGGCCAGGAGTCGCACTACTTCCTGGATTCTACTTTCTAGTTCATCAACCTTTCCAGTTGTAGTTGTTGAGTGCCATCAAGTGGGTTTCAACTCTTAGTGAGTAGCCCTGTGGGATATTGAATGACGTGAATGGGTACACATAAAAAGAAAAATCCTATCAAAATCACCAGTTTTATATTAAAAAGTCAAACTCTACTCATTCTAATCATTTCTAAAAGAAAATCCAGCAGGCTATTTAAGAAGATGATGGAGTCCTGGTGTGGCACTGTAGGATAAGCACTGGACTGCTAATCTCAATGAACCCACCAGACACTTCTTGGAAACCCTATACGGGATTGCTCTGAGTCTGAACCAACTCAATGGCACTTAACTAAAACAACATGGAGTCTGAATGTCTGGGTTCACGCTGCGCTGTTGCCACTTCCCAGATATGTGCCTTCACCTTATCTAGACTGTCTCTGTTTACTCATTTGTAAAATGGGTACAATAATCTGCCAACCTTGTAGGTAATACAGAGGGTGCTTAGCATAGCACATCTAGTCACTACTCAGTAGATTATTTTGTAGTCATAATTATTCTAAACTTAACATTGCAGTAAAATAGAAAAACAACTGATTTCCCTCTGAGTTCCAAGTGCCATAGGGAATCTGAACTACACCTGGTAATACTGGAAAAGGTACACTATCACATATACGTGAGTTACAGCACTGCTTCATTATAAACGCCTGAGAGAAACACACGCCTCTCTTACATTAACAATCCACATCAAAGAATGACCTCAACACACACGGAGTAAGCTTTCAGAACTGCCAACTTTCTAGTGGCCAATCCTGAATGCCAAGTCTCAAACACAGGCTTTCAGAAGACAGCATGGAAATGTGTCAAGAACAACCTTGCTCCTCCAAACTTCTGACTTAGCCTAAAGCTGCTGCCACAAATTCCCCAAACACAATCACCTCTTTCCTAAGGGGTTTCTCCCCCCCTTCAAAGTTAACACCATCACCAAATCACCTGGCTCACGAATTCCTGCAGTCAATCAGCTTACCAAAAAAATATCAAGAGCTCAATATATAGAACCACATTTCTTTTCTGGAAATGTATGCAAATCACCCAGCTGTGGCTCCAAACTTCGTACACTAGCTAGCCTCCATCCTCAACAAAGGGAAAGGCAGAACATTAGCCCACAGCGTCACAGTAATCCCCATTACTAAGTAACCAGCAGTTTCTCAATGTGCTCAATTCTTTTGAGTCCCCCTGTCTGGCCATTTGTCCCTACAACAAAAAGCATCACAACCCGTGTGGACAGTAGAGTCTGCTCTCTCTGGGTACTTGGTTTGACTCACTGATGTATCCCCAGCTCCCAGAATACTACCTATCACACAGCAGGCACAAAGGAGATAGTCGCGGAATGAGTCAAGTGCACACAAGAGGCAGTACAGTATCTGGTGATTACTGGCAACCATCTGAGGTCTCCTATCTATCCCCAACCCTGGCTTCCCACTCTTCTCTCCCAGGGTCTCTACCATGGAAGGAATCCATTCAAAGGTCCCTGTACTGCTGTGCTCACTGCTTCAACCCGGTGGGTGCGCCGCTCAGGGATACCAAGACCCAAAAGGCTTCCCTTGCTCCTCACTAAGTTCCCTGGCATTGTCCCTGACCTCTTCAGTCCACCTGTCTGCGCTCATAAAGCTCCCCACTCTAACCTGCTGCTACAGCTCTTCCAAGAACTTCTCCACTTTGACTTGGAATGTGGCAAATGGAAAAGGAGCTACCAGGGGACCCAAATAGCCATCGTCTTAGTGTGGCGCTGTGGGTTAATGTGCTGGATCACCAAGTTGGTTTGAACTGCTAAGTTGGCAGTTCAAGCTCACCAGCTGCTTCTCAGAAATACAGGGTCGCTATGGAACAGACGCGATGGCACTTAACAATAGCAATATGCTTAAAAAGGGGAGAGATGACCTCAGTCTTCACAACAGTGATGTCCATGAGTGCTGTGATGATGGTCACTTTCTTAGTTCCTCGACTGTTTCAGACTGGAAACTGCTGGCAAAAACCTCACCACGAGATGACTGCTCTCTGCCTACAAATTTCTCTAAAAGGAATGCCACAGGGAGACAGCTTCCTGGACAAAAGAGACCTGTTGTCATTATGAAAAGATGTAAATGTGGCTAACATGCTGGAGATATTATTCCACAGACTGGAAAACCAAGCAGAATCCAAGACCCTGTCTTAGAGAAAGGGACTTGTGTCACACTGCAGCAGCCTGAAACATAGGTTACGGATTTATCTTTTCCTTCCTGTGGGTTCTTAAAAATAGCTCATTTGCTTGAGCTGGAGGAGATGGAGACAGCACTGACTTCAAACCTTGTAAATCCATGATTCCTCTAGTCATGATAAAACCCAAACCCACTGCTGGTGAGTCGAATCCAACTCACAGTGACCGTAGTACAGGGGTTCCAAGGCTACAAATCTTCACAGAAGCAGAAAGCTTCCTCTTTCTCCCATGGAGCAGTTGTGGGTTTGAATCACTGTCCTTGTGCTTAGCAGTCCAGTGCTTACCCTCTGGTGCTACCAGGGCCCACTCCTAGTAGTGATAGTTCATGATAAACAGTAAATCAAAATTAAACATTATTATAAAAAAAAAAAAAAAGGAGCTCTGGTAGCGTAGTGGTTACAAATCGGGCTGCTAACCTTAAGGTCGGCAGTTCGAAACTATCAGCCGTTCCAGAGAAAAATGAGGCTTTCTGCTCCCATAAAGATTTACAGCCTCAGAAACCCTGTGCAGAATCACTATGAGTCGGAACAGATTCCACAGTACTTAACAACAACAACAACATAAAATATGAAGCAAGAAGCTGGAGAACCCTCACTGGATTCTAAGAGAAAGAGCAGCATTACAGAGGGCCGTCATTTGGAAATCTTCTGAGCCTCCAGTTTAGGAGCCAGAGAGGAGAAGCAGCAGAGCTATCTGGAAGGCAGGTGAGCACCGAGCCAGCGACTGACCTCCCCGCGGCTCACACCCTTCCACAGGCTTGGCTACGTGGAGTTTCACTTGCTGCTTGTCTAACACAAGGTTATGAGCCAAATTGATTTCTTTAAAAGGTAAGATTTGGTTTTATTGACTTTTATTTTTCCAGAGGAATAAAGAGGGACTCGTTGGGAACACAGAGAAATTTTGTCCTGGTCCTGGCAGAATAAGGAAGACAAAGACTGCAGAAGGGTCTCAGGGCCCAAGCCCAATGACTATCTGCCTCTCAATTTACCCGCTGGGACAGGAGGAAAGGAAAGACTTGGGACTGTTATTTAGAGCTTCTAGCGTCTTCTTAAGGAGCTCTGGTAATGTAGTGGTTACGAATAGGGCTGCTAATCTCACAATCAGCAGTTTGAAACTACCAGCTGTTCCACAGGAGAAAGATTAGGCTTTCTGCTCCCATAAAGATTTACAGCCTCGGAAACCCTGTACAGGGTCGCTATGAGTCGGAACCGACTCCACAGCACATAACAACAACAACAACAGGGTCTTCTTAACCACCACTGAATCCTTGCTCCACCAGGCAACAGTCAAGACAGGAAACAACCATGAATGTCTGTCCTGTAAGAACTGTGCCAGAGAACCGGAGTATTTTCCATTACCATTTTGCTGGAGTCCTGGTGTGGGTTAATGCTCCAGACTGCAAAGCCTATACAGGTCGCTATGGGTCAGAAATGACTGGATGACACTTGACCACAACGGCAACCACCTTGGATTATTTTAAGATATGTTCATTGAGGTGTGTGGTTTACAACTTTCGCCACCACAGTGAACTTCAGTGGTGTGATTTCTCATTCTTACTTTAAAATGTTCCCATTTGGATCCTCTGCCCCCTTTCTCTCCCATCTTCAAGCCCCTGGCTGGCTCCGTGGTATCCCTCAAGTTACCTTCTTCTCTTCATCTATCCAGCGACTGTAGATTCCTGTACCCATGAAACACCAAAGTCATCCTGAAGTGTTGTCCGGTCCTTTCATTCATTTTCTCTCCTCCGAAAGCATTCATTAGGCACCTACTAGGTGTCCTGCTGTGGGGCTGGGGGTTAATGCACTGGTCTGCAAAGTCGGTCTGAATCACAAGGTCGGTGATTCAGGCTCATCAGCCACTCCTCCGTAACCCTATACAGAGTCACTATGGGTTGGAACTGACTTGATGGCACTTCACGACAACAACAGCTAGGTGCCAGGAGTCCTGGGGAGGCACTGTGGGATAAAGCACTGGACTGAAAGGTCTGTTTGAACCACAAGGTCAGCTGTTCAAGCTCACCAGCCGCTCTTTGGAGGTGGAAGTGACTCGATGGCACTTAATAACAACAACAGCAAGGTGTCTGGAAGGAGCTCTGGTGGCCCAGGGGATACTCACTAGGCTGCTAACCGAAAGATTGGCGGTTCAAACGCAACAATCACTCTGCACAAACAAGATGTAACAATCTACTTCTACACAAACTCTGTCACTGTTGTGTTGTTAAATGCCATCAAGTCTGTTCTGTCTCACAACGTCCCTGTATAGGGTTTCTGGGAAGCAGTTGGTGGGTTTAAACCACAGACCCTAATGTTCACACCAACCTTGCGGTTCAGTGCGTTATCCTGTATGTAGCGCCAACACCAGGACCCCAGCCTTGGAACTGCTATGAGATGGTTCTAGTCTATCCTACAGGATTGCCAGGAGTTGGAATCAACTAGACAGTAAAGCGTTTTTTATGTGCCATGGTGGTCCATCACCTCCCACCCCAGACACTTGGGCCACAACCACATTTTAATATGCCCCTTAAGCATCCACAGACTATTCTACAACCACCCTTACTAACTCAAGAATATCAAGGGTTGGTGTTTCCTCTGCCACAGATGGAAATGAATGTTCAGTGACACCCTCAGAAAACCCAGTAGTGGCTCCCAGGTCCTGTAGCTCAGATTCTGGCCTGTCTGGCGATGGCTACAGAGTCAAGCTAAAAACCTGTTCAATTCTAAGAATGGACTGACAAGAACACACCACCACCTGCTCATGTTCATCTCGTATCCAGCTCTTTCATTTCAGATGATAGGCCACAGGCTACTTCAGAATCCCTGGGAGAGAGGTTTGGGAACCTGCCTAAAGGTAGGTGATCCGCCTGGCAGCTAATCCACCCAGAGGCACCTCAGATGGAAAACCTGAGGAAGGACAAGGGAAATCTACCGAGCACAGTTCTAGGCTCTCAGGGAGTCTCCATGAGTCAGAAATGGATGGCTACCAGGTTTTTTGTGTTTTCTTGTTTTTGTTTGGCGGGGAGGTCAGAGTTCTCAGGTACAACTAGGTTTGAGAGTCATTAGTTGAATGGAGAGAAGAATAAGGCTTTAGCCTCAGACAAACGTGGGTAACCTAGAACAAATTTCTGAACTCTACCAGTTTACTCATCTATAAAAGTGAGCCCCGAAGACTGCTGTGGAGGTCTGCATAAGGCGTCGATACTGGCAGAAGCACCATCAGCAGACAAAGACACTCCGTCAGCATCACTGTGTTCCTCATTGCACGATCGCTTACAATTCTTCAAAAACTCTCAAGGCTTGCAGTTCTCTATGTGAGAGCCCAGGAGCGGGAAGAGGTGTTGGAAGTTTTACCAATCCCTCCTGACCTGAGTAAGAGGAGTCTTTCATATCTTTCCACATGTCAGTCCTATATATCAGTAAAACCAGTTTCCTTCAAATTGACTCTAACTCATGACAATTCCACACGAGTCAGATTAGAACTGTGCTCCACAGGGCTTTCAATGGCTCATATTTTGGACGTTGATTACCAGGTCTTTCTTCCGAGGCATCTCTCGGTAGACTTGAACCCCCAACCTTTCAGTCAGCAGGTAAATACGTAACCATTTGCACCATTCAGGGACTCTGATCTATAATAAAAAAAAAAAATTACACCAGATCCATTAACCGACTCACTCCCACCCTGCCAGCTCTCCTGCCCAGATGTCTACCCTCAAGGTACCACCTTCTTCACTTTGCTCACCAGTCCCCCTGGGGGCCACCCTGCTCTCGTCCACTCGGCCCTTCAGTATATGCCTGCCTTGCTACTTCTCCAATCACGGAATTACTGTCCCGCCTCCTCACAGCCACCCTTTCCCTAACTTAATTTTGTGTTTGTACTCCACCCTCCGAGCTCCCTACAAAGATGAGTTCTGTCATCTACTGGACATTAACCCTGTGTCTGCCACGTTAACAGAATCCCAAGAAAGCCCCCACTCAGCCCAATCCTGACACCAGTCCTCATGTGGGGAGGACACTCTTCCATGGGTCAAGCGATAATTTTACTCCCCACTTAATCTCCTGTACCCTTGAGCACAGTCTACACAGAGGGAGCACCCCACAGAGGGAGCACGGAATCTACAGAGCCTCTGAAAGTGCCTGCTGTATGGAGGCTGTGACCTGTAATCCAAGGGGGCGTCAAAAGTTCATAGAACAACTCCATTGTCTTTGAATTCCATTTTTTCCATGAACTTTTTGAAGCCACCCACCCCTTGCCCCAAGTATTTGCTAAACCAGGAGCGTAGTGGTTATGAATCAGGCTGCGAACCTCAAGGTCAGCAGTTCGAAACTACCAGCTGTTCTGCGGGAGACAGATGACACTTTCAGCTCCAGTAAAGATTTACAGCCTCGGAAACCCATGTACGGGTCACTATGAGTCAGAACCAACTCCACGGCACATAATCACCAGGAGTCCTGGTGTGGCACTTTGGGTTAAGGTGTCAGACTGCAAAGACATTTGAACCGCAAGGTGGTGGTTCAAGCTCACCAGCTGCTCCTCAGAAACTCTCTATACAGGGTCACCATGGATCAGAGGCGACTCCACATCACTTAACAACAACAATGTACATGGTGGTGTGGCACTGTAGGTTACGCCCTGGACTGCTAATCACAAGGTTGGTGATTCAAACCCATTAGCTGCTCCTCAGAAACCCTGTACAGGGTTGCTATGAGTCAGAAGCGACTTGCTGACACTTAACAACAACAATGTACACAGGGGAGTCCACTGCTAACCCAAGTTTGACGGTTCAAACCCATCAGCCGCTACTTGGAAACACTATATGGTTTCCATGAGTTGGACTTGGACCCGACTCACTGACTCAATGGCCCTTAACAACAACAATTAGGGATAAGCCATAAAAGCCACATAATAAAAACAAAACACCCACTGCCATAGAGTGATGCTCCTATAAGGCAGAGTAGCACTGCTCTCTGTGATTCCTGAGATCACGTCTGTACAGAAGCTGGCAGCCTCACCATTTCCCCATAGGTCGGTTGGTGGGTTGGAACTGCCGACCTCACGGCTCACAGTCCAACACACTTAACCCACGGTGGCACCAGGACTCCTTCTGAAAGTCAAACAGAAACCCTCAAATTCACACTACTCTTAGCCTTGTCTTTTCCTAAGGAATCAGCTGAAATACCACTTCAGACCCACCACCCTCCTGATGAACACACCTCGTTGTTACTGCACATACTGTTACTGCCACAAACCTTCAATTTGTACAAAAAACACACGTCCTGTGTTTTTTGTACAAACTGCAGGTTTGTGGCAGCCCTGTGTGGGGCAAGTGTACTAATGCAGTTTTACCAACAGTACACGCTCACTTGTCAATGTGATACCTACTGGTCATTCTCACAGTATTACCTTTTGTCTAACACTATTGTACACTTGGTCCTGGTGTGGCGCTGTGGGCTTATGCGTCAGACTGCAAAGTCATTTGAACTGCAAGGTCGGTGGTGGTTCAAGCTCACCAGCTTCTCCTTGGAAACCCAATACAGGGTTACTATGGGCCAGAATCGACTCAACGGCACTTAACAAACAACAACAACATTGTACACTATAAGACTAGAATACAGTGCAAACATAACTTTAATCTGCATTGGGGGAAAAAATCATACGACTCGTTTTATAGCAATATTTGCTTTACTGTCATGGTCTGGAACCAAACTCACAGTATCTCTCCAAGGTCTGTCTGTAATCTGGCATCTCAAACTAGTCAAAACATCATGACTATTATTTACTTTAAGTTCATATGATGCTTACCAACGAGGCAAAGACAAGCATTCTTCAACATTTTGTCTAACAAAAATCCCAAAACTTGCTTTATTTTTATAAACCATCCTAAAACTGAGTAGAACTCTCTCCCCACATCAAGTCCAGTCAAAACTAGAACAAAGACCAGGACACAGGCTGATCCCTCCAAACACAGGGCAAGCTTCTGTCACTGCATTGTCCTAATGCCTTTAGGGCCAAAAGAGCAAAGCCAAACCCACTGGCATCAAGGTTGACTCAAATCGAACTTAAGGTAGGTTTTCCAAAGCTATAAATCTTTATGGGAGCACAAAGCCTCCTCTTTCTCCCGAGGATTCGAACTGCTGACCTTGTGATTAACAGCTCAAATGCAATCCACTACCCAACAGAAAGGAGCTCTGGTAGCGTAGTGGTTATGAATCGGGCTGCGAACCTCAAGGTCAGCAGTTCGAAACTACCAGCTGCTCCGCGGGAGAAAGATGAGGCGTTCTGCTCCCATAAAGATTAACAGCCTCGGAAACCCTGTATAGGGTCGCTATGAGTCGGAACCGACTCCACGGCACATAACAACAACAACAACCCAACAGAGCTCCTTCCATACTTTGGACATGCCCATCTAAATTAAATACATCCAAGCTGCACGTTACTGTGCCGGACAGCAACGCGTTAATGTGCTGGACAGCAAGTTCCGTTTGAATGGAAAGGTCGGTGGTTCAATCTCACCAGCTACTTACTCCTCGGAAACTTTACACAAGGTTTAGAGTCAGAACCAACTCGATGGCACTTAACCACAACAACAAGCTCATGATGTAACAACACTGTAAGAGAAACATTGGACATCTAACCACAAATCAGTGGTTCAAATCCACCAGTTGCTCCTCGAAAACCCTATACTGGGTCACTATGAGTTGGAACTGACTCTACAGCGCTTAACAACAACAACAAAAGTTCATGATTGGCCAAGAAAGTAAAAGTCTCTCTTTACGCCTCAAATAGTAAAGACATAAACAATAAATTACAATGGGAAATTTCTATGTTGATCAGGAGACTGATTCTAGTGGACACTAAGTAGCAATTCCCATAATGTCAATAGTCTTGTTAAATACATTTGCTTATTTTTTTAAAGATACTGTTTCAAAACTCAGCCAGCTAGCCAGGCATCTATGGATGGTTGCTTTTCAGGTCCTTCACATTTCAGATCAGCCCAGTCTCCACGCCTCAGTCTTTTCAGCCTGCATGGTAGAAGCCCTCACTACTCCTGCTGTGCTATCCCTGCCCCCGTGTTCCATCGGAATCCAATTTCCTTGCATTACCTCTGCCCAGGTCAGGGATGAATGGCTGTCAGATTCCCAGTGGAATCAAAAGAAAACCCCTTTCTTCCTGAGGCAGCAAGTTTCAATTCACAGAGCACATGGCTAATCTACATATGTGAAGGTCACAGCACTTCAGTCAAAGAGGTTAAGAATGGAACTGCTCACGTAAGGGGTTGTCTTAAACATCTTGGCAGGATGCCCAACAAGTAAGATTGTTGAAAAGCAATAGATAGCTTCTGGCAGCAGCGAGGGGAAAAATATTTAGATCATGTGATGCTGTGCACGCTACCTAGTTGACTGAGTGTGTGAAACTTTGAGAGTCCCTAAGAAATACCACACACAAAAATCAAATCCAGATTCCCATTGTACCAGTCCAACCCTTGCTACCGTACATATCTCTCTCTGCTTCAATACACGCATTTCTGTAGAATTTCTAGATTCACTGAGCAAAGTTTTCACATTTGGACAGTCAGTTGGCTCAAATAGCTTGACAGCTGATTGCAAATTCTTTGCATTCATTTTTCAAGGAAGTATGAAGCTACTTAAACCAAGAAAAGGGTATTTAGACTACAAAAGCATATTCTTTTAAGATGGTCAAATACAACTGTTTGCAATAAAACGCATCTTCCCCACCCTTCTCTCCCTCCTCATTAGCAATCTAGCAATCTGGTAAATCATCAGAACTCAACGCACAATGAAAGAGGAAACGCAAAGCAGCCTTTCCTCAGGAATTGTCAAACCAAAGGTAGCACTGCTTTGTCACTGCACTTGCCCTCCGAAGAGGTGGCATGGAGGAAGACAGGTCTTACCTGGCATTCACAAAGGAAAACTCTGGATGCTGTGCACAGCATTTTCCTGAGTGTTCTACCAGCCAAACTAAAATACAGGGAGAGTTGGTACTCAAACGTGTCGAGGCTACATTTCCAAAGTCCCCAAAGTCATAAACAAATGTTATTGGTGTTAGGGTGTTGTAGAGCGCATTCTGACTCCCACTGACCCTAAGTACAACAGAACAGAACACTACCCGGGCCTGCACCATCCTCACAAGTGTTGCTATGTTTGTGCCCATCAATGTAGCCACTGTGTCAATCTGTCTCATTGGGAGCTGTCCTCTTTTATTGCTGACCCTGTAACTTTACCAAGCACGATGTCCTTCTCCTGGTACTGGTCCCTCTTGATAACATGCTCAAAGCATGTGAGACAAAGTCTCGCCAGCTTTGCTTCTAAGGAGCATTTTGGCTGTACTTTTTTCCCAGACAGATTTCTTCATTCTCCTGGCAGTTCATGGTACAGCCAATATCTTCATCAACAACAAAATTCAAAAGCATCAATTCTTCAGTCTTCCTTATCCATTCATTATCCAGCTTTTACATGCAAATGAGGCAGGTTAAAATACCATGGCTTAGGGCCAGATACACCTTAGACAATTTGATGTTCTTCTTAGTTGTCATGAGTCGATACTGACTCCTAGCAACCCTATGCACAACAGAACGAAAGAGTGCCTGGTCCTGGGCCAACCTCACAATTGTTGCCATGTTTGAGCCCACTGATGCTGCTACTTTGCCAATCCATCTCATTGGGTGTCTTCTTCTTTTTCTCTGACCCTCCACCTTACCAAACATGATATCCCTCTCCAGTGGCTGGCCCCATCTGACAATATGTCCAAAGTATGAGAGACGAAGTTCAGCCACTTTGGGCTCCAAGGAGCACCCTGCCTGCACTGCTTCCAACACAGATTATGTTTGTTATTTTGGCAGCTCACAGCACTCTGAATGGTCTCCTCCAACACCATAACTCAAAAGCATCAATTCTTCTAGTCTTCCTTATTCACTGCCCAGCTTCCGTTTTCGCATGCATATGAGGTGATAGAAAATACCATGGCTTGGGTCAGGCACACCTTAGTCCTCAAGCTGACATCTTTGCTCTTCAACACTTTAAAAAGGTCCTATGCAGGAGATTTGTCTAATGCAATATACATTTGATTTCCTCACTGCTGCTGTCATGAGTATTGACGGTTGATCCAAGAAAAATGAAGTCCTTGACAACTTCAATCTTTCCTCCATTGGTAAGAATGTTGTTTATTGGTCCAGTGGTGAGTTTTGTTTTCTTTACATTGAGATGCACGCCATATGGAAGGCTGTGCTCTTTGGTCTTCATCAGCAAGTATTTTAAGTCCTTTTCACTTTCTGTCAGCAAGGTTGTATCATTGCATAGCACAGGTTGTTAATGAGTCTTCCTCCAGTCCTGAACCACGTTTTTCTTCATAGAACCCAGCTCCTCAAATCATTTGCTCAGCATACAGGTTGAATAAGTATGGTGAAAGAATACAATCCTATCACACACCTTTTCTAATTTTAAACCACTCAGTGTTCCTGTGTTCTTTTCGAACAACTGCCTCTTGGGTCTATGTACAGATTCCTCATGAGCATGATTAAGTGTTCTGGAATACTCATACTTTGCATTGTTGTCCATAGCTTGTCATGATCCAAACAATCAAAAGCATTTGTGTAGTCAATAAAGCACAGATAAACATCTTTATGGTATTCTCTGCTTTCAGCCAAGATCCATTAACGTCAGCTATGATACCCCTTCTTCCACGTCCTCTTCTGAAACCAGCTTGAAACTCTGGAAGTTCTCTATTAATGTATGCTTGAAACCATTTCTGTATTACCTTTAGTAAAACTTCACTTGCATGGGATATCAAAGATATTGTCCAATGATTTCCATATTCCGTTGGGTCACTTATCTTTGGACTGGGCACAAATACAGATCTCTTCCAATCAGTCGCCCAGATAGTTGTCTTCCAAATTTCCTGGCATAGATGAGTAAGTTCCTCCAGTGATGCCTCATTTTCTTGAAAGATTTCAATTTGTATTCCATCAATTCCCAATGCCTTGTTCTTTGCCAATTCCTTCAGTGCACCTTGGACTTCCTCCTTCAGTTATCATTGGCTTTTTGATCATATGATACCTCTTGAAACGGCTGAACATCAACCATTTCCTTTTGGTACAGTGACTCTGTGTATTCCTGCCATCTTCTTTTGATGCTTTCCTTAGACAATTAGCAACATATAAACTACTCTTTTTAATATATAGAGATATGACATTAAATAAACAATGTATTTCACCAATTTGAAAGCTGTCAACCTACCATTAATTTCTTTCAACTCAAAAGGCTCAGAAGGCCAGTTATTCAACCCATATTTCTAATTAATCACTTGTTGTTGTTGTTGTTATTGTTATGTGCCATGGAGTCGGTTCCGACTCATAGCGACCCTGTACAGGGTTTCCGAGGCTATAAATCCTTACAGGAGCAGAAAGCCTCATCTTTCTCCCCTGGAACAGCTGGTAGTTTCAAACTGCTGACCTTGCGGCTCGCAGCCCAATTTGTAACCACTAAGTAAGTAAAATAAAATGATTCCCCACACCATCTTACCTAATAGTTTTAATAACCGATGCTCACTACTTAATCATGTAAGACTACTCTTCCACATTAAACAGTGAGCAACACAATTTTTAACACTGCACAAATCTCTGTTTTTTGATCTGGTACAGGGCCAAGTCAGTGTTTAAATTCTTTAGTTACTGATCTTCTGAATTTATTTTTCCTTATCAGATCTTTAAAAATAAATAAATAAATAATACAGCAGTCATTTTAGACGTATGATCAGCTGGTCAACAATACATTACTTTTCTTAGACACTTGTCAGGTGTAGACATACAAGACAATATAAAAACTGGCACTACCTACATTAGAAGCTTCAAATATTAACCTATTTGTTGTGAGCTAAAAGCCTGTTAAGTTCACAGAGAACTCATGACTCATTACAATTCCTTACCCAAAATGGGAGCACAATGCTCTACTGCTCCGTTCAAATGTCCCTTCACTGTCCACTGTCAGTTACATAGTAGTATCTTATACAGCCATTTCCCACAACTCTGTGGATCAGGTATTCTGTCCCACCTTTTAGAAACAAGGAAAGTACAAACCTCAGAGAGGTGAAGTAACTTGCCAAAAGTCACACAGCTAGTAAGGGAAAGTCCAGTCTTGCAGGGTTCTCCCAGCTGCCCTCCACTGGCTCTGTTCCTCTTCCCAATCTTCTTTACCAGGTTACCTTCCGTGCATCACTCAGACTTAACGTATAATACCTTAATTACTGCCAGGGTTCCTACCCACCTCCAATCTGGTCAATGTGTGGCACCCTTCACATAGATCCCTGTGGTTTCAAACCTTCTCCCATCCTGACCCCTAAACTCTGTATTGCATAGCCTGTTTGTTTACTTGTGCTTAGTCAACCAAGTTCAGGTCTCCGAGGTACCCCACCATACAACAGTGCCAGGCACTCAAAGGCCACCTAAAATCACCTGCCTGCTGCCCATCTGTGTCCATGGTGGCCTGAGGCCCATACACTTGCTACAATGATACGAACCTACAATCCCAAAGCACAGGGAAGTTTCAAGAACTAAATTATGAAACCCTCAGTACTAACAACACAACATTGTCGTTTACTGCCATCAAGTCGGGTCTAACTCATAGCGACCCTGTACAGAGTTTCCAAGGAGTGGTTGGGTGAGTTTGAACCACAGACCTTCTGGTTCAAACCGATCTGACAGTCCATTGCTTTATCCCACAGCGCCACACCAAGTCTCCAATCCAATCCAGTCACTTATTTAGTGGGACAATGACCCTATGAATGATACCCCAAACATAATCCAGAATGAGATCACTTTCTTGTCCATGCTAAGGTTAATTTCCAGGTACACTGACCTTCCACACAAAGGAATGAAAAATTGCCTGAACCGGTTTCCTGGAAATTGACAATTAAAATGGATAGCACCAGGAAATGACTGGTTTGAACACATTATCAACTATTCTTCAAATAGTTCTCAGATGATGCACTTTGAGGGATACGTTCTTTCTGCAGAGAAATAATATAGCCATTCATTTTAATTTCCACTTTGTAACACACCAGGAGTCTGTGATAATTCACCCAGAAAAATTATGGCTCATATATTTACTTTTTGTATCTTCAGCACCAAGTGGTGGCTCAGTAAATATTTGTTCATAATAAAGTTAAATTTTGTTCCAGATACATTTATACACCTCAGTATGGGAGGAAAAACAAAACAAAAGCGAATAGAAAATGGTCTTCGTTACACATTTCGGGTGAGCAGTGTTCAGTTTTCAGACGCTCTCTGTTGGCTGTGTAAGAGCAGCCCTACATCTCTCTGAGATGTTGTTGTAAGGTGCTGCTCCAGTCGGTTCCGACTCATAGCGACCCCACGCACAAGGGAACCAAACACTGCCCGGCCCTGAGCCATCCTCACAATTGTTACCCTTGAGTCCACCACTGCTGCCACTGTGCCAATCCAGTTGGGGGTCTTCCTCTTTTTCTCTGAGCATCTACTTTGCCCTGCATGAATGTCCTCCGGGGCCTGGTCTCTCCTGACAAGCAGTAGACTACAATCTTGCTGAGGACTGATTCTGGATGATGCAGTCAGTGAAACTGAAGCAGACACAGAGCAGTGAGAAACCAAAACCACCACCCAGAATCTCAAAGCAGCTGATTCTTAAAATCTGGGGAACTTTGTTCCTTTGCAAAATGCAGTTCCCCTAAACAGCCAGTCATTGTTACAGATGGTGAAAGAAAGTGGAATGATTCTTGGCTAGAAAAGGGAATTCATTTAATTAACATTAAGAATGGAATACTGAATTGGGCAGTGGTTTTGGTCCAATGATATCAGTCCACCACGTAAACCTCACTGCAACCAAATCAAGTCCCAGTGAAGACCAAACTACATTTTGGGAGGGAAATTAAGGCAGAATTCACAAAACCTGGGTATCTGCCTAAACCTCACTTTGGATCTCACTGGGCCCACCTGGGATGGAACGTGTTTTAGTTAAACTGCTCGGTGGTGCACAGGTGATTCAAACCAAACTAACCTACTGCCTTCCAGTTGATTCCAACTCATGGCGACCTATAGAAAAGGGCAGCGCTGCCCATTTGAGATTCTTTCTGGGAGCAGGCTGCCTCGTGCTTCAGAGAGCCTGGTGGGTTGGAACCACCCTCCCTTGGGGTTAGCAGACCAATGATTAACACACTAAGCCAGCCACCAAGTCTTCTTGTGCAGCTGATTAATCAAAACAACAATAAAAAGAAAAACCCACTGTCATTGAGTCGGTTCCGACCCATAGCAACCCTATATAGTTTTTGAGACAGCACAGCTTAATGATGCAAGCATACAGCCTCATCTTTCTGCCTCCGAGTGGTGGGTCTGAAGTGCTGACCTTGCAGTTAGCAGCCTAGTACCTAGTCCAGGGCACCCATAGGGTGTCACAACCTGGTGGTCATGGTGGTGTGCCATCGAGTCAGTTCTGACCCATAAAGACCCTGAATAGGGAGGGTTTCCCAGACTGTTCATCTTTATGGGAGCAGAAAGCCTCATCTTTCTCCCTCAGAGTGATTGACAGATTCAAACTGCTGACCAACTCGTAACCCACAAGGCTCCTTAGGCACTATACATTTGAAAAAAAAAAAAAACCAACTTCAGAGAAACACAGAATTTTGGAGCTGTAAGGTCCTGCTGTAAACAAGAACCCTAACGGGAAGGAGAGAGAGGAAGTGCGCACCAGGACTGGTACCTGTAGTTCTCATCTCCTGCCTTACTGAATGTTTTCCACAACCCTGCCCACAGGTGATAATTGTTGCTGTTGTTGTTAAGTGCCCTCAAGTCGGTTCCAACTCATAGCGATGCTGTATTATAGCGTTTCCAAGGAGCGCCTAGTGAGTATGAACTGCCAATCCTGGGTTCAAACCGACCTTAAATCCGTAATGCCACACCAGGATTCCACAGGTCAGCAAAGCAAGGTTCTTCCCAACCTCTGAAGAAAAAAAAAACAACCAAAGGGCCCAGAAGTCTCCAAGAAAACCAAGCTCGTGACCTTGTGAGACATTCTTCCCATGAATCCTCATAACCACAGAAATAAACTAGTATACAACCAACACACCCGGTTCCCAGAGAAATCAGTTGGCTCCTTCTGAAAAGAGAGCTGTCCAGCAGTACCAATGCTTTACATTGCTGCTTCCAAGGCCAATTTATAATTCACTGGGTAAAGTGAAGTCGCTGGTAAGGGAGTTTATTATGAAAAATACCAACTAAAAGCAAAAAAACATAAAGGAACTGAAATGAAAGTTGGGTCTGTCACTTAACATGTCTACTGCTCTGGAATTTCAAAATTTGTTTCTTAAATTTTCAGAAATGAGATGCCAAAAATCTAGAGGAAAATTAGATTTACCTATCATTTCAAAATCAGGTTATGAAGTATGGTGAGTGGTTTAACTTCTAAGATGCTCTTCACAGAAAGAAACCAAAGATGCTAAGAATTCTGGAACAGCCTCCACTAATCATCAATGCCTCGCTTTCTGAAAGGTTTATTTCGGGACCCAGAAGCAGTAGCTGAATTTACTCCTCAGCCAGCATACATTATCTAAACAGTTACCAAAAATACTCCAGCCATCTAAGTATCTTCCTAAATCTGAGCACAGACTGTTTTAACTTTTCTCTAAGAGTCTATGTAATGTAGAAAACTGAGAAAAGGGCTGTTGTATATAAATTTCAAAGTGATTCTATTTTCCTTCCTTTAGTTATTCTCTGGAGTGGATCTATATTTTGCTCTGGCACATAGCCAGCAATTGATTGGTAGAAATGGAAAAGAATCACAGGGTCCCATAAACTATATCACAACAATCTACAATGAGTTGTTTTGCCAAAATCCACTCTCCCACCAAAAATAAGCAGGCAAGCCGACTGCTGACCCACACAGTTGCTATTTGCACTGTGTTTCAATGAGCTAGTTCTAAGCAATCAATGCCAAAAATACCATGACCCAGGTAGGTGCAGGGTTTCAAACCGGCTCCATTCCAGTTCTACCGTCTGCTGAGAAATCACCTTTCCACCTCAGATAGACTGAATCAGAACATTCCCAGGTGATTCTTTTAGATCACCAGGTACCTGTTAAAGATTCTTAAAGCCCTTCTGTCTACGTGAACTAACTGGTTCATTGGAAGCCCTGGTCCAGAGGGAACAAGAGCTAGCAGGACCCCTATCTAAGCGGCGAACCCAATTCTCATCTGCATCGGGCACAGGGCTGATTAAGAAAAGAGTGCTTGATTAATATTTGCCACTTGATCCTCAAGGAGATTCTTATTCAGCAGGCTTCCTACCCCCCAACGTTTACACCTCAAGGAAATAACTGTTGCTTCCTAGTGCAATCCATTTTCTCTCTCTGTGGAACTCAGTACACAGTTAATGGTAGAAAATGGAACTTCATCTGGTGTGGTGCTGTGGGTTAATGCACTGGACCTCCAAAGTCAGTGTGAACTGCAAGGTCAGGGGTCCAAGCTCACCGCCACTCCTCAGAAACCCTATACAGGATCGGTGTGGGTCGGAGCTGACTCGACAGCACTCACCAACAACCAGTATGAACAGCAGCTAAAATACAATTTCAGTATTTTACACGCAATAAACAGCCTGTTCTGAAGAAGACTAACTACGACCTAAGAAGTGTTCCTTTGCAGCTGCCTCTAAAAGTCTGATTAGAAGGCCCATCATCTTAATTGTCTACTTTTTCCACATCTGAGGAATTTCTGGAGTTGTACAAAGGACTCAAAATTAAAGGCCTGAAAGAGGGGAGCACAAATGTTGAAAAAGGAGACAGCGTTTCCGTTCCTAGATAGGGATGCCCAACTTAGAAACAAGAAGATGAGAAGACAAAAAAAAAAGAAGGGTAAAAAAGGATCACTGTACATGATTCCCACAGAGATCAAAACAATTTTTAAAAAAGCTAAAAATGCAAAAGGTGACAGAAATAAGAAGACAGTTTGAAGTTCTCTGAAGCAGAGTACTCCAAGCTGCTAAGTAGAGACTTCAAAATGTTGCTTTTAAACTTTTAATGACCTAACAGTTGACCATCAAACAGTGAATCTACACAACCTCCATCTCTATATAGACAAAGTCTGTGAAGACAGCACCAGAGTTAAAACTGGGAGGAAGTAACAGACTTCAACAACAACAACCAAGAGCCACTCACATTCCTAGGAGGCTTCTGAGGAAGAACTTACTAATACTCCCAGAAGAGGTAGAAAGATTACTGGTTATAAAAAGTTATTTAGCTATTAATATGTATAAAATATGGAGCCCTGGAGTGACGCTGTAGGATAAGCACTGGACTGCTAGGTCGGTTTGAAGCGCAAGGTTGGCAGATCAAACTCACCAGCTGCTCCTAGGAAACCCTATACAGGGTCCTTAAGAGTCAGAATGGAGTCCTGGTGTGGCGCTGTAGGTTAAGGCGCCAGACTGCAAAGCCTTTTGAACTGCAAAGTCAGTGGTTCAAGCTCATCAGTCACTCCTCGGAAACCTTATACAAGGTCACTATGGGTCAGAACCGAACCAACAGCACTTAACAACAAGAGTCAGACAGGCTCAACAGCACGCAACAACAACAATGGATAAAACCCATGAGTAAGTTGCTAACAATGTTAAAGTCTGATATAAAGAACGGGCAGAAAAAAATATGTATTTTAAGTATGCGTTAGAGGAAAAAAAAGATGGCAGCCTGGTGTGACACTGTAGGATAAGTACCAGACTGCTAACCACAAGGTCAGCAGTTCAAACCCTCAGAAACACTATACAGGGTCACTCTGAGTGGGAACTGCCTCAACAGCACTGAACAACAACAATTATGCTCTAGAATTCCAGATTTCAGCCAATCCAAGTATGGGTCTAAGATGTATAGGTCATCAAGGCCCAAAGGAGACACTGAGACGTGGTCAGCAAAGGCAGAGAGGCTTGATGTGGTAGACCCCTACTGCCCAGTGGGTAAGAAGTGGGCTGCTAAATTAGGTGAGCAGTTCGAGCCTACCAGCCGCTCCATTTCCCAGAATACAGAGTCACTATAAGTCAGCAGACTAATGGTGTGGCGCTACAGGACAAGCACTGCACTGTGAAACACAGGTCAGTTGTTCAAACCCACCAGCTGCTCCTAGGAAACTCTGTATATGGGGTCACTATGAATTGAAACCGACTCGATGGCACTAACAACGACATGAGTCAGTAGTGACTGGCACATTTGTACCATGTTCTGTGCTATTCTACCTCTGTGGTTGGTTGGTAAGTGCCCTCGAGTCAGTTCTAGTTCTCCCTCATTTGAACAAGGAACACGAGAGGGTAGACTGGTACACTGGAAATGCTTACCATTTAGGGTTTTCGTTTCTTTCCTAGCAATAAATGCAAATTAATTTCATCATTAGTTCATCTGTCAAACTCAATAGCCTTCTAATATTCTTGGCATTGATCCACACAGAAATGGCTTTGAAAACTGCCTATTGGATCCTATTCAAATAAGTAAATCTATGCTAATGGTTTTCTTACAGTTACTCTAAGTTAGCCTTGGAAAACAAAACATTTGGTGAGGTTTTACTTTGGAAACACATATGGGGGAGGGGGCTTCAAATAGTTCCTGGAAAAAGTCTATTACCTTTTCATTCCACTTTTCCACGAACTTGGTACTCTATTTTGTTAAATTCACTCATTCAATTAATGTGAATTGTTAAATTAAAACCACCGTGTCTGTAAATCAGCAATTTCATTCATTTAAACGTTAACATAAAGCCAAACAAACAAGTGGACATTTAATGATACCTCAGTAATAATACCAAAATGATACCCAGATCATTTTCTCATGCTGAAATTTCTAAAAAGAGAAATCACTACTGTATACCAGGTTTTTAACTTAGAATTCATCCACTCCATCAACCAATTCACACCAAAAAGGCTCACAATGTCTTGTGTAAAATAGCCTCTAATTGGAACAAGCAATAGTTCGACTAGTTTGATACCTATGACGTATGAGTATACGTTCTTGGTGAATGAGCAATCTTGCCTGGTCCTTCTCCTCAAACCACATGTGAACATGACTGCTATTTCTCAGCGACAAGTCAGGCCACACAGCCATGGAACAGCACGGCTGTGCAGAGCCACAGAGACTCTGCAGACAGCCCCTGACACCTCAGGAAAGGCACGTGACCTAACACTACCCAATTCCAAAACGGCCTATATGGTATGGTGTGGCGTACGAGTACAAACAGCATTAGACCATGCCATGAAGACGCTATAATGTTCAATCTGAAAATCTAAACATTGCACCAAGAAAAATTAATGGAATTGTTGTTGTTAAGTACCGTCGAATCGGTTCTGACTCATAGCGATTCTGTATAAGATTTCCAAAGAGCAACTGGTGAGTTTGAACTGCGGACCGTGTAGTTCAAACCGAACTTGTAGTCGAGTGCTTCACCCCACAGCTCCACACCAGGTTAATGCAATTAGAGCATTAACAATTCATTTTTAGCCTCCATAAATCTGTTGTTTTACGTAACATGATGGTTAAACAAACAAACAAAAACAAGTATCAACCTCAAATTCACAAGTCTATATACATACATACCCCAAAATGAAAATGACACACATGAAATATGAGTCCCTTTTCCACCAGGATCAAAGCACACTCCTCCACTAACTCAGAGGTGCCGAAGTCTAGCACAGAGATAAAAGCCTCCAGATTTAGGTTACCTGGCAAAAAACTAACACAGTTTCCTACTCTAATACAGCTAAAATTCACATTCCCAAATCAGTCTTCAAGATAAGTAGCAAAATCTTACAGACACCAACAAATATTAACTCCCAGAACCGTGTTCCTCCTAAGAGGAAAGAGGGTTAAATAGATGAAATCATCAGCTTTTCCGTTTGCCTCTCATAAATTGGTATGTACCCCAGAGAGATAATTAAGGTCCGATAATATGACATCACAAAGCATCTTTTCAGATAACATCCTCCCCCCAAATATAAAGAACTTAAGTCTGATCTTAAGAACTATAACTGAAAACTCAACCCCATTCTATTACACCTGTTTTCTCTAAAATGTGCCTATGTCTAGAAAAACTGTCAGATCAATCTATATTAAGAGTCTTCTACATTGTCTTACACTTTTAAAATTGGCTCTCAAACTAGAAGTAATGCTATTTTTATGCTCTTCAATTCTAGTAAAGGAACACGATCTTTAGAAGGAAGGTCTATTAGGAAGGTGTTCAGTGTGATCTGGTTTACTTCTGAAGCGCCGGCACACCTCTGGATCCTTCCGGTACTACGTGACATTGGAGGGAAAGAAACACGTATAAGAAGCCAAAAATGCTTTCCTAAATGCTGATAAAAAGCAAATCCATAGAAAAAGGTCAAGGTTTCTCACTACAGACAGAAGGTTAAGAATATTTTGTTCTCTGGAATAGTCTCATCAATTCATATTAACACAGACATAAATTATCAAGCTCACCAGCTGCTCCTAGGAAACCCTATACAGGGTCGCTATGGGTCTGAACCGACGTGACAGGACTTCACAACAACAACAACCTGTCTTAAAGAGTGATGAGTTATGTTTTTAAAGCTCAGAATTCAGCACGAGAGAAATCAAGATCCCCAATGTAAACAAATTTAAACCATGCTTCATTTCAACCCAGAGAACTTAGAAAAAGCAGAAAATTCTATTTTTGTTCTATTTTTTGTTGTTGTTGTTTTTAGACAGTAGGCCTTTTCTATAAAGCAGTTGCGAATCTACCAATTCTGACTAGAGAATAACCATCTATTCCTTGTGGTTGTTTTTAAGTGCCATCGAGTTGGATCTAACTCAGAGCTACCCTGTCTAGGGGGTTCCGAGGAGCAGCTGGGAGGTTTGAAACACCAACCTTGTGGTTCAGGTTCAAGTCAACCTTGCAGACCAGTGCTTTATCCTGCAGCACCACACCAGGACTCAACAAACATAAATTTAGGCCACAAACTTTTCTTTACAAAATGTAAAATATCACAAAGCCTAAGGTTTTATTGGGAAAGGAAGAGGGAAGTCATGTGATAATATTATCTTATGCATATTTAAGATTATCAGGAATGAGATTGTAGCTAGCTGCTTTGTAAACCTGTTAATCACATTTCCTGTAATGATTTATTTTTAAATGGGCTTTAAATGGGTTATTATTATTATTATATTACATTCTATGAAACTAAAGTTTTAAAATAGCATGACTGGATTCAGTACAACTGTAGACACAATTTTATGCGAGTATAGACTCAGTATTCCTGCTGAAATTATTCTGTCTGAATTCTAATCTGAAAAAAATTCCATAAACAAGCTGTATTATAACATGGCTCATTTCACTTAAAAAAAGACTCTCTTTTTAAAATATAAACATGTATTTTGTTCCCAAATCACAAAAACATTTCCCACCCCATATAAGTCATTTCCTAAAGTCAAAAATGAAACTAAAGTATCTATTAAAAGCCACAAGAAAACTTCATCATTTAACTGTATGATTTAAGCATGCTGTATAACAGATTATTATGGAGTAATTTAATATTGTGGACAAGTGACTGTTTCTTAGCATTAAGTGTCATAAGAAATATAAAACATTTGCCTTCCTCCTCAAAAAAATTTTTTAAGTTATAAAAAAGACACAAGCCACATGTTTATACAGTACCTAGGAGAAATCTGTGAATGCAGGTCATATGACCATCATTTTGTCCCCTCCAAAAAAACACATTTTTTCCCCTCAAGGGTCACACTGAGAACATAATGGATTCACTCTCATACCCAGAAAAGAAACCACTCAAAATGATTTCCACTAAGAATTAATACTCCAAAGAAACATGGGCCTACATCTGCCTCTAACTTCCATTCCTTTCTAGTTTACAAAGACATACACTTTTAAGCTGCACCTTTAAAAGCAGTTGACAAAACAAATCTTTGTAAAATTAATTATGTGAGTTCATTTACATGCGGCTTCGCTCGCTGTTTTTACTTGTACAAATCAACACTAAAAATTGAAATCGCAAGTTGTCTACCATGAATAAGAAAATGCATTACTATTAAAACTCCACTAACTGAAGATGTGCAAACAGTGAACACAACATTCAGTTTAGGATTCATATTATTTGTTAAATTCAGTCCTTCATTCTGTATGACGAATCTCTCTTCTAAAGATGTCTTCATGATCCTATAACATAGTTATTATTAAAATGTTGTTGTTGTTGTTGTTGTTGTGAAGTGCCCTCGTGTCAGTTCAGACTCACAGTGATTCCTGCATAAGGTTTCTGAGGAGCGGCTGGTGAGCTTGAACCACCAACCGTCCTTGCCGTCCAGCAGGGACACACCTTCCTAAACTAAATGGGCTGGATAAAAATATTTTCTAACAGATGATCATCTTAAAAACTTTCACAGCATCAAGGTGTTTATAAAAGAAAACTTATTTGGAAGAAACCACCCACCACAACTTGCTAATAATCTAGCTTTTCCTAATTTATTGTGTAAGCAATTCAAATAAAGTTCACATTAACTAATAGAACAAGATTATCTAGAAGGAAGAAAAGAGCAAGATTCTTGGGGCCTTTTGTAGTCTTCAAATCAGAAGCAAATAATTTTTTTTTTAGTATTTCAAAGGAATATCTATTTCCCTTTTAAGTAACAGTTGTCTGGAAAAATTGCTTATTATATAGTTTTCTCATTCCATGTGTTTTAATTACGTCAATTCTAACCAATATTTTTTCTGCACAAATATCTTAAACGGTCAGAAATGTTAAAACACCAACCAATAGGAATACAGTCTTAACCTTGTCATAAAACTAAGTAAGTATCAAATGATACAGGCCCATATATTGAAATTTTAAATTAAATACGTATTCTAATATAGCTCAACTGTTTTTGTTATACCTCCCCCCATTGTGAAATTTGCAAGGCCAAGACGTCCTTTTTATAAAAAGCTTTCTGAATGCAATAAAATCTTTCAGAATCCAAAAATTGGTTTAAAAAAAAAATACTGGTTTAATTATGTTTCAATTAATATATCCTCACCCTACAATTAAAGCCCATGAGCTATGCAATGTCCATTTTTGAAAGGTTGTCATCCAAGAACTTAATTTTGCAAATATTCAATGCTCCGACCCCAGCAGAATGTTTTTATAGACTTAATCCTCTTATTAATAACTGCGATTCATAATAAATGAAGCTTTAAATCACATTCCACCTTACATCTGCTTGCAATCGAGCTCAGTTATTATTTGTGGCAAGGATTTTTGTAACTGTGCTGCTGAACACTTCTATTTACATCACCAGTGCTAAATGCCCAATGGTGAGAGGGGAGCCAATCAGATGGCAGATTAGATGTCAACTAAGAGGCAGCTGTCTGGAGACTATTACAGCCAGTTTACCTCCACAATTCAAATTCCAAACCTCGCAAAGGAGATCAAGTCAGTCTTGAGGCTCAGCCTACCCGCGAGAAGCAGCGAACGGGCAAGACGCTTCCCAGGAACGCTGGAGGGCCCGGGTGACATCGCAAAACAAAACCCAAATACACACGACCCCCCCTAGCTCCGCTGCCACTGGTCTGGCACCTTCCTGGGTTTGCCTAATCAAAGGCAGACGCGACCCACGACCCAAACAAGTTCCATTTATTCGGAACGTGGATCTGGAACACAGCCTCTCCTCTCTGAAGGTGACTCTTTGCGGGCTGCCCAGAAACCGGAGATTAGAGCTCACGGCCATTCCTAGGGAGGAACCCAGCTCTTTGGCGAATATTTCGCCTCCACGTCGTTGCACATTTTGCTAGAATTTTCGCTCCCCGCCCCCTCAGACCCGAAGCCGTGCCGACCCTGATCCCCGAACGCCCGACTTAGAGACGGCTCCCCCAAACTGGGGGCAGCACCCACGGCTGGTCAGGACGCCCGCCGCTCCACGCGCTGGGCTCCGAGGTGGCGAAAGTTCTCGCAGTCCTCCCAGTCGCCGCGCAGTGCTGACGCTAACAGGGGCTCCCGGCACCATTCCCCCCTGACCGAGCTGGCGGGGACACGCTTTCCTCACAAAAGCCGCCAAGCCGGTCCTGCCGCCCCCAAGCTGCGTCCCCGCGGGCCGCCGCGGGCCCGGGAGCTGGGGCGGGGTGCCCGCCTCGAGGGTGCCGCCCGCCCGCGCGTCCCCGCCGAGCGCCGGCCCGCCAGGCGGACATTGTGTGCGCCCCGGCCTCCCCGGCTAGGCGGCGGCGAGCGAAATGGCTCCGGAATCTCGCCCCCGCCTCCCCTCCGAAAGAAGACGGAAGAAAAGTAAACCCGAAAGAAAGAAACTCGGGCCGCGGGCGCGCGAGGCCGCCGGGCGGAAGCAGGCCCGGCCGGCGCGTTACCTGGGGTCGGCCCATGGGCTGGCCGGGGTGGCCGGGGCTCATCGCCGGGTGGCTTCTTTGTTGCGCGGCCGCCCAGGCCGGGCTGGCGGCGGCATACTGGGCGCCCATGTCCTTGCCCAAGCCCATGCCCGCGGCCGCCTGCTGGCCTCCCGCCGCCGCCGCCCCCGCCTGGGACTGGGGCTGCGACGGCGGCGGCGGCGCGCTAGGGCTGCTGTAGTCGGGGTAGCTGCCGCCGTAGCTCCGCATCATGGGGCTGGGCGAGGTGAGCAGCTGGTTGAGGGTCGGGGTAGCCCCCGACGGGTGCTGGTTCTGCCCGGCGAAGCGCTGGAAGCCCCCCGCCGCCGCTCCGGCGGCCGCCTTGCTGAGGCTCGCGGCCCCGCCGCCTCCGGGGCCCATCATCATGCCGCCGCCCTGCTGCCGAGGGGAGCTCAGCGCCCCGTAGCCCGTGGACGAGCCCCCATAGCCGCCGCCGCCGCCGCCTCCTGCTGCTGCTGCTGCCGCCGCCGCCGCGGCCGCCGCCGCCACAGCTCCCGCTCCTGCTCCTCCTCCTCCTCCTCCTCCTCCACTGCCTCCTCCTCCTCCGCCGCCGCCGCCGCCGCCTCCCGCGCTGGGCCGGCTGTAGCCCGGATAATGGTTGTACTGGCTGTTGGGGTACCCTTCGTGGGAGTTCTGCAGGGGCTCCATGCTGTTGGGGGCTCCGGCGGCAGCTGAGGCAGAGTGCATCATCCCCATCCCGGGGCTTTGTTGTCCGCCATGTTGATCAAAGCAAGGCCCAGCTCGGCCGCCGGGGCCGCTGCTGGCAGGGGCAGCGCTGCCATAGTAATTATTAAACTCCGGGACGGCCGCCGGGCCGCCGCTGGCGCCCCCAGCCACGGCGCCCCCGGCCACAGCGCTCGGCGGCGGCGCGCCCAGGGCACCCAGGCCCGGGTGTTCGTAGCGGCCGCCCGCCGGCTCCCCCATCTTGGGCGGCACGTCGTCCTCGTCGGCCGGCTTGCTCAGCAGCGGCTGGCCCGGGGGCTCGGCCTGGCTGCCCGCGACACTGTCCTTGCCGCTGCCGCCGCCGCCTCCATGTTGCGGCTGCTCCATGTCGGGAGCGGGCTGAACCGCGCCGCCGCCGCCCGCGCCGTGGTGGCTGCCGCCGCCGCCGCCGAGGCTGTTGTTGTTGGAACTGGGATGTTGTTGCTGCTGCTGCTGCTGCTGCTGCTGGAACTGGTTTAGCTGCTGCTGGAGTGCGTGCTGGTGGTGGAGGTGGTGGGCATGGTGGTGGTGGGCATGGTGGTGGTGGTGGTGGGCATGGTGGTGGTGGTGCTGCTGCTGGTGGGGCGGTGCAGCGGGGGCCTCGCCAACGGCTTTCAGTTTGTGGTTGGGGAGCAGCCCCGTCTCCATGGCCGAGCCCGGGGCCGAGGCGGAGGAAGAGGAGGACGCCGCCGCCGACGAGGAGGAGGAGGACAGCGCGGCAGCGCCTGCACCCTCCTTGAGAGCCACCTCGGAGCTTCCGCTCTTAGCATTACTAGCGGCGACGCTCGCGCTGTGGGCCATGTTCAGTTCATTATGGGGGTGCAAGGGGTGGTGGTGCACATTATTCAGACCGTCGCCGTCGCCGCCGCCCCCCAACATGGGCCCGGGCGCCGCCGCGCCGCGCGCGCCCGACTCCGGG
>NW_006408635.1:5686577-5687652 GCF_000296735.1 Chrysochloris asiatica | reverse complement strand
ACTCTAGCTATTCCAGGCTGGTCTGCTTGTCCTTTCTAGTGGGAATGTCCCACCTCAGAACGGTCTAGATGGGACTCAGGATTCCACCTAAGGTCCTATACTCTGCAAAGGCTTTGCAAGAGGCCTATTTCACTGGGTAAGTCCTAGAACCCCTTTTAGGTATTCCAATCAGTTATAGGCTGAAGATGGGCTTACAAGTTTTCTCTAATTATGTTTCCCAACATTCCTTTCTATCCCAATCAAGTGTCTATTTTACAATAGTAGGAAAGGGAAACCAATATTCATAAGACAGTCAAGCATTTTAGCATTATTTCCACTCTTCAAGCTATGCCTAGATCCCTGTATCCCAGAGCCCTGCTGTTCCAAGTTTGAGCATGCATCACTATTTACCTCTGTCCCACTTACATCATGCAAACCTGTCTCAGTGTTCCCCTGTCTATCTTGTTCTTCCACCACCTCCCCCTTCTTGTATTGCCCTCCCCAACACCCAAACTAAACCCCCTACCCCAACCCCACTCTTGTGGTTACCTTATATTCCATTAACTCTTCCTCCATTTAAAACAGTCTATTTTATCCTGTAATCTACCTGACCTTCTCACCACCTGGATCTCTGTTTCTGTGTGTTTACCTTCTTTCACATTGTAATTGTTTTGATCATAGGCTGACTTCCCAGATCTTCTGTTCTTATTGTTTTATTCTGTTCTTGACTCTTCATTTGTTGATTGGGTTCAGGGTGATGCTGCCACGTACATCATTCTCTGGTTGTTGTCTGTTCTTGTTGGTTCTCAGTCCACAGAACTTCCTTTAGGATGTTTTTCATAGCTTTGGCAAAGTCCCTTAGTTCCTGTTTTCCTGGAATGTTTTGTTTATACCATCATATTTGATTGACAGATTTTCTGGGTAGAGGATTATGGGTGGTAGTTTTTTTATTTCAGGGTTTTATATATGCCTCCCCAAGTGCCTTCTTGCCTGCATGGTTTCTGTTGAGACATCCAAGCTTAATCTGATTTGCTTGCCTTTGTATGTTACACTTCTCTTTTCCCTAGCTGCTTTCAGGATTCTGTCCTTATCTTTG
>NW_006408635.1:5679255-5686477 GCF_000296735.1 Chrysochloris asiatica | reverse complement strand
GGTGGGCCGGGGGGCCGAGGCTTCAGGCCGCGGCCCCTCCTGCGCGCATCCCACGCCCGCGCCGCCTCCGGCGAGCCCCCCCGGCCGGGCGCCTTACGAGCAGCGGGTCGCGCCTCACGGTCTGGGCCTGATCCAGCGCTGGGCGCTCATGGTGAAAGTTTGGAGTTCGGGTTTAAATGAAACTTTTCTCCTTTCCTCTCTAACCCGGATATGGGTAAACACACGGCCGCCGGAGCCTATCGGGCCCAGCATGGCACGCGAGGGAGCCGCGCGAGCCCGAGCAACTATTATCCACTTCTGATTACTCCGCGCACTCGCAAAACGCGGACTGGACTCGGCCCGCGCCGCCGCCGCCCGGGCCGCGGGCGCACCTCGCCTGCCGGGCGCCGGGCCGTAGGGCTGGCCGGCGGGGCCAGAACGGCCGCGCTCCCCTGTCCTTGCTCTCCTTGCCCAACCGGCCTTTCGCCTGTTTGTTTTCCAGTCGAAAAGGCACGATCCAAAGGTGGAAAACGAGTCTGACTAGCAGACAAAAGAGAGAAAACGACTTGGGGACAAAGTTGTTTATTGGCCTCAAAGGTTACAAGGAAAAGGAAAATATTTAAGCAATCTGTGCAAAAGCAGCGTCTCTCCCAGGGGTTATGTAATTTCTTAGATTGTTAGATTCTTTGCCCTGCTGCTGGCCTTCAACGGAATCCCCAAACTTCAAGCTGCAAGATTAGGAGAGGTTTCTGGTAAATTCCAGGAGCACTGTGCCCTGTACACAGCAGGTACTCAATAAATGCTTATGATGTACCTGCCCCAAAAGTAATTGTTTATATAACTAGTTAATTGTTAAAGGCACCTGACATTTGCATATAGTCGTATCAATGAAAACTCTTAACCAACGGAGAGGTGCACGTGTTGGTCCTCTTTAAAGGGAAAATCCTCAACATCTTCGAATAGTGTGTTCCACTCCAAACAACTTTCAGATGGAAATTTAACTATTAGTGCCCTAATAGGAACAGCAAAGGTTTAACTCCTATCTTCTTAAATCTGTGTAGCAACTTTCGTCCTCATATTTCAGAGGTTACCATGTACTAACTTAATATGAGCCCATTCTTAAATGATGGGAAACAACATGAAAATAGATATTGCTTAATAAATATAAGATCAATAATATAAAATGACCAACACACATCCTAAAGTAGACATCTTTTCATACTTTGTTCTGTTAAAAGAGTATTACCTATTACTTTGTAATGATTTCAATGTTATTGCTATTTTTTCACTAAAATCTTTTAAATCTTTCTCTAACTGGACTTTTTAACCCAAGCAGTGGTTCAGTTTTACCAGCGTGTCCTCTGTTTTCATAGAAAGCACTTGAAACCAGAGCTTACAAGAGGTCAAGCTGGCCAAAATCATCTCAATGATTCTGGTAGAATGTAGTTTTGAAAAATCATTTCATTCTCCAACTTTCCTAAAGTTTATTTCAACTGCAGTAGTAGTTGTTTTTGTTACATGACTAACAGAAAACTATAAGCTGAAGACAAAGCTGGGGGGATCTGGGAGGGGGGCAGATCAGGTGCACACCAAAGGTCACTATTGAGTATGAAAACAACAAATTGGAAATCTGCAAACAATTGAAAAACTGGGTTAACTTGTCAGGTGTAAGAGAGAATCACAGAACTCCTAGATGAATTCATGCCAAATCATTCATCAATTTTGCCAAGAGAATACTACATCTTTGTTAGTGTACCTTTTTGACATTTTTCTCCTCGATTTTCTCCTTTGATATATTCAAATACATACTAATTATACACATTACATCACATAAGTCAATTTTTTTAAAGTTTTTCATATGCAAATGTAACTACATGTCTGTTGTGTGTCCGTGTGTATATTCATATATTCCAAAATCAGTTACATATTTATGCATATAGACATTTATCATCAAACTGAATGTACACATCTAATCATAAGATTGCATTTTTTCCAACGGATAAAATATGTTAGAGTCAATTCAGACAAGAATTGCCATATTTCGTGGCTTGTTTTCACTACTAATCTTAAAAGGGAAAATGAGTCACCAAGTTCAGCTGTGACCCTTTTCATGAAAATGTTTTCTTCATATAGGAAAAATAATTTTAATTTCAAGTAGGTGTCTCTTTTAACTCCATTTGCTCCAGCAAGTCAACTAGAAGACTGGAACCAAGAGGTTCTGAAATAGAGGCCCAGAGCACAATGAAATCCGTCTGCTATAAAAGGCCACATTTGCCAGTTTTTCCTTCCCAATGGCAGATGCCACGCCCTAAAGCAGACAGAAGGCACTGCAGTCTGTAAAAGAAACACAGCACAAAGCCAGCAGGACTGGGTTTTGTCTTTGAAACCACAAAAAAGGTTCCAATACCTTTTTTTTTTAGCATCTTTGCTAAAGAGAAGTAGTGGTCTCCTATTTTATTCAACTTAAGCTTTTCAAATGCCTTTCCAGGAAAACAAAATACCAGCCTCTTACAGTTTCATTAAAAAAACAAACAAACAAAAACAGGGCTTAACAAACAAAACAGCAGTTGTCAGGGGTCTGGTCTCCAGTGATGAAATAGTTTCAAATTTCACAAAAGCACAATTTCAACGAGAGAGGTTCCTTTATATTGTGTTACTTGCTTCAATTATTCTATGTGGCAATTCTACATTATTGTTTCATGTGGGTGAGATAAGGTACTAGCAATCACTGAATTCATTTTTCCCTGTGAATTTTGTATTTTTACACCTCTTGCCTACATTTCAAACCATAAATGACAACTTTAATAAGTTGTTCTAACCACAAAGAACCGCGAAGGTGTAAACCCAGAAGCTGCCGAGTGGCCAAGCCAGAGGGGACCTCCCAACCACAGGGTTCGCCCCACGCCTTCATGTTTAGCTTGAGGATTATCCATTATTTGGCTAAACAATCCTTTTGAGTGACAAAAAGGTTTTTTTTATTATTATTATCTGGAAATATTAATATTCAAATACTGCTCCTTGTGAATAAGTTTGTGGGGGTGGGGAGGGCCCCTTGGCTACTTGAAGAGGACTGAGCCAGATGGTAGTTTTTAAATTCCACGGTTCCGTTCTTTTCACTCCTCCTAGCCCATCCTACTCTGTTTGCTTTCAGATTAGCCCCCTTTTGCTGTTCTACTTCTTTATTTGATGACAGAAAGTATCACGACTCACTACCCATCATATTTCTCAGTATTCTTTGAGTAATTTGGAAGCAATTTACAATAAAGCTCTGTCAAGGTTTTACAAATAAGAACTATTAAAGAATAAGGCTTTGGATACTTGCTTTCCTTTTAGATTTATGAGAAATGCGATGAATGGAGCTAATGGGATTTCCCTACTGATCCTGGTCAGGGACTTTCAAAAGCACTAAACAATTGTCCTTTTCACTTCTCCGATTTAGACATTAGCGGTGAATAACACTGAGTAATTGCAAGATATGGGATAGAGCATTTGATATGGAACAACGACGCAAATTAACAGCGGCACATAAATTCAGGGCACAAAGTAATTGGGGTGGCATTTGAGAAAAGTAAAAGTCTAGTCAAAAAATAAGTTGAACAAATTTGGGGACTATGATGAAGAGTAGCACCGTTGTACTTACTAAGAATATTATAATGGGGACAATAAACTTGGATGGGGATAAACTGCACTTAGTCACTCAATAAGTTATCTGGAATCTACTTTGTGCCATAACCGAAAAATAATAAATATTACCTTGTTCCTTTCTTCAAGCATGTCAGAGTCTAATAGCAGAGATAAACAATTAGCAATTACACTGAAATATACCGAGGACTGCCCTTGAGCCCCCTGAAGAATGTGGCCAGTTAAGAAACAAGCACAGACTTCCCCATAAAACCATACTCCCTAATCCTACTGCATCTATCACATCCCTGCCGTGATGCCAGGAACCCACCACTGGATACTGTTGGTCTGCACCAGCAATGAGGCCAATTCCAAGTGTATTTAGAGTATTTCTGAATTTTGAACGTAGATGTCCTGAACTTTAAGTCAAATTTAACCTTGCTGTGCACTGTTGAGTCTCCTCTGACCCACAGAGAGCCTGTGGGACAGACCCACTGATAGATGGTTGTTCTTGTCTAGTTCCAGCTCATAGCAATCCCACCCACAACAGAAGAAAACATTGCCCGGTCCTGCGCCATGCCATCCTCACAATTGTGGCTTTTGAGCCTGATGCTGCCACGGTGCCAATCCATCTTATAAGACATCATCTTTTTCACTGACCCTTCACTTTACTAAACATGATGTCCTTCCGTAGGGACTGGTCCTTCTTAGTAACATGTCTGAAGTATGAGAGACGAAGTCTGGCCACTTTGGCTTCTGAGGAGTGCTCTGACTGGACTTCTCCCAACACAAATTGGCTTGGTTTGTGGCGGTCCATGGTACTTTTAATATTCTCCAACACCACAATTCAAATGCATCAATTCTTCTATAGTCTTCCTTATTCATTGTTCAACTTTCACATGTATATTAAGCCATCGAAAATAACATGGCTTGGACCAGGGAACTATCTATTAGGATTTTCTGAACTGTCATCTTAATGGGAGAAGATTGGTAAACTGGTAGGTTTATAGTTGTTGTTAAAGTACCATGGAGTCGCTTCCGAGTCCTAGTGACCCTGTACAGGGTTACCAAGACTGTAACTCTTTACAGGAGCAGAAAGCCTCATCTTTCTCCCATGGAACAGTTGGTAGTTTCGAACTGCCGACCTTGAGGTTAGCGGCCCAATTCGTAACTACTACGATAGCAGTAGCACCATTGAAATAACTGCAGAAATGATTGTATTTTAAAACATTGTACATTTTATCTTAAACTCAACTACTGACATTTTGAATGTTGTATAATTATTTTTTACTACAGCCTAGTGTTTACTGTAGTCTAGTGTACGAATGGATTCCTGGTGTGGTACTGTAGGATAAGCACTCAACCACAAGGGTGGTGGTTCAAGTTTACCAGCTGCTCCTCAGAAACCCTACACATGGTGGCTATGGTTGGAACCACCTCAACAGCACTTAATAACAAGCGTTTATGAATGTTCTTACACTTTCACAGATGTTTATGTTCAATCCGTTTCTTTCACTGTACTCCCAGCACTGTCTTCATGTCGCCATCATCAAAAATCACCTAGTCCTGCATTTCAGTTGTCTCCTATGTCAGACAAGATCTAGGTGACTCCTAGCATAGATAGCCAACAGCTTGGATAAAGACACTCAGCAATAACTCCACATGTTTTGTTGTTAAGTGTCGTTGAGTCGGTTCTGCCCCATAGTGACCCTGTATAGGGATTCCGAGGAGTGGCTGGTGAGCTTGAACCACTGACCTTGCGGTTGAAGCCGACTTTGCACTCCGGCACATTAACCCACAACACCACACCTGAACTCCACTTTAGCATCTAAAAATAAATCCTTGGATTGTAAACGTGTTCGATTGTCTGATTCAATTACTTTGGACACATCAAGAGAAACCAATCACTAGCGACAACACGGTGTTTGGTGAAGTAGAGGGCCAACAATGGTGATGGAGGTCCTCAGTGAGGTGGACTAACATAATGGCTTCAAGGATGAACTTAAATTTGGTGGGGATTGTACAGACGACCCAAGACCAGGCAACCTTGTGTTCCATTGTACATAAGTGTACCATGAGTGGAAGACAATGACAGCTAACAACAACACACCATCTTGAGATCATGTGTGCTACTCAGAACCAAGCAACAGTCCCTTCCCTATGTATGGAGCAGCGAACAACAAACAATAACAATCAGGTCTACAAAGGGAAATCATCTGGAGTGTTGGTCATCTCAAGTTTTCTGGAAGATTTTGCGGAGGCACCTGAGGACTTTTGGAGTCTCTCTTACCTAAAAGCATGTGAAGCATCGCTTCAACAGTACACGTAGGGCTTTAGAATCAGACTACTTTTCAAGCACAATACATCCCAAACTATAATAACTCTCACATGTAATATACGGTTCCTGATTTTATTCCACCCCATTATGTTCAATTGCCTCATTCCTAATTTACTGGGCCCATCAGAAGGCACCAATCAGGGTACCTCATTGACACTCATCCGATTGTTCTGAAAAGAACCAAAGGACTTGGTTAGAGGCTTTTCTTATATAAGTTTCAAGCAGGAATCTTCTTATGAATGCATTCTCTTAAAAAACGTTCAGGTTGTTCAACCTACATGAAGTTACTATGAGACTAAGAGTTCAGTGGGCTACTTCTGACATCTCTGACAGCTCCGACATGGACTGTGACAAGTGGCATGTCTCTCTGCTGCGGTGACCTGCTTTCTCGAGTTCCACGCTTGCTGAACAACCACAAGCAGCAGCTGGGGGGCGGCTTCTGGCTCGAACACATTCATTCAGTCAGCAAATCAGGACTGAACACCTAGTTGGTACCTGGTACTCTGTCAGATTGATTACCCAGTAGGCAAAGTAAAGCAAGGGCAGACCTTATACTAAGCATAATCTATCATGAACAATTTTACATTTTGTCACCACATCAAAGATTTTGCTGCTAGGTATGGCTGGCGTCAGTGTGGCATCCAAGCCTCTTTTCAATTTTATAATTCTTGACAGGGGTGGAGTACCCAGTAAGCAAGGTCAGCCCATGTTTACTTTGCGGGGTACTCTGTCTGCCCCTACTGGTCCTGCACTAGGATTCCACAACCACCAGAGAGCAAAACAAAAAATATTTAACCACGTTGAGTATACCTGCTAAGCATTAATGATACTATTGCTGTAGTTAAGTGACCTTGAGTCAGTTCAGACTCATACTGAGCCTGCATATGGTTTCCATGGAGTCCTGGTGTGGCGCTGTGGATTAATGCGCTTGACTGCAAAGTCCATTTGAACTGCAAGGTCGGCAGTTCAACCTAACCAGCTGCTCCTTGAAACCCTATACAGGGCTGCTGTGGATAGAAACTGACTTGACAGCACTTAACAACGATTTCAGTTGTCAGCCGAGCACATAACCACAGTGCCAGTTGTTGTTGTCATGTACCCTGGAGTCGGTTCCGACTCATAGCAACCCTGTACAGGGTTTCCGAGGCTGTAAATCTTTACGGGAGCAGAAAGACAGTTGTTGTTGTTGAAGTGCCGTTGAGTCAGTTCTGACCCATAGCGACCCTGTATAGGGTTTCCAAGGAGCAGCTGGTGAGCTTGAACCACCAACCTTGCAGTTCAAAC
>NW_006408635.1:5668048-5673102 GCF_000296735.1 Chrysochloris asiatica | reverse complement strand
TCTGATCCTTCCTCCTCTTGGTCTCTCCCAAGATGGCAGCTCTGGGAGTAGCTGAGCGTCTTGAATTAGAAAGCAATGGATTTCTTGCCTCTGCTACAAATTCCCCTAGCTGTAAGCCTTCCAATATTCTAAATATTCCTTTATATCTGGTTCAGAGTTTGGGCACCATCCCCTGAGCCTGCATGGTCCGGTATTTTGTGTTGTTGCTGATGTTGTTGTTGTCACTGCACTTCTACCTTCCCCACCATCTTATTTGTTCTCTCCAAAACTACCCTTTCGACATGCTATAAATCAAAGACCACATAATTCTATGAGGGACAATTAAAGAAATGGAAATACTACCTTCAGAAGTATAGAGACCTAGATGGGGGCTATGCTGAGAAACATTTTGATATTTTTATTGAATAAAGGGATCTGTGATTTTGTTGCATTATGTTTATAATTATCTTCATATTTGTAAAAGATTCTCCAGGTTCTCTGTCAGGACAGAGCATAATCCAAGTATGTGGTGGTGTAGTTTGGGAAGTTAGGAGGGCTGTAGAGATGGAGAAAAGTTAACTGACTCCAAAGGGTTGCCTTCACAGCTCAAGAGTGGCCAGCTAAGACAATGGTAGGGGATGAAATTTAGTCAGTGCTTTCTTGCCACTTTCTTTGAGTCCTGGCGGAGGGCAGAGTCCCCGGGGAGGTTGGGGTGGCTCTTTCCAACTACACAAAGTACTGTGTATACTCAGAGTGGCCCTGGATGGGAGAGACAGCAGAGAGATAAGACCAAAGGGCTGGGTAACAGATTAGATAGGGAGGTAAGGGAATGGAAGGGCCAAGGTCTTATGCCTCACTTCCTCTCCCCTGCCCACCCCTGGCCCAAATGACTGTAAGCAGCAGCTGGAAATGCCAGCTTTTATCCCTGCCCTCTACACTCTACCTAATCCATTGGTCCACCCCAGTTTCCTCTACTTGTATCTCCCACCCCACCCCTGCTAGCTATGTTAAGACAACTTTGCTCAAGATACAATTTTAGATGTTAAAAACAGAAGTTTAAGAAACTGAGGGTGAGTCCACCCAAGGACTCCTCAAGTCCATACACTGAATAGTGTTGGTAGCCAAAGAGCTTTCTCTTATATCTAGGAATTTGTGAGACTGAGATGGAAAGGGGGATGCCATGGAAAACTCTTCCAAATAAATGAGGCAACATAAGTCAATGCATCCAATCTGGGATCTGGGTCCATCTCCTGAGGGTCGTCTTCTTGCACAATACCAGTGGGCACCAGGCTTCTTGTCACTCCATCCAATGTGACTGCTTGTCCCTGGAGTTATACAATGTGCCTACCCTGCTCATTCCCTCACTTGTCAAGCCAGAGTTGTCACCTGTAACCTATGAAGAGGCATGGAAAGAAAACAGTAACCAAGGTTGGGAAGAGCCCAGACCTGTGTACCATCTTTGTTTTTCATCATCCTCTCTTGGTTTCCTGCCACCTTCCCATGGATGAAAACCTTGGTGAGAAGGAAACCACCTCACATCTCTGGAAGAGGGAAAGGAGGTCAGCCCTGTATGTTGATGCTGTAGGTCACTTAGTATTTACTCCCTTCTTCCTACTTCTGTATTCAGGGATTGGATACAAGTCTAGAAAAAGGGCAACTTCAGGCAGAAATAGTTATATTTACTCAGTCACTTCTTGTGGGTTTTGAGCTTTATTATTTAGCATTACTATTAATACTATTGGCTGCCTGGTGTGGCTCTGTGGGTTAATGCACTGGACTGCAAAGTAGATTTGAACCAGAAAGTCAGTGGTTTGAGCTCACCAGTTGCCCTCTGAAAACCTATACAGGGTTGCTATGAGTCGGAACTGAGTCAATGGCCTTTAACAACAACAACATCATTACTGTTTGGACTCCTGGTGTAGGATCAGCACTAGACTGTGGACCATAAGGTTGGCAGTTAAAACCCACCAGCTGCCCATTGGGTACCCTATAAAGGGCTGCTATGAGTCAGAACTGACTCGATGGCAGTTAACAACAACACTTATTACTATTAATTAATACTATAAAATCACAATACATGTAAATCACTTAACATGTACTGTGATTATCCTGTGCCATGCACTTCACATATCTGTGATAGAGATGCAGGTGGCTGAAACCAGCATCTGTTCTCCCACCTTAAATAAAAAAAGGCCCAATTTTAGCAAGGAAGATGAGGAATGAAGTCTAAATTTCGCAGATTCTTGTGAAGGTTGATGTACCATGAACTTCAGTGGAGCTGGAATGGTGGCTCAGTTAGTGTCTGTCTGGGGACTTTGTTTATGAGAGAGAAAAGTTAACTTCTATCTTGTGTAAACTAGTGCTTCTGCTTTTTGTTGTTGTTGTTTAGCATGAAATCAAGTTAAGCCTGGATGCAGCAAAACTGGAGAGAGCTGGAATGTGAATAACATGGGAACCTGTCAGAGAAGGAAAACTTAAGTATTTTCCACTAAAACAAGTGATAGGACAGTGGTAAGCCTGCACCGTTTCGAAAGACTTGGGAGACTGGAAAAACAAGGCAGTTCATTGGAGTTCTGGCTCTCCCAGGGTTCACTGTAGTACACTACGATTTCTCATGTAAGCTTCAAACAACCCTTTGAGAACAAGGTAAACCTCTCAATGCTTGGTTTCCTCCCATATAGAATGCAGCTAATGACAGTACCTACCTAACCAGGAGTCCCAGAATGGCACTGAACGATAAGTGCTCGACCATAAGATTGGGTTGAACCATGAGGTCAGCAGTTCAAACTCACCAGCTGCTTCTCAGAAACCCTATACAAGGTTGTTAAGAGTTGCAATCGATTCAATGGCACTCAACAACACTTCTGGGGAGTTGTTGACATAATCGTCAGAAAGCTCTGAAAACAGTGCTTGGAACACAGGAAGTACTTGCTTGACAAGTTCCCCTTGATTTCCTGAAGGGTCTCACGTCTCTCTAGCTGGTTTATCAGTTCCTCAAGGACACAGTCCCCTTCTTCAAGTTCTTCTCTATCTTCCACCAAACTCAGAACAGTCCAAGAGCCACAGTGTGCCACTTCATGGCTGCTAGAACTTTGTGGCTAAACATAAATCTGCCCATGAATGTATTACGTGCATTTTCAAATCAATTGTTTCTTTAGATGCAGACAACTCACATCACTGAGGCAACAATGACTTTTCCTAGGACCACTCATGTAATGAAAAGCAGGCTTCCTAGGATGATGCACTGGACCAAAAGGTCGGTTTGAACCGCAAGTCAGTGGTTCTAACTCACCAGCTGCTCCTCGGAAACTCTATACCAAGTTTGTTATGAGTCAGAACTGACTCGATGACACTTAATAATCGACAACAAAAACATTTATTTAAAAGGTCATGTGGGGGAGCCTATAGGAACTCTCTGAACTTCTGTATAATTTTCTTGTAAACCTAGGGCTGCTCCAAAAAATAGACTATTATTAAAATTTTAAAAAGTAGAGAGGAAATTTTTCTTAAGAAAGCCAAGTCTACCTGGCTGGCTCAAACAGTTTGCTCTTGGCTTCTAACTGAGAGGTTGATAGATCCAATGCACCCAGAAGAAAAGGCCTGCCAATTGATTTCTGTGAAGATGACAGCCAATGAAACCCAATGAGGCTGTTCTACTCTGTAACACATGGGGTCATCATGAGTTAGAATCTCGACTCAATGTATCATCAGAAATGAGGCAAACCCTCAATGAGACGGATTGAGACCATCTCCAAAACAAGGACTTAAACATACCAATGACCGTGAGGGTGGTGCGGAACCTGGCACTTCACTCTGTCGTACGTCGCTTGTCGTGCGTCAGAGGTGACTGGACAGAAGCAAACAACAACCTGTTATACTCAAATAAACTCTAAGCTGTGTTCACAGGGCTACGACCCTCAGACATGAACTAGTTTTTAATGAGACTCTTTATTATCTGTAAAGTAGCATCTTGTGTACATGAAAAGTGTAACCAGGGAAAACATTGCTGAGGTGTTTGGGACATATTTAGTGTGCAAGCATGCCACAGTAAGTCTTGGTGTGTACTAGTCTAGCGTGACATTGTTTATAAACAACATGATTATTAGTGCTGATTCTACAAGATTAGTTTCCCATGGACCCCAACAGAAACAATGCAAAATAGCTACTCTTTTCTAAAGCATAATAAAGCTCCTGTGGTTTTTGAAACCAGACCAGGAACACATGTAGAAGTCCATGGATTATACTTGGTTTTTTTTTAAACTCTCATTAACTTTTCACCATATGTTGCTTATTTTTTGTTGCCTGAGTAGACTGAAAAATGAAAATAGAGTGGGCCACTATGCTTCATTTGGGGCACATCAGTACAAGGCTGGCATACAAGCTCTGGGGAGTCAGGGGTGAAAAAAACAACAAAGTTGATTAAGTGGATTTTCTACAATGGCTATGAGAAAAGAGTTTTAAAGACTCTGGTGGTGGTGGTGATAATGGTGTGTCGTGGAGTTGGTTCCAACTCATAGTGACCCTGTCTATAGTTTTCAAAGCTGTAAATCTGTATGGGAGCAGAAAACCCCATCTTTGTCCCTTGGAACAGCTGGTAGTTTCAAACTGCTGACCTTGAGGTTAGCAGCCCATGTCGTAACCACTATGCTACCAGAGCTTCTTTAAGGATCTATATGTTGTTTAACTACAAAACTAGCAGGCAAGCAGGAAAACTGCTTCCTGCCACATGAAAGAGTAAAGAAAAATTGGGTGTACACCCCAGCTCTTCACTTAGAAGCTGTACAAGTTTTTACGATTTACTTAACTTTGTTGTGTACCAGGATGCACACAAAACACTAAATATCTACTTTGCACACTATTTGTCCATCATTCATCAGTCAGTTTGTCATACTGTGGTGGCTTGTGAGTTGCTGTGATTCTAAAAGCTATGCCACCAGTATTATAAATATCAGTAGGCTCACCAATGGTGGACAGGTTTCAGATGAGCTTCCAGATGAAGACAGACTAGGAAGAAAGAGTGACGAACTACGTCCGAATAATTTTAGTCACTGAAAACCTTATGAATAGCAGAGAAA
>NW_006408635.1:5664551-5666015 GCF_000296735.1 Chrysochloris asiatica | reverse complement strand
CCTTGCTTGCTGAAAGTGAAGAGGACTTAAAGTACTTACTGATGAAGATCAGAAGACCACAGCCTTTGGTATAGATTGCATCTCAATGTAAAGAAAACAAAAATCTTCACCACTGGACCAATAAACAACATTGTTATCAGTGGAGAAAAGATTGAAGTTGTCAAGGACTTCATTCTTCTATTGGCCACTTCCAGTGTGTTTACAATCAAGCATCTCAAAACACAGGACTAGGCAGTTTTTCATTTTGCTGTCCTTAAGGTCACTCTTGTGAGACTGGCCCAGGACTGGACAGAGTTTTGTTTTGTTGTACATAGCACTGCTATGACTTAGTTCTAATTTGATGGCACCAAACAACAACACAAAAGGTCATCCTGAGTCAGACTTAAGAGTAACAACAACCAGTATATTACAATTTTAAGAAATAATCAACAATGGTCATAAAAATTAATTTATTTTAATGCTTACATTCACAAAAGTTAATGTTCAACCTCAAAAATACAATGCAATACAATTGTGCTTTTCACAGAATGAGATTTATTTAGTTTTAATTAATTCATCATGCCCTACAGGCAGTGTGGTCTAAATAGATCACAGATTAAAAAAAACAAAAAACTATGATGAGCATCTTTTAATATAGGACTAAATGTATAATCTTACTTAGCAACACCACGGAAGCCTAAATTGAAGACTACTGGGGTAAGTCAAAAAATATTACTACACAAGATAGTATTATTACCAGGGTTCCAGTTTATATATACGCACTGGTTTATTCCAAACAAAAATGTGTTTAAACAAGTCTGTGATCAGTGTATTATTGCTGTTGTTGGTATGTGCCATTGAGTTGGTTCTGACTTATAGTGGGCCTGCATAGGGTTACAGAGGAGCAGCTGGTGAGTTTGAACCACAGATCTTGCAGTTGAAACCAGCCTTGTGGTCCAGCACTTTAACCCGTAGTACCACGCCTGGATGCCACGGTCACTGGATGGCTACAAATTCTCTCAGCAATACACTTGTCTTAGTCTCCTTAGGTTACCTTTGGAAAAAAAGGTTCCATCAAGACAGTAGTTTTTGAGGGGATCTTCTGGGCCAGTTAAATTCCAAATAGAGATGTCAGCTCAGAAGGTTATGAAAATGGATTCCAACGGGATAATCTTGATAGATTTTCTCAAACCATACAGGATTATCACAGGCGCTTAGAAGGAAGAGTTTTAAGAAAATGGAAAACTACATTGGGGATAAAAAGGTGGAAACTTCCGCAGAGGAGTGCTTTCCCCATCACAACAATGCATCTGCTCATTCTTGTAGGACCAAGGGCTGCCCATGAGAATTTCATTGTAAAACCTTACCCCATCCACCCTATGGCCCTGAGTTTGATGATGCAGACTTCTTTTTGTTCCCCAAGAACACTGAAAAGGAACACAATTTGAGTTTCTAAAGGATGCCAAAACTGCTTTTTTTTTTTTT
>NW_006408635.1:5625335-5642304 GCF_000296735.1 Chrysochloris asiatica | reverse complement strand
GGTTGTTAATTAGCCTTTCTTTTCTTAGGTAGGAATTATTTGTGAATGTTTTCTATCTCCACTCCATAGACAGTGTACTCCAGGAAAGCACCCTAGAGTTTTACATTTAGCCACCAGCTATCTGTCAATGGAGGCTTGAATGCTTAACAGTGTGTTACTATGATGTTACACAGGTTCCAGCAAAGCTTCCAAACTAAACTGGAGTAGGAAGAAGTTCCCGGTGATTTACTTCTGAAAATCATGCAATGAAAACCCAATGAATAACACCAGTCCAACGGGTAACACATGAGGACACTGGAGGACCAGGCATTGTGCATGGGGTGGCCATCAGTTGGGGTCAACTGTAAGCAGCTAACAATAACAACAATGTAAGGACTGGTTTTCCATTAGTGTCCATCTAATGAATGAATGACCCCTGCAACCAATCAGAATGATAATAGAGTAACAGCCCCCTCCAGGCTTGCCCGCATATCTGAAATACCAATGTGACTGCTACATTAGATTCTCAGAACAACCTGAGTGACTACAAGGTGTGTATGCAGGAGAATGTGTCCTTAGTAACCACTCAATTATTGTGAAGCTATTGAGCAGACTCCTTCTCATACCATGTGATTTCACAAGATCACTTGATAGAGACACATTTTTGCAGGCCCACTGCCAACTCCTCAGTTCACCTGAATACCCTCCCCAGTGGATTGTGTGGGCCAGAGAATGCAATACCCACCTTCCTACAGCAAGTATTCCAGTGGCTCATCTTTAGGTGAGAGAACGCTCCACTTAGCAAACGTGAACGTTTGCTGTGGACATTATAAAAGAAAATTTCTCTACTCCAATTCAAAAGAATCAGACACCTAAAAACATGTTGGTTTCAGGGACCAGGAGATAAGTCAGGATTTTAAGTACCTCATCTTTCTTACCGCCACCAGCCAGGGAATCCTAGCCAGTCTAATTCATCATGTCCAGAACACCTCAGCTTATGGTATACTTTTTGTTTTCTTGTTAGCTGCTGCCAACAAGTTGGCCCCATATGATGGCAAAGCCATGTGTAGTGGAATGAAACACTGCTTAGTCCTATACCATCTTCATGATTGCCTGGGGATCAGATTGTTGTGATCCATAGAGTTTTCATTGGCTGGACCATTCTTCCCAGCCATTCTTAGTCTGGAAACTCAACTGAAACCTGTCAGCACCATAGTAGCACTCAAGTCTTCAGTGACACAGGAGAGGTGGCTACAAATGAACCTGGATCTCCCACAGGGGAGGCAAGCATTGACTATTCACTAAGCCTAGATAATGAAGTTTAATGTAATTGGACTCAGGGATTTAACTCATGGCAACCCCATATGTGCAGAGTGGAATAGCATTCTAGGGCTTTGAAGACGCTGACCTTTTGGGAGCTTGTCTTCTGAGGTTTTAGTTAGTAGTTGAGAGCTAACCATTTGCACCTCACCAAGGGGCTTTCCCTGAGTTGAAGCTGATTCAATAGCACCACCACCAACAGTATGTACAAAGAAAAGAAGGGAGAAAGAAGGACTATCCCAAATAATAAAGCATTAATTACTTAGTGAGGGCTTTTATAAAAGTACAACTCACCTTTTGTTAGGCTTCAAAAGGATCACCTTCCTACCAGGTTGGTGACAATCTCAAGTTCCATGACATGTTCTGTTGGCGAGTCTGTGGTAAAGACACCTGTAAAATTCCAGTGAGAATGAAAAAATGGTACCACTCCCGTGGAGATGGATTTGGTGAAAAGTAACACAATTACCCATGAATTCACCCTTAGGTCCAGTCATCTCTCTTCTAAGCATCTATACTACAAACACCTTGTGGAGACTAAAATGACATACATCTAGAATCATGCCTTGTGACATTGTTTCTGCCAACAAAAGACTAAAAATACACTAGGGATTCAGCAATAAAGGACCTTGTTAAAAAATTATTATGGTATATCCATACAAGAGAGTATTATGCAACCTTAAAATAGTTCATTTCTAACTACTGATATGGAGAAATCTCTAAGACACATTTGTCAAGTAAACATCTCAGGTATGTATAGCATGCTATCTTTTCTATAAGCAGTTGCTGATGTTAAGAGCTGTAGAGTCAGTTGTAAATCAGTTAAGGAGTGAAAATACATGTATGTACTGTACTTACTTACATTTTAAAAAAGAAACACTGAATAAACATGTTTAGGAGACAAAGAAGAACAGAAGGGATAGGATCTGTCAGCAGACTTTCTGAGTATATCTTTGGTCTTAGGTACCTCGTGCCCCCGTAACAAATAATACCACAGTGGCAGCTTTAAAGAATGCAATTGTATCTTTCTCACAGTTTTGAAGGCTACAAGTCCAAAGTCAAGATCATGACCATGCTGATTATATCTGTAGGCCTCTCTCCTAGTGACTGGAGACTACCAGCAATTCTTAACTTGTGGGTTCATTTGACTCCACCTTCCTCCCCACCCCCCACATTGAAAACATATATATGTGTATCTAAAGGAAAGGAGCTCTGGTAGCATAGTGGTTACGAATCGGACTGCGAACCTGAAGGACAGCGGTTCGAAACTACCAGCCGCTCCGCGGAAGAAAGATGAGGCTTTCTACTCCTGTAAAGATTTACAGCCTCGGAAACCCTGTACAGGGTCGCTATGGGTCGGAACCGATTCGATGGCACTTAACAACAACAACAAAGACTAGTTAAGGAGCTCTAGTAGCGTAGTGGTTACGAATCAGGCTGCAAACCGAAAGGTCAACAGTTCGAAACTACCAGCTGATGCCACCTGGAAAGTGATTAGGTTTAGGACCCACCCTACTATGTTGTTATTGAGTGCCGTGGATTCGGTTCCGACTCATAGAGACCCTGTACAGGGTCTTTCCGAGGCTGTAAATCTTTACGGGAGCAGAAAGCATCACCTTTTTCCCGCAGAGCAGCCGGTAGTTTCAAACTGCTGACCTTGTAGCTCACAGCCCAATTCGTAACCACTATGCTATCAGAGCTCCTTCACCCTACTATGGTATGACTTTATTAACACATCAAAAGAAAACTCCTACTTCTAAACAGGGCTACTGGGATTAGGAATTTCACATTTCTTTTTGGGGAACACAATCCAATCCATAACACCTTTATAAATAAATCATCTTGACTTTGGAATCAATGAACTATGTCATGTTGTTGTGTGCCACAGAGTCAGTTCTGATTCATACCAACCCTGTATAGATAGGATTTCCAAGGCTATAAATCATTATGGGAATTAGCTAGTTCCAACTACAATGTAAAATCCACTTTGCTGCCAGGGCTTCTAAATATGTTATGTTGTTGTAGTTAAGCACTGTTGAGTTGGTTCCAATTCATAGCAATCCTGTATAGGGTTTCTGAAGAGCAGCTGGTTAATTTGAACCACCGACCTTGCAGTTCAAACTGACTTTGCAGTTGATCCAGTGCATTATCGATACCTCAGTACCATACCAGGACTCCAAAAATATGTTATAGATAAAAACAAAAAAATTCCACTCATCTTCCCCAGAGAGATGAACTCTGTATGGCTCAAGGAGCAATCATCAGCTACCCAGGCAGAGTGGGTTGGTACACTGGATTTCTAAAGCTAGAGCCAGGCAGGTAATTAGAAACTGGATGTCATGGTTTGAATTGTGTCCCCCAAAATATGTGCCAGCTTGGCTGGACCATGATGTTCTGTAAGTTGGCATTTCACGATGATCTCCCATGATTTGAACTGATATGAAAACCAATTAAGAGGATTAAGTGTGGCTCTAGAGGGTAAGCACTAGATTGTGAACCACAGGGTTGAGCCCACCTGTTACTCAATGGGAGAAAGATGAGGCTTTCTGCTCCTACAAAGATTTATAGCCTCAGCATTCTGATCTGTCCCTGAGTGTCACAAATGGTTAAGCACTCAGCTGCTGACTGACAGGTTGGCAGTTCAAGTCCACCCAAGGTAAAGAATCTTGGAAGAAAGGTCTGGCAGTGTACTGCCAAAGTTCACCACTGAAAGAAACACTATTAGTTGGGGTCAACTCAATAGCAGTTGACTTTGTTTTTTTTTTTTTAAAAAAAACTCTGTAAAACAGATACTACCTAACACATGGGTTGTCCTGAAGATCAAACAAGAAGATGCAGGTAGAACCCTTTGGACCAGGTCCTACCTTGCAACAAGTACACAGTTAATGTGAACTCAGTCACACTTTTGGTAGAAACTGAACACAAAGGATGTTCTACAAGGAGGAGGCTGATGTTTGGAAATCCAATCAGGCAGGCCAGCAGGCAGCATCATATACAGTTGTCAGCTGGGAGCAGACCAGAGTCATGAGCCAAGAGTATGGTTTCAAGGGGTGATGGAAGGATCACTGAGAAGAATGGCAAGAGCCAAGTCGAACCCCAGGCTTAGGATGATCCAGAAGTGTGCAGGATTCAAAGACTGGGACTCCATCCCAGGGAACAAGGCAAAGATGTGCTTGTCAAATCTGGTGGGCAACATGAAGATTGGGTCACAGTTTCAAGGCATGGTATGGAATAAGATGGAAAAAGACAACCATTAGCAAATGAAAGATGCCTAGTGTCTTAGTTATGTAGTGCTGTTGTAAACTGAAATACCACAAATAGATGACTTTAACAACAAGATCTTGTGAAGTGCTGTCAAGTCAGTTCCGACCCATAACGACCCTGTATAGGGTTTCCAAGGAGTAGCTGGTGAACTACCAATTATTTGGAATGAGAAATGCTAGATATGTAGTACATATATGAATAAATATATGTATAGCTGATAAACTTTATTAAGAAGCCTTGGTAATGCAATGGATTCAATGTTGGGCAGCTAAATGGAAAAGTTGGCTGCTGGAAAGCTGAGGATGCCAGAATGACAGTTGTTGTTGTTGCTAAATGCCATCAAGTTCGTTCTGACTCATTGCAACTGTGTATAGGGCTTCTGGGGAGTGGCTGGTGAGTTTGAACTGCTGATCTTGTGGTTCGAGTGCTATCTTATAGTGCCACACCGGGATTCCCAGTGCTATATTGACTATGCAAATACATTCAGCTGTGTGGAATATAAAAGAAATCATGGATAACATTGCAAAGAATGGAATTCCAGACCACTTAGTTATGCTCATGAATAACCTATACATTGACCAAGAGGCAGTCATTAGAAAAGGAACAAGGTGATACTGAATGATTTAAAATCAGGAAAAGTATGGGTTAGGGTTGTATTCTTTCAGCTACTTATTCAATTTGTTTGCTGAGCAAATAAACTGAGAAACTGGATTATATGAAGAAGCATCAGGATTGGAGGAAGACTCATTAACAATGGGCCACATGCAGATGCCACAATCTTGCTTGTGAAAACTGAAGAGGACTTGAAGCACTTGAAGATCAAAGACTATAGCCTTCCGTTAGGATTGTTGTTGCTGTTAAGTGCCATTGAGCTTCTTCTGATTTACAGCACCACTATGCTCTGGTAGCGTAGTGGTTACGAATCGAGCTGCGAACCGCAAGGTCAGCAGTTCGAAACTACCAGCTGTTCCGTGGGAGAAAGACGAGGTTTTCTGCTCCCATAAAGATTTACAGCCTCGGAAACCTTGTTCACAGTCGCTATGGGTCGGAACCAACTCAACGGCACTTAACAACAACAACAACATGAATAACAGAATGAAACATTGCCTAGTCGTTTACCATCCTCACAATTGTTATGTTTGAGCCCATTGTTGTAACCATGTGTCAATGCATTTCATTGAGGATCTTCCTCTTAATTGCTGACGTGCCACTTTATCAAGCATGATGTCCTTCTCCAGGGATTGATCCCTCCTGATCAGCCCAGCTAAATAGCTTACTCAGGGTAAGCTATTTGTTTCTCCTCCAAAGAACAAGAAACAAAGATTCACTATCCTCTCTTTTAAGGAATATTCTGGTTGTGTTTTTTCCATGACAGATTTGTTTGTTATTCTGGCAGTCCATGGTACTTCCAGTATTCTTCATCAATACAATAATTCAGATATATTGATTCTTCTATGGTCTTCCTTATTCATTGTCCAACTTTTACATGCATATGAGGTGATTGAAAATACTATGGATTGGGTCAGGTGCACTGACCCAAGTCCTCAAACTGACATCTTTGCTCTTGTACACTTTAAAGAGGTCTTGTGCAGCAGCTTTTCCTAAAGAGGTCTTATGCAGTAGTCTTCTGATTTATTGATTGCTGCTTCCATGAGTGTTGATTGTTGGTCCAAGCAAAATGAAGTCTTAGACAATTTCAATCTATTCTATTTTTATCATGATGTTATTTATTGGTCCAATTGTGAGAATCTTTGTTTTCTTTACATTGAGGTGCAACCCATACTGAAGGCTATGGTCTTTGATTTTCATCAGTAAGTATTTTAAGTCCTCTTTGCTTTCAGCAAGTAAGGTTGAATCGTCTTCATATTACAGGTTGTGATTGAGGAAGTATAGTGAAAGGGTACAACCCTAGAGCATATCTTTCTTGATTTTAAACCATTCAGTATCCCCTTGTTCTGTTTGAACAACCGTCTCTTGGTCTATGTACTGGTTCCTCATGAGCACAATGAAGTGTTCTGGAATACCCATTCTTCGCAATATTATCCATAGTTTGTTAGGATCCACACAGTGGAATAACTTTGCACAGTCAATAAAGCACTAGTAAACATCTTTCTATTATTCTCAGTGTTAGCCAAGATCCACATGATATCAGCAATGATAACCTCAATTCCATGTCCTCTTCTGAATCTGGCTTTAATTTCTGATGGCTCCAGTTGGTTGCACTGCTGCAACCACTTTTGAATTATGGTCAGCAAAAATTTTACTTGCATGTGATTTAATAATATTGTTTGATGATGTTCACATTTCATTGGGTCACCTCTCTTTGGAATGGGCACAGATATGGATCTCTTCCAATCAGTTGGCCGGCTAGCTGTCTTCCATATTTCTTGACATAGATGATTGAGTGCCTCCAGTGCTACGAGAGCTTGCTGAAGCATTTCAATTTATATTCTGTCAATTCCTGGAGCTTTGCTTTCCATATGACTTCAGTGAAGCTTGGACTTCTTCATTCAGTATTTTGTTCACATGGTACCTCTTGAAATGGTTGTGCATTGACCAAGTCTTTGTGGTGCAGTGATTATGTATTCCCTTTAGCTTCTTTTGCTATTTCCTGTATCAGTCAAGCATTCAATATTTTGCCCATCGAATTCTTTAAATTTTCCCTTCAGTTATTTCAGCTTGAGAAATGCTGAGTGTGTTCTTTCCTTTTGGTTTGGTATAAATTATACCTCAAAAATTTTTCCAAAAAATAGAGAAAACAAAAATCCTCATAACTTTATCAATAAGCAACATCATGATAAAAGGAGAAAATATTGAAGTTGTCAAGGATTTCATTTTACTTGGATCCACAATTAGTACTCATTAAATCAGTAGTCAAAAAGTCAAATGATATATTACATTGGGCAAATTTACTGCAAAAGACGTCTTTAAAATGTTAAAAAGAAAAGACATTACTTTAAGGACTAACGTATATCTGACACAAGCCAAGGTATTTGCAGTCAGTTCATATGCATGAGAAAGCTGGACAATGAATAAAGAAGACTGAAGAAGAAACATTAATATTTTTGAATTATGGTGCTGGCAAAGAATATTGAATACACCATGGACTGCCAGAAGAACAAACAAGTCAGTCTTGGAAAAAGTGCAGTCAGAAAGCACCTTAGCAGGGAGGACTGCAAGACTTTATCCCATATACTTTGGACATGTTATCTGTCAGGAGGCACCAGTCCCTGGAGGAGGCCATCATGCTTAGTAAAGTAGAGGTTCAGTGAAAAGAGAAGACCTTCAATGAGATGGACTGATACAGTGGCAGTACCAACTGGCTGAAACAGCAACAATGATTAAGCTGGCCCAGGTCCAGGCCCAGGCCCAGTATACACAGGTCACCATGAGTCAAAACCAACATGACAGAATCTATCAATGACACAACAGAGACATGATAAATATTCAAATTTGGATAACAGAAGACTCTGAAGAAAGAAGAAATCATTGAAATTAGAGAAAGGCATAGGGATTTCAAAATTAATGGTATTTCTCCTTCCCTACACTGGAGGGTGAGTGTCATTATTATTTTTAAAAAGACAAAACCCCAAAACAGTATTCTTCATAAAGTTTTTGACTATTAAACCATTATCTTTCACACTTTACATATTTTTTAAACTGTATTTTTATATCTGTTTAGTATTTATTAAGGAGTCCTGGTGTGGTGCTGTGGGTTAATTCGTTGGACTGCAAAATTGGTTTGAACTGCAAAGTTGGCGGTTCAAGCTCACCAGTGGCTCCTCAGAAACTTTATATAGGGTTGCTATGGGTCACAACTGGCTCAACGGCACTTAACAACAAGTATTTATTTAAAATAATTAAAATATAGAGTGCTTAACAGTGAGTATTTTTCAATAGTGAGTCAGAACATAAATTCTTAGATTACAGAAGTGCACCTAGGCTACCTCAGGCTAACTAAAAACAAATTCAAGCCTAGATATATTTGAGTGAAGCCACAAAGCCCAAAAGATAGAGAGAAAAGAACCAGAAAAAAGATAGCTAATCCCCAAAGGAATGAATAAACTTCCCACAGCAATAACACACACACTTCAGAAATAAACTAGTAACTCTAAATAAGGCCTGAAGGGGCTGGGGTGGGGAAGGGGGACTGGATAGAATTCTGTACCTAACTAAGTTTTTATTCAAGAATGAGGGTTAATTAATAACCCTGCATCTTTACCATTAACAGAACTTCACTGAAGTACTAAAAGATATATTTTATTAAGTAGAAGGATATGACTATGAAAAGGTAAGTGATATGAACTGAACTTTGTCTGCCCCGCTCCAAATATGTGTTGAAGTGCTAGCCCTGCTGATGGTGGCTGTGTGTTGTCGAGTTTACTAAGACTCATAGCAACCCTGGATAGGGTTTCCGAGGCTGTCAGTCTTTATGGGAGCAGGAAGACTCTTTCTCCCATGGAGAGACTGTTAGTGAACAACTGACTTTGAGGTTAGTGACCTAACTTGTAACCTACTATGCTAGGGTTCTCCTCTGTTATGTTAATGTAATCATACCTAAGTAGGATGAGTCCTAAACCTAATCCCTTCAGAGAGGTGTCTCATAAAAGGGCAGACTAGACACAGAGGGGGGAAATTGACACCAAGGGATGTCAAAATCTCTCGCTGGGCTGCTGACAAGAAGGGGCCTTCCCCTGGCATCATGGCCTGAATTTGGATTTCTACCCTTCTTAACTGTGAGAAAATACATTTCACTTCTTTAAAACCACCCACATGTAATATCTTTTTGTTGTGGCAGCTCTCCACATAACTAAGACAGTAAGCAGAGAAATGAGGAAAACTGTTATACACCAAAAAAAAAAAAGAGTGGGAGGCATTCACATTTTGTGGGATCTAGGCCTGGTGGCATTGTGGGTTAGGTGTTAGACTATTAACCACAAGGTTGGCGGTTCAAATCTACCAGCTGCTCCGCAGAAGAGCCATTATGTTGTTTGCTCTGTAAAGTTCCCATGTTGAAAACTCTATACAGGGTTGCTCTGAGTAGGGATGGGATCAGTGGCGGTAAGTTAGGTTGGTAAAGCTTTTATAATTTGGGGAGCCTCTTAGAGAAAACAATACCAAATTATTAGAAGAAAACTAGGTACAAAAATTTTACATTTTCTTAGAATGAGAAGAAAAATCACAACAAACAAGACTTTAAATTGTAGTTTAATGTTGCAAAGCCTCACAAAAATCTATGAAAATAATCCACTGCTTATTTATATGCTATTTATAATTGACATGCATCCTCTATCACATGTTTTGGCTGACCATGCTTTGATCACTTCTTAATGTAATAATGGCTTTTTTTTAATACCATCTTCTGTAAAGAAAGTACAAAGACCAGTCTTTTAACATCATTGGTCAACATTTGTTCTTTTTTATTGATTGATTTTATCAATCATACTTTAGAAAAGTTTATTTCAGCTTCATAATCATTATGGATAGGCGGCATAGTGTTTGGATAACACAGACCCTTTGATCTCACTGTCACAGCGAGCTGGTCAAAGTCAATGGGGGCTTCATCACATCCAGTATGTTTGGCAGGACTGTGCTGAGGTGACCATGAAGCCAAGACAGATGATTTGTCAGGCTGTGAGTGGAGTGGTGTCTCAGCCAGATTCCTCTCCTCGGTGCTCCATGAGGTCCCCCAAGCATAAGTTCTCACTGGGGAATCTATGGGTGTGGAGGTTGAGTTGGTAGTCCACAGGTGGGAAGATCACCAGGCATTAAGAAAGACCTGTAGGCTGGCAGGACCCCATGCCTCCAGCTCTCCTGGGTCTCCTGCTTTCTCCTGGTTGTCCAAGTTTGGGGGAGTATCCATACTAAGGATACAATAAATAGATGGTTTCTATAACACTGAACATGTTGTCAAGAGGGAACAGTCCCTGGAGAAGGACATCATGCTTGGAAAAATGGAGGGCCAATGAAAAAGAGGAAGAGCTCTAATGAGGTGGACTGACACAGTGGCTGGAACAATGGGTCAAATATAACAACCCATTGGTTGATCAAAGAGATCAAAGGGTCTGTGTTATCCAAACACTATGCCAGCTATCAATAATGATTATGAAGCTGAAATAAACTTTTCTAAAGTATGATTCATAAAATCAATCAATAAAAAAGAACAAATGTTGACCAACGATGTTAAAAGACTGATTGGTCTTTGTACTTTCTTTACAGAAGATGGTATTAAAAAGTCATTATTATATTAAGAAGTAATCAAAGCATGCTCAGACAAAACACGTGATAGAGGATGCACGTCAATTATAAATAGCATATAAATAAGCTAGCATTGTATTATTTTCATAGATTTTTGTGAGGTTTTGCAACATTAAACTATGATTTAAAGTCTTGTTTGTTGTGATTTTTCTTCTCATTCTAAGAAAATGTAAAGTATTTGTACCTAGTTTTCTACTAATATTTTGTGAAGATACTGCAGAATTGGGCAGCATTTCCTTCTGTTGTGCACAGAATCGCTAGGAGTTAGAACTGACTGGATGACACCTAACAATAACAATGGAGAGGAAAAAGGAATAAATGAAATAAAAACAAAAAATTTCAACGGATCCAATAGACAGCAGAAAAAAAAACAAAAACAAAGAAAATATATTGTAAATGTTGTCTGTCATCTACTGATTCCAACACAGAGTTACCCTATAAGACAAAGTCATTATTGTCAAGTGCCGTCGAGTCAGTTCCAACTCATCACGACCCTTTATAGGGTTTCCAAGGAGTGGCTGGTGAGTCTGAACTGCTGAACTTGTGGTTGAAATCGAACTTGCGGTTCTGTGGTTAAGCCCACAGGGCCACCCAAGGACTTTATAGGCTGGACTAGAACTGCCCTATAGTGTTGCAACACTAAAACTTAACAGAAACAGATTGCCACTCCCCCCCACCCCCCGTGGCTCAGCTGGTGGGTTCAAAACACTGACCTTCCAGTTAGCCGGCCAAGCACTTAACCACTGTGCCACCAGGGTTCATACATAAAGTGATAGAAATAGGTCTAATTATTAACCATCTTCATAAAATTTACCTGTTACAAAGTAGAGATTATGTGAATTGAAATACAAATTTTATCTGTATGCTCTTTATAAGCATAAAATACAATGGCCCTCAAATTCTAAAGTAAATTTACAAAGTATTCCAGGTAAATATCAAACAAATATAATTTGGCAAAACCCCATTAATTAAATGAGGTAGCACTTAAGGTAGTAATCTTAGATACAAAGAGGGCCATTGTTTAATGACAAAAAGAACAATTATCAAGAAAAATATAACCAGCTTGAGTTTACATACAAAATATAGCCATAGAAACATATAAAGAACAAAAATGATAGATATACCAAAACAAATTCTTAAATCCTCCAGTCATGATGAAGGGTCTAACACATATCTCTCAGAAACTGATATCATGAGTTGGCACATAACTAGGAAAGACAAAGTGTCTTCAGTAACAGTTAATAAACTTGTTTTAATGGACATGTACAGAATTCTGCCCCAATAATTTAAGAAAACAGATAAATCCAGGTGCTCATGAATCATTTACAGACAGTGATCACAATCTAGCCACAACAAATATACCAACAAATCCCCAAACTCGCCATTACGTACAGAGTACATTTTCCTTTAACGCTACTATAGTCAGAAACAAAAAAATTAAACACCAAAAGATCATTCAGAAATTGTCATTTTAGAAACTAAAAAGCACTTTAAATTAGATAGATTGATAGATTGTTGTTGCTATTGTTATTAAGTGCAGTCCAGTCGGCTTTGACCCATAGCAACCCAGTATAGTAGCGTAGTGGTTACGAATCGGGCTGCGAACCTTAAGGTCAGCGGTTCGAAACTACCAGCCGCTCCGCGGGAGAAAGATGAGGCTTTCTACTCCTGTAAGGATTTACACCCTCGGAAACCCTGTACAGGGTCGCTATGGGTCGGAACCGACTCGACGGCACTTAACAACAACAACAACAACCCAGTATAGGGATTCCAAGAAGCAGCTGGTGAGCTTGAACCACCAACCTTGCAGTTCAAATGACTTTGCAGTCTGGTGCATTAACCCACAGAGCCACACCAGGATTTCCTAAAAGATCATTTAGAAATTGTCATTTTAGAAACTAAAACACATTTCAAATTAGGACTGATAAAGTATATGAAAGAGCAAGTAGACAGACAAATCTAAGAGTTGATAAGTTATTAAAAAACAATCTCATGAACTGTTTTCATTTTTCAGTTAATTTATTGTGCATTTTAACAATTGTATAGTATATTTCATTGTTTAAATGTAGCATAGTTTATTTAATCCCTTATCTATGAGTTGGGGAGTTCTGGTGTGGCACTTTAGGATAAGCATGCGAACACGAGATTGGTTCGAACCATAAGGTCGGTGGTTCAGACTCACCATCTGCTGGTTGGAAACCCTATACAGGGTCTCTATGAGTCGGAACTGACTTGGCTGCACTTAACAACAACAATCTATGAGTTGAAGGAATGCTGTTGGTGCAGTGGTTAAAGCACTTGGTTATGAACCAAAAGGTTGGTGTTTCAAACGCACGCAGTGGCTCCACTGGAGAAAAGACCTAGTGATTTGCTTCCAGAAAGACTACAGCCAAGACAATCCTGTGGAATCGTTCTTCTGTCACCTGGAGTCCCTATGAGTAGGAATCGACACTCAACAACTCTTACTCTTCTTTAGTAATAAGACTTCTCAGTTTTCAGCTGGGCAGATGATGTTTGAAATAAAGATCTATGTCCCATCATCCTTTTCAGTTATTTGTGACCATGTGATTAAACTGAAGTATTAAATGCAACTTCCAGGAAGTATTGTTCAAGAGAAGAATGACGTCTCTTCTTTCTGTTCTCCTTATTGCCCATAATATGGATGGGATTTGTGAAGAATGAGTATTTTGGACCATACTCAGTATGATCCTCATGTTGGTGACAGTTTAGACACAAGACAGAAAGACTTTGGGTTGTTGGTATTGACAGAGTTCCATATTAGCTATGGGTTGCTTACCTCAGGACTTGTTACCTGACAGGAAATAAACTTCTACTTTACGTAGGCTATCATTATTATTGATTTTCCTCAGTAAGACATGTTTATCCAAATGATTATCAAGGAATTCATTTTTTTTCTTATTGATTTTTTAAAGACTCTTCATGTACGGAGAGTTTAATACCTTACATATTATAAATATTTTCTGTGTAATGTATTGCAATCTTTGTAACCCTTTGAAAATATTTTAATCATTTTTAAACTTTGTTCATGGTATTGTTATGTAGAATTCAAAAATATTACCAGAATTTCTCTTCCTTTTTATTTATTTGGTATTATTTCTAGAAAGTTCTCTCCTCTTGTTGTTTGTGTTAAGTACTGTTGGTTCTGACTCATAGGGACTCCAGGCACAACAGAACAAAGCACTGCCCTGTCCTGTGCCATCCTCACATTTATTGTTCTATCTGAGCCCATTGCTGCTGCCACTGTGTCTATTCTTCTTGTGGGGGGTCCTCCTGATTTTCACAGACCCTCCACTTTACCAAACATGATATTTTAAGGATTATAAAATATTTACTTGCAATATCCACTAGCACTTTGACGTTTTGTTGGTTTTCATTTGATTTATTTTGAAATTATTTATCTAACTGGTATTTATTTTTGTATAAGGTAGGGAGCAAATTTTTCATTTTCCCAAGTAGACCAAATGTCTCAATGTAAATAAATAATCCTTTATCTTCTGATATAAAATGCTATGTCTAGGAAAAAATAAATTCTACTTATACCTATGGATCATTTTTGAACTCTCATTTTGTTCTGTTGACCTATATATCTACTTCTTTATCAGTACCATGGGAGCACAGTGGCTCCATAGGATAAGCATTGTACTGTGAATCACAAGATTGGTGGTTCGAGTCTACCAGCTGCTCCACAAGAGAAAGATGAGGTTTTCTGCTTGCGAAAAGACTTATAGCCATAGAGACCCTATTCAGAGACATTATGAGCCAATTCAAACTTGATGGTACTTAATAACAATAACAACTGTAGCCACAAAGTTTTAATTATTTTAGTTTGAAGTCAGTTTTATAATAACTGGTATGATATATCCTCCCTAATAAAATTTAAAATACATTTTTGATATACATAAGAATAACACTCAAGATTAATTCTTTTAATGTTCCAACAAAACAGAAAGCATATATCCATACCACAACAAAAACTGGAATTATTACTTGAATTATATTATAGGTGCTCATTAGACTAAGTTATGAATACGTAATATCTTTTTGTTATTTAGTTTTCCCACTATTTTTTTTCCCCTTCCAAATCCTGGTACTTTGATCTTTCTCTGAGATGTTATGATAGCCATGATATTAATTAGGTCATGAAGCATCTTGCATATATTAATCATTTATATTGTAGTGAGAAAGTAGTAAAAACAGTCTTAGCCTTCAATGTGCTTATATTCCATTAAAAGTCATTGACTGTACGAATTAACTTAAAGCCCTACAAAATAGAAATAAATCTCTCCATAATTTTATTATTGTAGATAAACTGCTCTTTCCTTGAACTCTGCAGAGGTGGTTGGAATGACAAGTGACAATAAGAAAAGAATGAGATTGATCTGGAATGGCAAAGGAGAGGGTAAAAGGCATTGCAGATGGCAGAAACAGCATTTGGACTACAGAAAGAACATTATGTGGCAGATTCACATGTGTTCTAAGCTAGCAAAGATAACAAGAATGCACAATAATTAAAAAAGAGAAATTATGGCAAAGGGAACCAATTGCTAGAAAACCTTTCAACATGAATCAACAATGTGGATTTTACATGAGCAAAATGTTCACTGTCATTGAATTGACGCTAACTCTCCATAATCTTATTGATTCGAACTCATGACACCCTTGTAGTTTCTGAAAATGGATCTGAAAACTCAAAATGGGGCTTAAAGAAGACAATTCTTGTTACAATAAGCAGATTAGTTCGGAGTATGGGGATGGTTATTGGTCCGTTTAGGAAATTGGTTCAATAATTTAGTTTGGAATTGAATTCATGTGTTGTTCTTGTTAGGTGCATTCAAGTTGCTTTCAATTCATTGTTGTTGTTGTTAAGTGCTGTCGAGTCGATTCCGACCCATAGCGACCCTGTATAGGGTTTTCGAGGAGCAGGTGGTGAGCTTGAACCGCCGACCTTGCGGTTCAGATGGGTTTGTAGTCTGGCGCATTAACCCACAGCGCCACACCAGGACTTCATTGAGACCCTATACATAACTGAACGAAACACAGCCTGGTCCTGCACCGTCCTCACAATTGTTACATTTGAGCCCATTGTTGCTGCCACTGTGGCAGTACATTTCATTGAGGGTCGAACTCTCTTTGGTTGGTCTTCTGCATGATATCCTACTCCAGGGACTGGTCCCTCTTGACATGTCCAAGGAACATTATATCAAGTCTCACCATCATTACTTCGAAGGAACACTCTATGGCGTTATTTCAATATTCTTCCCCAAAGCTTTAGACATGACACAAGATACTTAACAATACTGTAATTCAAATGCATCAATTCTTCTCTGGTCTTCTTATTCATGTTCCAGCTTTCACATGCATATGAAGTGATTGGAAATGCCATGGCCCAGGTCAGGCACACCTGAGTCCACAAAGTGCCATCTTTGAATTCATTTAGTGAATCATTTTAAAACAATATTATTCACTACGCACCTATCATTGTGCTGGCTTTGAAATAACTGTGTTTGCAGCCTGAAATGTTGTTCACGAGGCCTTCAGGCCAGATGTATAAGGAGGCCATTACTAAGAGGGAGACATTCCCCAGGCACTCCCGTATTTTGTTCAACAGAAATGTAATTGCCCAAGTGGACGAGTGATTGATGTTACTCACTGATTAATACAGCAAACTCTCTACTTTACTCTCGGCAGCAGAATTTGCCATTTAACCCCTTGGGGTATGCAAGCACCTTTCTATAGGAACTACACTAAGATTAAGAAGCAACTTCACAAAGCAACTAAATTGAGAGCAGTTTAATCCTTATTGAGAAGCTGCTTCAAACTAATGTACTTCCTGTTCAAATAACAGAGGAGTTTATAAGAAAATGTGATCAAACAGGAAAAGAAGTGGAATAAATAAAATAGCTACAAGGACAACCTGCTTCTCCTTTTAACTTTTTTCAGTGCATTGAGTCTGATAGCTGAAAATCTCATTTATATAAGCATCCCTAAGGAGTCCTGGTGTGGTGCTGTGGGTTAATGCACCAGACTGCAAAGCCATTTGAACTGCAAGGTTGGTGGTTCAAGCTCACCAGCTGCTCCTTGGAAAACCTATACAGGGTCACTATGGGTTGAAATCGACTCGACGGCACTT
>NW_006408635.1:5614645-5625235 GCF_000296735.1 Chrysochloris asiatica | reverse complement strand
TTGTTGTTGTTAAGTGCTGTCGAGTCGGTTCCGACCCATAGCGACCCTGTACAGGGTTTCCAAGGGTGTAAATCCTTATGGGAGTAGAAAGCCTCATCTTTCTCCCACGGAGCGGCTGGTAGTTTCGAACCGCTGACCTTAAGGTTCGCAGCCTGATTCGTAACCACTACGCTACCAATATATATAATTTTTTTTTTCTTTAACATATAACTGAAATCTACATGATGGAAAATAATCCTGGCTATGGTTGCTGTTGTTATTTGGATCTACTATATAAGACAGTGACTGAAAATATCTGCTGTATTTTGTGCCTTTAGTTTCTCTCTGACTTCCCTTACTTGTAATTATTGGCTAAGTGAGAGAGTGTGAGAGAAGATGGAAAAGAGATACATATAAGTATAGGCTTTATTGTTTGTTTACAAAAGTATATTTAACTTATTATCATTTTTTAAAGTTCGCTTTGGTCTGCACACCTGGTGGTACACAATACCACCTTCCTAAGCATTTTCTTCTGACCACAGAGGCCCCTTTAGCACTATGTTAGCTTTAAAAACACACTGTTTGCATACAGAAGTCTCTTTTTTACCTATTTTTATAAGTACTTGCTGATGAAGAGACTCTCCACCAGCAAAGCCATGAGAGAGAAAGAAAAAAAAGGACTTAAATAAAATATTCAAAATCTTGTTCCTGTTTTTTGGAAAAAGTATATATGCTTTTTCTAAAGATTTAGACATTTTCCAAATTTTTTTTCCAAAGATTTAGACATTGAAACAAGGTATTTGATATAAGCAAGAATTAAATACCTTTCACTATGAGGCTGGAATTACTTTAAAAATAATATATGTTCATGATAAAACAATAATAACAAGGAAACAAACAGTAGTAACAACAAAACAAAAAAGAAAGAAAAGAAAAAATGGTATAGGGAAGAATAAAGTACAAAACAAAGGTACTTCTTCCACTTTTCAGTGCTACTTTCCAGAGGTGAATAAATAAATGTTGTTAGGTGCTGTCGTGTTGGTTCTGACTCATAGCGACCCTATGCACAACAGAACGAGACGATGCCGGTCCTGAGCCATCCTCACCTTCCGGCACTATACCTAACAATGTTCCGCCACTATTCATAAAGTTTTCAGTGACTAAGCATTCAGAGCTGGTCCACTTCACCTTCTTCCTGGTTTGTCTTAATCTGGAATCTCCTCTGAAGCTTGTTGACTTTGGGTGGCTCGCTAGCACTTAAAATACTGGTGACATTGTTTTAGTATCACAGTATGACAAACTGACAGACAAGGGGTGGAATAGATACATGTACTTGTTTTAGTCTAAGTGGTTTAAATTGTACTATTATATTCATATCTAACTTGCTTTTTCTTTCTTTTTTGCAAGAAACAATTTATCTTGGGCTTCTTTTTCTACCAGCACATATAACTCTATTTCCTTTTAGAAAGACTTGCACACAAGGACAGATGTACCTAGACAACTAGGAGACCCAGAATCTCATGAATGGACTTTCAGTTGGTTTGCAACAATTTACAAACAATGTGGCAATGATTATTCTTGTTCTTGTGCCTAAAATATGAAAGGATACATTTCGAAATGGGATTGGGAGATCAAAGGATATGTTATTGAAAAGTCACATTTCTATGTTAAAGTTTAATTGATTCTGTCAAATTGTTTTCTAAAAAGGTTACATCAATTTATAGCCTACTGATGGTCCATGCCAGAGTAGGTTTCTCACACTCACAACAATGTTTTCATATAAAAGAGGGAAATCTTGTTTCATTTTTAGAAATGAACTGCTTTTATGTTAATAAGCCTTTCACTGTAAACCACCTGGTTATTTATTGTCTTTAAATTGAATTGTTTACATTTTTATTGATATGTAAGAACGGTTAATTATTCAGGAAATTAAATACTTTTTCATAGATATTAAATGCTTTCCCAAGGATGTACAATAAACACTCTATTTAAAAAGAATATTCCTATTTTGCCAGAAGACCTCTTATCCTGGGTGAATTTGATTTAAAATCACCTCTGTTTAAATCTCTCACTAGGGAAACTGGATTTAATCAATTTTTTCCACAGAAAGTGCATTCTTCTATTTGATTTAATCTTAAGACAGTTGTTTGATGTAACTTTAATACATAGTCATTACCTTGAAGATAGATTTATGTTTCTAAAAGAAGGGAAAATTAGGAAAGAAAAATGAAAAGTCAAAGACTAATTATGACCATCTTCATGTCAAATCAAACCTTTAGAATAAAATAAATCAAGAATATAAGGCATCAAACGTGTGTGGGGATTTCAAGCTTCAGTCACAACTTTGCCACATTTTTCTTTCTCTTTTCAACTGCAGTGGTCTCTTTGGAGGATGTAGTCTAGACTCCCCTCTTTATTCATACCTTCTCTTATGGATTATCTCATGTATCTTCTGAAGTTTCACATTTTTTGTTCTCTTGAAGCAAGTAAAACATTAAAGTTTGTTTATTTTTAAAAGCAAAGATGCTACTTTGATGACTGAGGTGCACCTGACCCTAGCCAAGGTCAATTCAATTGCTACATCTTCATGCTAAAGCTGGTCAGTGGACAGAGAAGACCGGATGCATTTGAACTGTGGTGTTGGGGAAGAGTCGGGTTCTTTTTTGCTGATCTTCCACTTTAACAAGCATGATGTCCTTCTCCAGGAATTGGTCCCTCCTGATAATATGTGCAAAGTATGTGAGATGAAGACTGGCCATCTAAGAAGTCTCATTTCTATGGAGCATTCCGGTTGTACTTCTTCCAACAGATTTGTTTGTTCTTCTAGCAGCCCATGTTGTTATTGCTATTAACTGCCATCAAATCAGTTCTGACTCATAGTGAACCTGTATAGGGTATCTGAGGAGCAACCGGTGAATTTGAATTGCTGACTGTGTGGTCAAGTGCTTATCCTATTCTTCTTAAACATCGTAACTCAAATGCTTCAATTCTTCCATGATTTTCCTTATTAATTGTCCAACTTTCATATGCATGTGACACTATTAGAAATACCATGAATGACATTTTTGCTCTTGAACACTTTAAAGAGGACTTGTGCAGCAGATCAGTATAATTCAATACATTGTTTTCTTGACCACTGCTTCCATGAGTATTGGTGGTGGACCCAAGCAAAGTGAAGTCTTTGACCACCTCAACTTTTTCTCCATTGATCATGATGTTATTTGCTGTTTCAGTGGTGAGAATTTTGTTTTCTTTACATTGAGGTGCAACCCATACCAAAGGCTGTGGTTTTTGATTTGCATCAGTATTTTAAGTCCTCTTCGCTTTCAGCAAGCAAGGTTGTATCATCTGCATATCACAAGTTGTTAATGAACTCCAATCCTGATGCCATGTTCTTCTTCATGTAATTGATCTTCTCTGATTATTTTCTCAGAATACAGACTGAATAAGTATGGTCAAAGAATACGACCCTGACACACACCTTTCCTAATTTTAAACCATTCAGTATCCCCTTGTTCTGTTTGAACAACTGCCTCTTGGTCTATGTACAAGTTCCTCACGAGCATGATTCAGTGTTCTGGAATACTCAGTCTTCAAAGTGTTGGCCATAGCTTGTCATGATTCACACAGTTGAAAGCCTTTGCATAGTCAATAAAGCACAGGTAAACATCTTTCTAGTACTCTCAGCTTTCAACCAAGATCCATCTGATGTCAGCAATATATCCCTCGCTCCACATCCTTGTCTAAATCAGGTCTGAACCTATGGCAGCTCCCTGTGAATGCATTGTTGTAGCTGTTTTTGAATTATCTTTAGCCAAATTTAGCAGATGAGTGAATGCCGCCAGTGCTGCATCAGTTTGTTGAAAGGTTTTAATTTGTATTCCATCAATTCCTAGAAGCTTGTTCACTGCCAATACCTTCATTGTAGTTTGGACTTCTTCCTTCAGTACCATTGGCTCTTGATCAAATACTACCTCTTGAAATTGTTAAACATTGATCATTTCATTTTGATACAGTGCCTCTGTGTATTCCTTCCATCTTCTTTTGATTTTTTACTGCATCATTCAATATTTTCCCCAAAGAATGCTTCAATATTTTAAGTCAAGGCTTGATTTTGTTTCCTTCAGCTCTTTCAGTATGAGAAATGCTGAGTGTGTCCTTCCCTTTTGTTTTCTAATTCCAGATCTTTGAACATTTCATTATAATATTTAACTTTGTCTTCTTGAGCTGATCTTTGAAATTTCCTGTTCAGTTCTTTTATTTCCTCATTTCTTCCATTAGCTTTAGCATCTCTATGCTCAAGAGCAAATTTCAGAGTCTCTTCTGACATCCATTTTGGTCTTTTCTTACTTCTTGGTCTTTTTTATGGTCTTTTGCTTTCTTTCTGTATGATGTTCTTGATGCCAAATCACAATTCTTCTGGTTTTTGGTCATTAGTGTCAAATGTATTAAACTGGTTCTTGAGATGATGTTTAAATTCAAATAGGATGTATTCAAGGTCATATTTTGGCTCCTGTGAAGTTGTTTTCATTTTCTTCAGCTTCAGCCTGCACTAGCATATGAGCAATTGATGGTCTGTTCCAGTCTGTTCTGGCCTTGTTTTAGGAGATGACATTGAGCTTTTCCACAGATGTAGTAAATTTGATTTCTGTGTATTTCATCTGGTGAAATCCATGTGTAGAATAATCTTTTATGTTATTTAAAAATGTATTTGCAATGAGGAAATCACGTGATCTTTTGTATCATTTCTATCACCATGGCCATATTTTCCAACTATTGATCCTTCCTTTTTGTTTCCAACCTTTGTATTCCAGTAATGATCAATATATCTTGACTGCATGTTTGATCAGTTTCAGATTAAAGAAGTTAATAAAGAAGTTAATTTCTTAATTACTGGCTATATTAGTTGGTTTGTGAATTTGAATAATAGTGGAATTAACTGCTCTTTTTTTAAGTTTCTGGATATTTTCCTATCACTGACAGCACTGTACCTCAAGAAAAATCATGAAATGATGTTTTTGATGATGAATACAATGCCATTTCTCTTCAATTTGTCATTCCTGGAATAGTAAACTATGTGATTGTCAGATTCAAAATGGCCAACAGCAGTCCATCTCAGCTCACTAATGGCTAGGGCATCAATGTTTATGTGTTCCATTTCATTTCTGACAATTTCCAATCTTTCCTAGATTCATACTTTGTACATTCCATGTTCCAATCATTAATGGATGTTTACAGCTGTTTCTCTTCATTTTGAGTTGTGCCCCATTAACAAATGAAGGTCCTAAAGGCTTTACTCCATTCACATTTTCATGGTCAACTATACTTTGAGGAGGCAGCTCTTCCCCAGTCATATTTTGCTTGCTTTCCAACCTGAGAGGCTCTTCTTCCAGCATTTTATCTGACAATAGTCTGGTACTATTCTTCATGTTTCAATATTTACCAATATGGTGCTATCTGAGAGTGTTTCACTGCTCTTCATAAGGTTTTCTGTGGCTAAACAGTTGGAAGTAGTTTTCTCTCATTTTTCTGAGTCTGTCTTAGTCTGGAAGCTCAGCTGAACTCTGTTCACTATGTGTGACCCTGCTAGCATTCAGAATATCGGTGGCATAGCCCCCAGCATCACAGGAACACACAGTGAGTTAGTGTTGGGCTGTTGACTGAAGGGTTGGCAGTTCGAATCACCAGTTGCTCTATGGTATAAATGTGAGGCAATCTGTTTCCGGAAGGATTTATAGCCTCACAAAACCTCAGGGAGGTTTACTCTGTCCTGTAGAGTTGCTATGAGTTGGAATTGATACAGTGGCACTGGGCTTGGTTTGGTTTTTATCTCGGAGACTTCTGACTTTGAGTAGGGTATTGGTTTCAGCTTTCCTGTCCAGGGAGTCTAAAGACTCATCACTTATTTCTAGGTCTGTCTTTTCCATGGTCACTCTTATTTCTAAGAGCCTTTCTCTGTGACCAACACCCCTATTTAGTCTCTGCAGCATCAGATCACACTTGTTGCTCTGGCTTTGTTTTCGGCTTTGTTTCTGCCATCTGGAGAGCTTGCTGTTTCATTTTCTCTGTCACATCTATGAATTTGAAATCAGAAGAGACTCTTTCCCTGTCCGATTTGTTCACCATGTTTGCTTCGTAATATGTGTAGAATAATTCTCGAATATGCTAGAAGCAAAATGTAGTCTTAGGAGTGTGGTGGTGGTGGTTATGTGCCGTGAAGTGGGAACCGACCCATAGCGACCCTGTACAGGGTTTCCAAGGCTTAGTAGCATAGGACCAAAGAAATCACATGAGTGAGGAGCCCTGCTGGCTCGGCAGTTAAGTGCTTGGCTCCTAATCAAAAGGTTGATGGTTTGAATCCAGTGGCTCTGTAGGAAAAAGACCTTGCCATCTGCTCCTCTAAAGTAGAAACAACCCTATGGGGCAGTCACTTCTGTCACATGCTGTCACTGTGAGTTGGGATTGGCTAGATGGTGCCTAACCACAAAAGTCTTTGGCAATCTCGTCACAACTATTTTCAATAAAGGTTATGCTGCTGTTGTTGTTGTTAAGTGTCGTTGAGTCAATTCTGACTCACAGTGACCCTGGATCAGGTTTTCAAGGAGCGGCTGGTGAGTTTGAAGTACTGACCTTATGGTTCAAACTGACCTTGAGGTCTAGCTCATTATCCTGCAGCACCACACCTGCAAGGAAAATGATTTAAAAATAAACACCCTTTAGTAATGTGATGATGTTCTCATCAGTGATCTTAATGGCATCAATATGGTCTGTGTATAGACTCATGTTTCAGAGACAACCAATGGGTATATTCACATAAATAAATATGTGTGTGTCCCTTTCTGATGCAAGATGTTAATGTGCTCAGTTGATAACCAAGAGGTTGGAAGTTTGAGTTCATGCCGAGGTCCCATGGAGGAAAAGCCAGGTGATCTCCATCTGAAAACTCTCTATGGAGCACAGTTCTCCTGTGACGCACATGGGGTCAGCCTGCGTCTGAAGCAGCAGAAAGGTAACTTATACGTATATATGTTTGCAAATGAGGGGAGAGGCAGAATCAAACAAACAAAAACATGATATTGTTTTAAAAACATTTGATTGCGAACCAAGTGAAGGCTTACAGACCATGTCATCACTTTTTCATCCAACAAATCATACACTTTGCTTCATTACAATGCTTTCAATCCCCTCCATGTACCATCAGTTCACAGTGTTTATTTCTATTCACTTTAACTCTTGCACTCCTCCCTGTGTCTCCTACTACCTTCAGCAAAAGCATACTGTTTTTGTGCTTGTAATACAATTGGAATATCACCAACCTTTAATGTACAAACTGTTCATATCATCTGTTCTTCCAGATTTATTCTGGGTCTACCTACTTAGATAAATAATGCTAGTTTGTGATCACCCAAAAATCTGAGTATTTAGCATATAGCATGGCACTGTAGGATCAGCACTGGACTGCTAACCACAGGGTCAGTGGTTCAAGTCCACCAGCTGCTCCTCAGAAATCCTATATGGGCTCTCGATGAGTCAGAATTGACTTACTGACACACCACAAAACAACAAAGCTTCTAAAATCTATTTTCACCATTTAAAATTTCACTGACTGAAACGCAGTCTTAATTACTCAGAGTGGTTCAGTGTTCTCCTTCTTACCCAGCTAGCTGAGGTCTGGTTAGGAGTAAGGTGTCCCAGAGACCATAATAGCAGACGTCATGCTAGGAGGTGTCAGGAGCTTTCACCAGCATGTGACAGACTGAAGGGATGAGATATGCAGACTGTGAATCCTTGCAGTGTCTCCTAACAACTGAACTTGTGGGAGGACGAAGCAGGAGAAGCTTAATTCTCCTTCTTACTAAAGTTTCATGAAATCAAGGATGAAGTATATTTCACAGACAGTTGAGTTCCTTGCTCCTTAGAGTATGATATGAAACTAAGTATTTGTCATATGTGGCCATAGAATAACTATGACAATAAGAAAGGGAGTGATTGAAGGAGGCCACTGTTGTTGTTAAGTACCGTGGAGTCAGTTCCGACTCATAGTGACCCTGCACAGGGTTTCCGAGGCTGTAAATCTTTACAAGAACAGAAAGCCTCATCTTTCTCCTGCGGAGTGGCTGGTAGTGTCGAACTGCTGACCTAAAGGTTTGAAGCCCAATTCGTAACCACTACGTTACCAGGAGGCCACTAGGAAAGCATAAATAGGAACCAGAAGACCCGCTTTTCCAGAATGTTCGGTCACTGCTTTGGCCTTATTGGTGAGTCAAGCTGTCTTTTAAAAAGTTCTGGAAGTTTTCAGTTTGCTCATTCTGTCCACTTCCCTTTACAATGCCAGTGGTTTTGTTACGTCCTTCAATTTGTTATGTCCTGAAATGATAAGGCTGGCTTGGGGGACCAAGACTTGGTTGACAAAAACTCCTAGAAGTTATCAGTCCTGAGAAGTGTGTTACACAGAGCATGGAACTGGCATTTGGATGTCTATAGGACCAGGGAGACTCTCCATTCTGGCATTCCACAAGCTTGCATTGTTCAACAAGTTATACTCCACACAGATTTTGTTTCCAAACATTGGTTTAGAACCTTGCCTCCCACAGAATGGTCCACAAAACAGCAGCTGAGGGATCTGCTGAGATCATCTTAGAAATGCAGCATCCCAGGACCCATTCCACAACCACTGAACCAGAATCTGCATTTTTTTTCAAGTTCACCTGGTGATGCATGTACGCACAAGTTGGAGAAACACTGCCTTAGATTTATTTCTTTTGACTCATTAATATCATCTCTGGAACAAGATGACCATTTCCCCCATAAACCCACCTACCATGGCATTTTCTTCTTTAATGAGTGATAGTTTACATGGGAAAACATGGGCTTTACACTCATTTCATTGCAATGATTACAATCTCCTCTGTGCATCATCATTCAACATTATCTGCTTCTATTCCTTCTGTGTTTGTTGGTTTGGGTGGTGTACAAAAAAACACTCAGGAATATACAGTGCTTTACATAACTGAAAGGCACATTCTGTAAGCCTGACTCCTGGCCACCAGTATTCAGTCTTTTCTTTCTATGAGTCTAGAGTCCTCAGCTGCTCTCTGTCTGCAGGATCTCATCTCTGTTTCTCTCTCTGGTGTTGCTGCTTCTCTGGATATGGTCCCACATTCCACTCATGCTCTTCTCCCTTGATGGCCTTAGGGTCCTCTGTTCCAGGACTATAAGATTAACTACTTCCCCATTTTTGTTACAAAACTTTTACCTTTTCTTTCTTTTTTAATTTTTTATTATAAATTATGGATAGTTTATACCATGGCATCTTGATACTCTACTGCCACTCAGAAATCACTGAAGGGTCTCTTTTACCACAAATAAGAAAACCTATATTTCAATCAGAAAGATGGTTTCCATTTCTATTTAGCATGGATTTCAGTCACTGCTCAATTAGAAGCAAAGAAAGGCTTCCTTTCAGGTTAATGGGCTTTCCCTCATCAAGCTGTCTTTCTTTCATGGAATCTAGACTTGCCACCACTTACTTATTTCCTTTATAGAACTGTTCTTCTTAATAGGATTATTCATCCTTCCAACATTAACATCAATTAGACTCACCTCATGGTGGTCATGCCAAGTCAATCTGTGACTGCCACAGGAGGATGATCTTAGTCTTGTCTCAGTAACAAACTCTGACAACCAAAACAAAGCAGCAGGCAAGATACATGAAGGGAATTAACTGTAAAGAGCCACCAAGGACAAGAGATCCCCCCATCATGGTTCCCTCTGCCTATTCTACCAGAATGGGAAGAATGGAGGTTGCTCTGTGACGGTTGATGATACTCTGGCATAATCTTAAAAGATATTTTTCAGAAAAAAAAAAAAAAAGACTCCTTAAATGCCTTTGAACTATTAGCATTCTCTTTCCAAATCTAATCTATTTAATTTTATTGGAAAACATTTACATAGCTCATCAGCAGACTCCCTAGTACCGAGTAATATTCAGCATGCTGTAATCATAGGAAGGAAGGTTTAGATTAAATGCTGCTTTTTATTACTATTCAATCATCCTAAGTTGTTCCACTTTTTATCTTTTTAGTAAACAGATTTCAAAGGTGGGAAAATATCTTCATTTGTAGACATACCTGTACTTATCTCCTATTATATTTTCCATTAGTGTCTACATGAGATTTATTCCTGGTGATTTCCAACAAGTAAATGTGAATCTCCTAACACCAGACGCTAATAATAAAGGTAATGCACCCTATCTCTTAGAGATATTATGAGAATAAATTAGATATTTACAAGAGAGTTTGACATCACTAGAAATCATATCTATATTATCCACCAGAAATAAATCCCACAGAACAACAAACTAACAGATGAGTGGTGGTGGTGGTGGTGGTGGTTTGTATATATACACACCATAACCACCACTTATCTGTCAGTTTCTTGTACTGTGGTGGTTTGTGAGTTGCTGAGATTCTGGAAGCTTTGTCATGGGTATTGTAAATACCAGCAGGGTCACCCGTGGTGGACAGGTTTCAGATGAGCTTCCAGACAAAGACAGACTAGGAAGAAGGAGAGACGAACTACTTCCGAATACTTAGTCACTGAAAACCTTAT
>NW_006408635.1:5613612-5614097 GCF_000296735.1 Chrysochloris asiatica | reverse complement strand
TTCAAAATACGCACCAATCACTAAAGGCAGTGAGGATGAAATAGAAGAATTCTACCAAATCCTTCTGAAATTGGTCAAACATGCAATCAAGATGTATTGATCATTACCGGTGCTTGGAATGCAAAGGTTGGAAACAAAGAGGAAGGATCAGTAGTAGGAAAATATGTCTTTGGTGCTAGAAATGATGCTGGAGATCACATGATAGAATTCTGCAAAACCAATGATTTGTTCATTTCAAATACCATCTTTAAACAGCTTAAGAGACAGTTATACACATGAACCTCACCAGATGGAATACACAGAAATCAAATTGACTATATCTGAGGAAAGAAATGGTGGAAAAGCTCCATATCAGCAGGCAAAACAAGGTCAGAGGCAGATTGTGGAACAGACCATCAATTGCTCATATGCAAATTCAAACTGAAGCTGAAGAAAATGAAAACAAGTCCATGAGAGCCAAAACAAGTCCATGAGAGCCAAAATAT
>NW_006408635.1:5611664-5613117 GCF_000296735.1 Chrysochloris asiatica | reverse complement strand
TATGATCAATAGCCAATGATACTGAAGGAAGAAGTCCAAGGTACATGGAAGGAATTGGCAAAGAACAAAGCACCAGGAATGGATGGACTACAAATCGAAACCTTTCAAGAGTGAGACGGCACTGGAGGCACTCATTCATCTATGCCAAGAAATGTGGAAGACAACTATCTGGCTGACTGATTAAAAGAGAGCCATATTTGTGCACATTCCAAAGAGAGGTAACCCAATGGAATGCAGAAATCATTGGACAAAATCTTTGCTATCTCATGAGAGTAAAATTCTACTAACGGTAATACAGAAATGGCTGCAAGCATACATTGACAGAGAACTTCCAGAGGGTCAAGGTGGTTTCAGAAGAGGACGTGGAATGTAGTATATCATTGCTGATGTCCGATGGATCTTGACTGACAGCAGAGAATACCAGAAATTGTTTACTTGTGCTTTATTGACTACACAAAGGCCTTTGATTGTGGGATCATGACAAACTATGGACAACATTGTGAAGTACGGAGTATTCCGCAACACTTAATTGTACTCATGAGGAATCTATACATGGACCAAGAGGCAGTTGTTCGAACAGAACATGGGAACACTGAATGGTTTAAAATTAAGAAAAGTGTGCCACAGGGTCGTATTCTTTAACCATACTTATTCAACCTGTATAGATCAAACAAGATGTTGGATCGAGTAGACATGCAGTGAGGAGCTCTGTCAGCAACAACACAGAATACTGCACTAAACAGGCTCAGGGGATGGTGTTAGAACTCTGAACCATATATGAAGGAATATTTAGAAGCTTGGAAGGCTTACAACTAGGAGAATTTGTAGTAGAATCAAGAAATCCATTGCTTTCTAATTCAAGACACTCAGCTGTTCCCGGAGCCACCATCTTGGGAGAGACCAAGCGGGAGAAGGATCAGAACAGCCACGAACACCTCACAGAACCACGGAGATACAGGTGTGGACATTCTTTTTTTTGGGTATCTGTTTATTGGTCTCTCGCTGTCTGTACACCTCCATTCTGGTGACTAGAGGGGTGCCTGAGTGAATGGATACCTCACCCCCACCCTTGGAGAGTTCTACTACGTATTGCATTAGGCAAATCTGCTGCACAAGACCTTTTTCAAGTGTTGAAGAGCAAAGATGTCAGTTTAAGAACTAAGGTGCGCCTGACCCAAGCCATGGTATTTTCAATAACCTCATATGTATGTGAAAGCTGGACAGTGAATATGGAAGACTGTAGAAGAATTGATGCTTTTGATTTATGGTGTTGGAGAAGAATATTCAAAGTGCCATGGGCTGCCAAAAGAACCAATAGATCTGTTTTGGAAGAAGTACAGCAAGAGTGCTCCTTGGAGGCCAAGATGGCCAAACTTCATCTCTCATACTTCAGACACATTATCAGGAGGGAGCAGTCACTGGAGAAGGATATCATATTTGGTAAGGTGGAGGG
>NW_006408635.1:5606177-5610158 GCF_000296735.1 Chrysochloris asiatica | reverse complement strand
GAACCGACTCCAAAGCACATAACAACATAACATAACATAACATAACATAACATAACATAACATAACATAACATAACATAACATAACATAACATAACATTAGTGGTACAAAGTGTTAAGAACCGTACTACTAGCCTGAAGGCCTGCAGATGCACTCATCCTGAGGTCCAGTGATTGCTTGTGAAAAGTCACATCCTTGAATACCCTATGACGCAGTTGTGCTCTGCACATACGGGGTGGCCATGAGTCATCCTTCAGATAAGTGCAGTATGAATTCTTTGCTTTTTTATGTATTTCTATGGTATGGTATGGTATGACAACATGGTATGGCACTGTGGGATAAAATGGCTAGGTCAGTAGTTCAAATTCAGCAGACACTCCTTGGAAATCTTATACAGGGTCACTGTGACTCACAATGGACTCAAAGGCACTTAACAATGTTTATTTATATTTTGGGTATCAGTAGAGTCTTGCTTATCTTCAGTGTCACATTATGCAGGGTATTTTAAACTTCTTTCTATGTTTAATAACATATTAAGGTGGTTACCATCACTTGTCTGTCAGTTTGTCATACTGTGGTGGCTTGTGTGTATTATGATGCTGGAAACGATGCCTCAATTATTTTAAATGGTGGACAGTCCAGACGAAGACTCACTAGGTTGAAGATGAGGAAGACCACTTCTGAATGGTTAGTCACTGAAAACCTAAGAATTAGCAGCAGAACACTGTCAGGTACAGTACCTGAAGATGAGTTCCTCAGGTTAGAAGGCGCTGAAAATAAGACTGGGTAAGATCTGCTTCCTTAGAATAGAGTTGACAATAATGACATGGATGGAGAAAAGCTTTCAAGACCTTTATTTGTTGATGGGGCACAAATGAAGATGAGAAGAAATGGCTACAAACACCAATTAATAACTGGAATTTGGAATGTTTGAAGTATGAATCTAGGAAAGTTGAATGTTGTAAAAAAAAAAAAAAAAAAGATGGAAGGAAACACATAAAGGTCAATATCCTAGGCATTTGTGAGCTAAAATACATGCGCATTGGCCATTTTGTATTTGACAGTCTATGTTGGGAATGACAAATTGAAGAGGAATGGTGTTGCATTCATTATCCAAAAGAACATTTCAAGATCTATCTTGAAGTACAATGCTGTCTGTGATAGGATAATATTTATAGCCTATGAGCAAAATCAGTTAATACCACTATTATTCAAATTTACACATCAACCATGAAAGCCAGTGAGGATGAAACTGAAAAACTCTACCAACTTCTTCAGTCTGAAATTGATCAAACATGCCATCAAGATGCATTGACAATTACTGATTGGAATGTGAACGTTCTTGCAAGACCAATGACTTATTCATTGCCAATATCTTTTTTTTAACAACATAAAAAGTGAATATACAACTTGACCTCATCAGGTGGAATACACAGGAATCAAATTAACTACATCTGTGGGAAGAGTTAAAGGAGAAGCTCAGTATCATCAGCCAAAATAAGGTCAGGGACCAATTATGTAACAGACCATTTATTGTTAAAATGCAAGTTCAGAGTGAAGCAGAAGAAAATTAAAACAAGTCCATGAGAGCCATAATTAGGCTTTTACTATATCCCACTGTAATTTAGAGACCATCTTAAGAACGGATTTGATGCATTACACTCTAATGACCGAAGATCAGAGGAGTTCTGGGATGGAATCAAGGACATTATCCATGAAGAAAGCTGCGATTGTTAAAAAGACAGGAAGAAAAGACAAAAGTGAATGTCAAAAAGACGCTGAAACTTGTTCTTGAATGTAGAGAAGGCAGAGCACTAGCAGAAATGATGAAGTAAAAGAGCTTAACAGATAATTTTGAAGGGTAGTTTGAAAAGACAAAGTATTATAATGAAATGTGCAAAGACCTAGAGAAAGAAAACCAAAAAAGGTTTTCAAACAAAAAAAGGAATGAAACATGCTTAGCATAAGCACTGGATTGCTAACCACAAGATTGGAGGTTCAAGCCCACCAGCTGCTTCTTGGAAACCCTATACAGGGTCGCTCAGAGTTGGAACCAACTTGACAGCACTTAACAACAACAACATTAGCAAAATACTAAATGACACTGAAGTATCAAAAGAAAATGGAAGGAATACAGAGTCACTGTATCAAAAAGAAAAAAAACCAACAAGGCCTACGTTCAATCATTTCAAGAGCCATCATATCATCAAGAAACAATGATATTGATGGGAAAAGTCCAAGCTGCACTGAAGGTATAGGTGAAAAACTAGACTCCGGGAAATTATGAAATGCTTCTACTAACTCAAGTATCACCAGAGGCACTTACTCAACTTTGTCAAGAAATTTGGAAGAAAGCTACCTGGTCAACCAATTGGAAGAGATCCATATTTGTACCCATTCCAAAGGAAGGTCACCCAATGAAATGCAGAAATCATTAATATAATGCAAGTGAAATTTTGCTGAAGATAATTCAAAAGTGGTTGCAGCAACTATGTTATCCACAGTTTGTTATGTTCCACACAGTCGAGTGTCTTTGCATAGTCAAAAAAGCACAAGTAAACTTTCTAGTTTTTAAATATTTTCTAGTATTCTCTGCTTTCAGCTAAGACCCATCTGATATCAGCACTGATATTCTTCATTCATCATCTTTTTCTGAATCTGGCTTCAATTTCTGGATCATAACAAACTATGGATAACATTGTGAAGAACAGGTATTCCAGAACACTTCACTGTGCTCATGAGGAACCTGTACATAGACCAAGAGATGGTCATTAAAACAGAACAAAGGGATAGAGAATGGTTTAAAATTAGGAAAGGTGTGTGTCATGATTATATCCTTTCACTATATTTTTTCAGTATATATGCTGAGCAAATAATCAGAAAGCTTAATTATATGAAAAGGAACATGATATCAGGATTGGAGGAAGACTCATTAATAGCCTGTGATATGCAGATGGCACAACCTTGCTTGCTGGAAGCAAAGAGGACACGGTGAAGAGCAAAGGCCATAGACTTCAAAGACTATAAAACCTCAATGTAAAGAATATGAAAATCCGCACAACTGGACCTGTAAATAACATTATGATAAACAGAGAAAAGATGGAAGTTGTCACACACTAAATTTTGCCTGGATCCACAATTAACACTCATGGAAGCAGCAGTCAAGAAATCAAAGGCTGTATTGCACTGGGCAAATGTATTGTAAAAGACCTCTCTCTTTAAAGAGTAAACAGCAAAGATGTCAGGTTGAGAACTAAGGTGTGACTGACTTAAGCCATGTTGTTTTCAACCTCCTTGTATGCATGTGAAATTTGGGTAATGAATAAGCAAGACCATAGAAGAACTAATACATTTAAACTATGATGTTCATAAAGAATATTGAAAGTACCATGAACTGCCAGAAAAACAAGTAAATGAATGTTCCTTAGAAACCAGGATGGTGAGACTTCATCTCTCGTACTTTGGACATGTCAGGAGGGACCAGTCCCTGGAGAAGAACATCATGCTTGGTAAAGTGCAGGGTTAGTGAAAAAGAGGAAGAGCTCCAACGAGATGGACTAACATGGGTGGCAGAAACAATGGGCTCAAACATGACAGTTGTGAGGATGGCAAAGGGCCAGGTAGAGTTTTGTTGCATTGTACACAGGGTCACTATGAGTTGAAATGGACTGGATGGCACCTAACAACAAGCAGGAGGATTGTTAATAAGGGGGACTCATTACACTAAGTTAGAGTCCGGGCATGGCACTGTGGGTTAATGTGCTGGACTGCAAAGTTGACTTGAACTGCAAAGTTGGTGGTTCAGTCTTACCAACTGCTCCTTGGAAACACTATACAGGGCCACTATGAGACAGAACTAACTTGACAGCAATTAACAACAGCATCAGTAAATTAATAATGTTAACAGATAATTTAGTGACATATATACAATATATGCTGCTTCTAAGAGTCTTCAAGTCAGTTACAACTCATGGTATTTTCA
>NW_006408635.1:5587359-5603982 GCF_000296735.1 Chrysochloris asiatica | reverse complement strand
GTCTTCAGTCTTTAGTGTTTAATGCATCAAATCTGTTCTTCAGATGGTCTCTAAATTCAGGTGCCCTGGTATAATTAAGTCCAATTAACAAACACTCCAGATAAACAAGAAGCTCTGGTAGCGTAGTGGTTATGAATCGGGCTATGAACTGCAAGTTCAGCAGTTCAAAACTACCAGCTGTTCAACAGGAGAAAGATGGGGCTGTCTGCTCCCATAAAGATTTACAGCCTCGGAAACCCTGGACAGGATCGCTGTGAGTCGGAAGTAACTCCACGACACATAACCACCACCATCACCACCAGATAAACAGAGAAAAGCCTTTCTTATTAGGAAGTTGATTAATGTAACACCTACAGCAGGAGACTGGTTTGGTGTTGGAATGACACTTTGTTACACGCACTTTTTATACTGTTTCTTGATCAGGTTAGTCAGGAACTACATACAGAGGGGCTACAATTCTAACATTCACATGAAATCACAAAGTGGTCACGATGCCCCAACAACAGCTCAAGGTTAACTCTCCTGGTGACTGACTCTCCAGATGGTCATTCCTTATCAGAACAGGGATCAGGTTCCAGGCAGAGTCAGGCTATTATTAACATTCCAACTTAAAATTGTCAAAACATACATTTAAGAAACAAGGCCAAGTTGGGGGGTGTGTAGATGATGCTTTCTGGCAGTGTTTGCTTACATTTACTCTTAACTAAGCCAAACAGCGATGCTTCTAAACTGACTGGGCTCTTGCTCTCAATGGCGCTCAACAATGTAATAAGCAGCAATTACTGTGCACCTACTTTAAGGAGCTCTCGTAGCGTAGTGGTTACGAATCGGGCTGCAAGCCACAAGGTCAGCAGTTCGAAACTACCAGCGGTTCCGCAGGAGAAAGATGAGGTGTCTGTTCCTGTAAAGGTTTACAGCCTCGGAAACCCTGCATAGGGTCACTATGAGTCGGAACCGGCTCCACAGCACATAACAACAACAACAACAACTGTATGCTAGGCACTATTATAGGGCTTTTCTGCTGCTTCTGTTTTGTTTTTTTTTTTAGTTTTACATGCTTCTTCTTAAGTACCATTTTTTGTTGTTGTTTTTGCTTCTTCTTATGATTTTTGTTGTTGGTCTTCTTCGTAAGTACTATTATTGCAAACATATAGAACACTTGGCAATAACTACAAGAAAAGATTATCTATCTATCTATCTATATATAGATATATAGATATAGATATATTTGTTATTGTCCAACTCATAACGACCACCATGTGACAGAGTAGAACCGCCCCATTGGGTTTCTGCTTCTTTTTAAAATTTAAAGTGCTTTATGCCAAGACTGTCTCATTTACTTCTCACCTCAACTCTGTGAACTTTGTACTTTTATGCACATGGAAACAGGCACAGAGAGGTTAAGAACCTGCCCAAGTTGACACAGTTTATAAATGATAGAGTGAGCTACTAGCCCTGGTAGTCTAATTTTAGAGTCCAGTCTAGCTCTTAACCACCATGCTTCAATACAAATAAATATAGGGCGACCTTGTGCTGTTTTAAAAAAAGAAGCAAACAATACATGTCAATATTTAACAGAAAGAGTAGTATGAATGCTGAAATTTTCTACACTGAGTTTAAGCAACTGTTGCAGCTTTTTTCCTTTCTTTTTTTTCCCTAGAAAATCAGCAATTTTATATTAGGGTAACTTCTACCTTTCCATTCTGAACAAAGGAAGACTCTTGAAAAGCAAGTGTTAACAGTACAATGATGTTGTTGTTTTTGTTAAATGTCTTCGAGTTGGTTCTGACCCATAGCGACCCCGTATAGGATTTCCAAGAGTGACTGGTGAGCTTGAACCACCAACCTTGTGGTTCAAATCATCTTTGCAGTCCAGTGAATTAACCCACATTGCCACATAGGACTCCAATACAATGATACTGCATTGAAACTATTCACCAATTACAGGGCATTAGATAACATGCCAAAAGAACAGATCTGTTTCAGAGCTAACGACAGCTATGCAGGTGGAAAGGAGAAGAACAATCTGCAAGGGAATTTAGAGATAGAAACATCAGAGAAGCTTCAATAATATATTGTGAATAACTAACATACAATGTCATCCTTAACTTCCATAGTAAGCGGACTATGAAGGATACAAGAATGCAGAATGGTTTATCCATATTTTTCCAAATGTCGTCTACAGGGTTTTTTGTTCTTGTTTTTGTTCTAGCCCATAAAACATGTAGTTTTTAGACAAAGATGACCTGATATCCTTGTTTCCTTGCTCCTAACAGAACACTGTAATAGAAGATGTACAAACCTTTCCATAGCAACAGACATTACCTATCAGACGTGAACCCTACCGATCTCCCTTGAAGAAAGCTTTACGGTTATAATAGACACATTCAAAATAAAGCCTATGATCCCATCACACCAAAGCCTACTTCCCCAATGAGCTCAAGAAAGGATACATTGACAAATGACTCACCATAGCTTCCGATAGCTCACTTCTTTGCCTTCCGTTTTCTTTAAATGCCACTTCAGCCTTAATAGTTACGAAGGTTTCAAGAGACAGGACAAGCGCCACCTGAAAAAGAAAGACCCCAAATCCAATACAATCTTCGTTTTCACAAGTTCAGCACTGGGCTTACTGAATGGCTTTGGGAGTTAGTGGGTTTCCTACTTTGAGACGAAAGGCATTCTTTCTCGTTACCATTTACTATTTTAGTTCACATATTTCCTCTCTGTGAACATTATGTGAACACCGGCTACGTGGTTAGATGTAATTCTAAAATAGGTATTTCACATAGGGGAAAAGGTAGCTGTAGGGACAATATCTTGGAATGCTTTCATAAATATGTATAAAAACATGACAGTAGGCAATTGAAGGTAGAGGCTATTAGCTGTACCAAACGAGGCTTACGCATATGGTTCTATAGAAGAACTATAATTAGTTTTCCTAAACATTTAATTGTGCAGGGTGGATGGCTCCCTTTGCTTACTCCAATTAGGCAGGAGTGGAGCTGGAGAGTAATCTACCCACTATTGTCTGGTGTGGGGAGGAGCCGTGAAGGCTAACTTTGAGCTGTGTTTTTCACATGCGGAGCAAAGGCTTGCAGACACTGTTGATGATGCTTAGGAGAGAGGAAGTTAATGGCATGTTGTGAGTCTAAGGACTGTATTTCATCCCTGTTCAGGTTTTAAACAGCAGCCTCCTCCAGAATTTCTGCTCCAAAGGTTGCATGTTGCAGAGTGAAACAGATGGTCCAGTTTTTTATTTCTGCTCCTTTAGAATTTCTTAAGTGGCTCAGGGACGTTGGTCTTCTGGGATCCCAAATTATATTTCCGTCCATTATACATGTATCAGCGTTGAAACTAAGATGGTATGTAAAAACCATTCCAAATTCACATGGCTGGAGCCTGTGTTGGCTCTGCTGTGCCACGTGCTGTTCATTTTAATTGAACATATTCTAAAAGCAAGATTGATGTGTTTTCTATACCCCTAAAATAGAAACAGGTTCTGGGCTCAATAATTGAGCACTCATAAGTCCCGTTTGCTGATTAACATGCCCTCTCTAATTTGTACCTCTGTTTGCACAATATAAATGGCCCTTAACAGCCCTTCATTCATACAATGGTCTCGTAACCCAAAGAAAATTAGTAGCAGGCAAAAACCTATTTTTACTGACATGGAGACAAAAATGCTAATTACCTTAAAATATTCTCAAGTGTATATCTTTGGCATCCTTCCAAGCAAGGCTCAAAAGTTTTTTTTCTCCCCCTGTTATTTACTAGTTATAGTAGAAGTTTATTTTGTATGTGTGGCTCTTTTTTTTTTTTACATGCAGGCTTACACTTAAAACAGTTTATATTAATACTTCAATATTTTCAGTGTGGGGTCCAGAGAGCCGGTAACAGACAAGGTGGTGGTTTTCTTTCCTCTGACTTTGGGTTCATTTGAGATTACCATTTGTGATTCTGTTTTTTTACTATTTTTCTTAAGGTTCTCAGAAACATCTGGAAAAAAGCAATGACAGTAAAGCCTAAAAATTGGGATTTATTTGACTTCAACATTAATTATCATAAAATACTCATGCTCTTTAGAATTCCTTGTAATTTTTTGATAATTGAATTTGTTTGCCCAAGCTTATATTCTCTTTTAGAAATTGGTTTAAAATGATGTACACAACAAATAGTAAAGAAGCAAACTTCAATCTGAGTTTCTACATAATGATAGCAGATTTGTGGACAATATGTGTATAAAGACAACTTTATCACCTTGTTGATAAGTGCCATTGAGTCAGTTCCAACTCATTAGTAACCCTGTATAGGGTTTCCGAGGCTATAATCTTTGCAGGAGCAGAAAGCCTCATCTTTCTCCTACAGAGCAGCTGGTGTCCTTGAACTGCCAATCTTGTGGTTCCCCGTCCAGTGCTTCTTCTCTAAACCTTATCACCTTATTACCTTGTTGTTCTTAGGTGCCGTTGTGCCATTTCTGACTCACAGTGACATTATGACCAACAGAACTCAACACTGTTCAGACCTGTGCTGATCTCATAAATGATGTTATGCTTGAGTCCACCGATGACGCCACTTTGCCAAACTGTTTTGTTAGAGGTCTTCCTCTTTTTCGCTGACCTAGCATAATGCCCTTTTCTTAGGGACTGGTCCCTCCTGATAATATGTCCGAAGTATGAGAGACGAAGTGTGGCTATTGTAGCTTCTAAGAAGCATTCTGGTTGTACTGCTTCCAACAAAGATTGTTTGTTCTTTAGGCAGTCCATGGAACTTTTAATATTCTTTTTCAATACCACAACTCACATGAATTAATTCTTCTACGGTCTTCCTTATTCATTGTTCAACTTTTACAAGCATATGAGGCTGTTGAAAATACCATGGTTTGGGTCAGGTGCATCTTAGTCCTTAAACTGACATCTTTGCTCTTGAGTACTTTAAAGAGGTCTTGTGAAGCAGATTTGCATAATGCAATACGTCACTTGATTTCTTGACTGCTGCTTCCATGAGTGTTGATAGTGGTTTCAAACAAAATGAAGTTTTTGACAATTTCAATCTTTTCTCCATTTAACTGGATGTTGTTTATTGGTCCAGTGGTGAGGATTTTGGTTTTCTTTACATTGAGGTGCATCCCATACTGAAGGCTGTGGTCTTTAATCTTCATCAGTAACTATTTTAAGTACTCTTCACTTTCAGCAAGCATGGTTGTATCATCTTCATAACAGGTTGTTAATGAGTCTTCCTCCAATCCTGGTGGCACATTACTCTTCATATAATCCAGCTTCTCGAATTATTTGCTCAGCATACAGATTGAATAAGTATGGTGAAAGAATACAACCCTGAAGGAGAAGAACAAAACTGGAAGTCTCTCACTCTTGATCTCAAAGTTTGCTATACAGCCAGAGTTGTCAAAAAGCCTGGTACTGTTACAATGAAAGATGCATGTAAGAATTGAGAACCCAGAAGTAAATCCAGCCACATACAGTCAACTTTATTTGACAAAGGCCCAAAACACATTAAATAGGGAAGAGATAGTCTCTTCAACAAATTGTTGTTGTTGTTGTTGTTGTTGTTGTTGTTAAGTGCTAGTAAGTCAGTACCAATTCATATTGACCCTGTATAGGGTTTCTGAGGAGTGACTGGTGAGCATGAACCACTGACCTTACAGTTCAAACTGACCATGTAGTCCAGCACATTAACCCACAGCACCACACTAGACATGTGCTGGCAAAATTGGAAATCAATTTGCAGAAGAATGAAACAAGACCCATATCTCACATCATATACGAAAACTCAACATGGTTTAGAGACCAAAATGAAAATCCAAGAACTATAAAGATCATCAATGAAAAAATAGGAACAAATCTAGGGGCTCCAATATATGGCATAAATACACTATCAAACATTACAAAAACACACAATACAAAAACACACAAACAGTAGAAGATAAAATAGATGACTGGGACTGACTAAAAGTCCGACCTAAGTGAATCTAAAGACTTCACTGAAACTGTTAAGAAGGGAACCCACATACTGTGAAAAAATTTTTGCAATTACATATCAGACAAGGGACTATTATCTAAAATTTATAGGAAACTACAGTACCTCTACAAGAAAAAGATAAACAACACAATTAAAAAATGGGCGCAGGACATGAACAGACACTTAACCAAGGAAGAGATTCAGGCATGCAAGAAACTGTGAAGAAATAGTTGTGATAATTAGCTACTGTTGTTGTTGTTGTTGTTAAGTGTCATCAAGTCAGTTCTGACCCATAGCGACCCTGGATAGGGTTTCTGAGGACTGGCTGGTGAGCTTGAACTGCCAACCTTGCAGTTCAAACAGCTTTGCAGTCTGGCGCATTAACCCACAACACCACACCAGGCCTTAGAGTGATGCAAATCAAAACAATGAGCTATCATCTCACACCAGCACCAACAGCAAAATTAAAAACAACAACAACAACAAACGCTTGCAAGGGTGTGCAGACACCAGGAACCTCTTACATTACTGGTGGGACTGTAAGATGGTTCAACCACTCTGGAAAACAGGACATCACTTCCTCAGAAAGTTGGAAATAGAAATACCTCATAACACAGCAATCTCTTCACTCAGTCAACATCCACAAGAAATAAGAATCTGGACACGTATAGATACATGCACACCAATGTTCATCATAGCACTATTCACAATAGCAAAAAGATGGAGACAACCTAAGTGACCATCAATGGAAGAATGGATAAAATAAACTGTGGTACGTACACATAACGGAATACTATGCGATGCTGAAGAATGCAGTGAATCTGCAAAACCTCTCACAACATGGTTGAACCTGGAGGCCATCATGCTGAGTAAAATTAGGCAATCACTAAAGATGCTACAGAATAATGCACTGGGCCACAAGGTTGGTTTGAACTGCAAGGTTGGCAGTTAAAATCCACCAGCTGCTCCTCGGAAAACCCTATGCAGGGTTGCTATGAGTTGTGGACTGTGAGGTAGGTTGAGGAAGATTATATAATAAACAATAGGCATTGTCTTGGTTTTTTCATTCCTTTTAACTTGGTTCTGAGGAACCTTTAAGCATTGTAAAGAATATCATTTTAAAACCATTTTAATGCAATTGGAACAAACTGGCTCACACACATTATCATTGCTCAACATCACCCAAATGCATTTGACAAAGCTTATCATTCACGGTTTACCAAACAGTAGAGTAACTCAAACTCCTAAATGGACACTGGCCATAACTGGGCTGGGTGACCATGTCTCCAGGTTCTCCCACTTTTACCCTCAGTTAATTCTGTAATTTTTTTTCACTGTAAAGCATTCACATTTACAAATATTGAAATGTATGTAATATAATTGCATATACAATTAGGCATACAATGACTAACATTACATGAGTTAATATTCCCCAGCAGAAACAAAGCTGCCAAAAACCAAAACTGGAAATTAGTGTATTAATTTGGTTCATAGAAAATTCCTCTCTAGGATTTTGGTTGAATGCTCAAAAAGGAACTTAAACAAACAATTCTGACTTGGCCTGAATTAAGAGGATAACACACTTGAAGAAATATGATTTGTAAAGCAGGTGTCAGATCATGTCATTTGGACACTTATGAGCCATGTGTTCAAATACCCTTATACCAGTTATACAACAATCCCTCATACTTTGACTACACAAATCTCAGCCCTTCACATCTGGGTTCAGAGTGAATGCTTTGTGGGTTGTGAGAAGGTCTAGGTATGTGATCTTTTCTCCCTAGTTTTTGCCCCAAGAGTTCGTTATGAAAATATCAGGTTCTTCCAGAATTTCAATCTTCCTGTCTTAGTCGGCTCTTCACTAATACGCCTACTTATACATTCATGGAAGGAGTTTCTGGGTGTTGCAAATCATCACAAGGCTGGCTGCTAACCAAAATGTTGGAGATTCCTGGAAGACGAACAGGACTAAACTTATGACCGTATATAAGCCTGGCATATGACAGTTCTACATATGTATTCATATGTGCTGTAAATATACCCATGTACATAGTAGAGCAAATGGGAAAAGTTATGAGAACTTCCTAACTATAACTACACATCTTGAGTGAATGAGTTGCTCGGTCTTGGGGCTCAGTACCATAGTTGTGGGTGACATTAGGGTCACCTGGCATAGGATAGTCCAGAACGGCAACGTTTCACATCTTACTTTGGTGAGTCATGACTGAGGTCTTAAAAACCTTGTCCCACAATGCTGCTATGAGTAGGAATTAACTTGATGGCAGTAGGTTTGGGGTTTGGGTATGATGCATACTATATATTCTTTGCTAAAATGTGCATTTAAGTCTTTTGCTTACAAGCTTGTGAGTGACCATGAAAGTGCAGAGAATCAAAGATACATAGAAATAATTAGTCCAAAGGAATAATGGACCATGTGAACCTCAGCATCCACAACCCAAGACCAGAAGAACTAGATGGTGCCCGACACCCCTGCTGACCACTCTGAATCACAATAGAAGGTCCTGGATAGAGTGGGAGAAGAGTGTGGAACAAAAATCAAAATCAGAAAAAGACCAGGCTTACTGGTCTAACTGAGACGAGGGCAGCCCCAGAGACTAGGGTCCGTAGACACCCTTCACTCCCAGGGCTGCATTCAGTTCTGTGGCTTAAATTTCAGCCCAACAATAGACTGGCCTACAAGGAGCTCTGGTAGTGTAGTGGTTATGAATCGGGTTGTGCACCGCAAGGTCAGCAGTTCAAAACTACCAGCTGTTCCACGGGAGAAAGATGAGGCTTTCTGCTCCCATAAAGAATTACAGCCTCAGAAACCCTGTACAGGGTTGCTATGAGTCAGAACTGACCCCACAGCACATAACCACCACTACCACAAGGTAAACAATAACACCAAGGAGATAGGCACTCCTTAGAACAATCAAAAGGGCACAGAAATCAAACGAGCAGCATTTGTGTGGTGCTGTGGGTTAATGTGCTGGACTGCAAGGTCCGTTGAAACTTCAAGGTTGGTAGTTCAAGTTTACCAGCCACTCCCTGGAAACTCTATAGAGGGTCGCTATGGGTTGGAACCAACTCGACGGCACTTAACAACAACAAAGCTCAGAAGGCAGGAAGGGCTATGATAGAAGGACAAATGAAAAAGGGAAAACAAGGAAGTGCCAAGAGAGCTGATACATTCTTTGGATTGCAAACAATGTCACAAAACAAAATGTGTACACATTGTTGGATGGAAGACCAATTTGCTCTGTAAATGTCATGGTCACTTAAATGACAATAAAAAGTTAGAGAGAGAGAACAATACTAACCAAAAAAAAAGAAAGACAGGAGTCTACCTAGAAGTGCCTTGGAAAAAAGTCCTGGCAACCTACTTGTGAAAACTCCACCATGGAAAACCCTATGGAGTACAGTCTGTTCTGATACGTGTGCAGTGGCCATCAGTCTTGTGTGCTTATGTGACCTCAGCACACGTTTTGTGTACTTTACTACTCTTTGATTCTCTGTCTGCCTTTCTATGGAGCTGTAGGATAAGCACTGGACTGCTAACATCAAAGTCAGCAGTTCAAACCCATCAGCCACTCCTCGGAAACCCTATAAAGGGTCGCTATGAGTCTGAACCAACTTGATGGCACTTAACATGCATTTCTATACAGAGTACTTAGTGGTACAAACTAGCACTTGAATACTACCTGAAAGATTTGTGGTCAAACCCACCCAGCAGTCAGAGGACAGTCCAGGTGATCTGTTTCCAAAAGGGTGCAGCCTTGAAGACCCTCAGGAGCATGTCTAGTCCAAACACACAGGATCACCACGAAGTACCAGCTGTTCATCTCAATTCTGAAACACAAGTAGTTCAAACAAATGTAGTAATACTCAACTGATGTCAATCCATAATTACCTTTTGTGTGTCCAAGCTGCTAGACTTTCATAGTAATTTACTCAATGCAGACAGAAAGTAGTGGGAAATGCACATGAGTCGGGGCCAGCTAATTTGTGTTTGGGTTGGGATGCACCAGTCTGACCTTGGTTAAGTCCCTTAACCTCTAGGATTCAGTGACCTCAAATGAAGAAATCGAGGATTTGGGATAGACTCATTTTTCACAAATGCTCCCTGGTGATGCTGTAGGATAAATACAGGACCACAAATTGCCAAGTCAGCAGTTCAAGCTTACCTTGGGCTCCCATACAGATCGACAGCTTTGGAAACCCTACACAGGATCACTATGAGTAGGAAATCGACTCAGTATCACTGGGCTTTCGTCATGTGTTTCATTTCTAAAGAAGGATCTTGGTGGTGTGGTGGATGCGAGAGTTCGCATCCACCAGTTGTTCTTTCAGAGACCAATGGCTTCAACTGTACAGATTTACAGCAGTTCTCCTCTGTCCAACAGGACACCTGGTAAGGTGTCCGAATCCACTTGAAGGCAGTGGGTTAGGTGGGGTTTCAGTTGGTCTCTAAAGTCTAATTCATAATTTCACAGTCTCTCTTTTTTTTTTGAGAACTTCCTCTGCTTTAGAAATTAACTGACATATTTTTTGAGTATTTCAATAATTTAAGGCTTTCATTATCCAGGTTGTACGCATTCTGGCTCAGTATCCTGTACTGTTAGGTGCCCCCCGCTAAAAACAGTAATTTGAAAGTCATAGGTACAGAATCCAATGTCACAAGAACTACAACTTGATGTTAAGAATGATAAAGATCAGAACAGGATAATATCAAAATACTTCTCTCTCTCCATACACACTGTCAGAAAACAGAAATACCATCGAAAAGCCACTACCACTGAGCCGGTTCTAACTCCTAGTGACTCTGTATAGGGTTTCCAAGGCTGGAAATCTTTATAGGAGTAGAAAGTCTCATCTTTGTCCTACAGAGAGGCTGGTGGGTTTGAACTGCTGACCTTTCAGTTACCAGTCTGGTGCTTATCCTACAGAGCCACTAGAACTTCTTATGGCAACTAAAACAGTGCCTCTTATTTTTTTTCTTTATACTAGGTGTCATACTTCCTGGACCCCACTATCCCTCAAAGGTGCTTTTGGGGCAATTGCTAGGGTTGAGGGGACTAAAATCTGCTCCCCCATCATTTTCACCTTTTTCCTTTATTTGGCTTCTATGTCCTATTTTGTTAGGACAGAAGTCCTTGGATAAATGCAGTCTGAAAAGCACTGCACTATATAATGTCAAAGGTTTGGCTTAAATGCTGTCTTTTAAAAAAGTGTTTCAGAATTACACGTACCCCTTAAAATAGCAGCCATTCTACAAGTTATTCCACAAACCGAAGGTTGAAAATAATCTCTTCTAACAGTGCAAATGACACGCTATATTTAATTTTGCACATCCCTGTACAAACCGTCAAATACTTTAATAACTACACAAATATTAATATTTGATACCGGGGATCTCCTAAGTTATGGCATAATCATAGTTCTGGATTGATAGGGTGCTAAGTGGGAAAATCCTGTTTAGACAGTTACGAGAGAAGGGAGAGTGTTTAATGAAACAAGTTTGATGGTCTTGTCATCATAAAACTGAGATATTTGGCACAATTTAATCTTTGCCAAAAAGAATTTTGAGAAAAGGAACAATCAGTAACTTAGATGAATGCTCCTTAGCGTTGCCCTCTGTCTTAATTCATCAAGCTCTGATTCTATCGGCCGGCCTGCTGGTTACAACACAGTTGTTGTTTTTTTTGTTGTTTTTTTCTTTCTGCATCATTACTTAAGTAAGTGAAAGTTGTTTTTTAGCTTAATTTTCTTTAAGGGCACCAGTCGATGTTGATTTTTAAGGGTGCAGGTATGATGGCCCCATTATGAATGTCATTGGCTCTCTATGTTGACACAACATAGCAAAAGAGTCCAAACAAAAGAGAGTCTTTGGGTCATTTTCACCAGGTCTTTGAATCTATTTACTACCCAGATAGGTTCACCGTTACGGAGAGATTTTGTGAAATAAAGGATAAGTTATTGCAGCCAGAGGAGATTTTTCTCATTTCAGTTCCTGGTCGTTCGTACTCTTCCTGTAATAATAGATGGATTTAGATTCCCCAGTAAAACGCTTTGGGGACCACTGAGATAAAGTGCTGTAAACATGGCCACTCTCTCGGAACACCCCGGAAAGAGGCCCTTTGCTCTGTGCAGAACACCCACTGTTAAATAACAGCAGACAGGAGTGGGAGAAGCAGCTGGCGTTGCCATGAAGAGCCGTTGGAGAAAGTCTTGGTGAGTCCTGAGAAATGGAGCCATTTCCCGCTCTGTTCAAACCCCATGGAGCTGACAGCATGAAGTCCTCATCAATTCGGGACTCTCCATCTCTTGGGTCTCACTTCCTGTTGGTTTAGATCTCTTTAGAAACAACGTGAGAGAGAGTTTTCTTTTATCTTTGGAGGGTGGTTCACTCTCCCTTTTTGTTTTCTTTCAGGAAGAAAGCTTCGCTTTTGTATTGTGTTTTCCAAGTTCCACCCTTATAAAAACAGAATGCCCTGATCAAATAAAAACAGCTCATTCTATGTGGGCTGAGCCTTCCCTCATTCCGATTTCCTGACACTTTGATTGTTGATATATTGTCATAGGTTTGATTTCCCTATACAGGGTCACTTTGGGTCGGATTCCACCCAACGGCACTTAACAAAAACAACATTGGGAATGTGATCTGAGGGCACAGAGCTTCTAGAACATACTTTGGTGAGATTGTGGGGGCGGCGGTTCGAAACTACCAGCCGCTCCGCGGGAGAAAGATGAGGCTTTCTACTCCTGTAAAGATTTACACCCTCGGAAATCCTGTACAGGGTCACTATGGGTTGGAACTGACTCGATGGCACTTAACAACAACAACCCCAGGGTTGACAAAGAATCCACCTTGAGAGATCTTGCTTCTGTCGCTTTAAGTTAAGGATGTGTGTTTTCAACGTCCCTACTTTGTACTTGGGTCTTGGGTCTCTGAGTTTGCCCTGGGGAGCAGATAGTACCATGTGGAAAGCAAAGCCATCTCTGTCCCCCAATTCAAAATCAGCAGGGGACATGCAGGGACACAGGAGTGGCTGACTCTCCCTGACACTGATTTTTAAGTCTTACAAAGAAAGAGCATCTTGCTGGGACTGTGAAAACACTGGAGACTCAGGGCAAATAAGATGCAACATAAAGACAAGGAAGGCAGAACAGTACGAATGAATCACTTTAGGATCAGCTTAGATTTGTTGAGAACGTTCAGTTTGACTATACATCATTTTAACCCTAAAGATTCTATTCAGAGTGGTGGCAGAGCTCCAAAGCCTTACTTTGCTTTGAATATTAGCTAGCTGGAGGAAGATGATGGGTGTTGAAGTAAAGGGGGGAGTGGAGAGGTGTCTCAAACCTACCATGTGGCATGCAGAGTGACCTACTTTGTCTTTAACCCTGTCAGGGGGGTGACAACGAAAGAACTATCTCTAAAATTTTTGTGCCATGTTTCAGCAGAAAATTTAAAATAAACTATCACTGCAGTCATGTTGTTGTTAAGTGCTGTAGAGTCAGTTCGGACTCATAGTGACCCTGTATAGAGTTTCCAAGGAGTGGCTGGTGAGCTTGAATCACCAACCTTGTGGTTCAAATCGATCTTGCAGTCCAGCACATTCAGTCACAGCGCCATACCACAGTTAGTTCCACTCAATGTAAAGAAAATAAAAATCCTTAAACTGGACCAGTAGACAACATCATGATAAAGAGAAAAAATAATGAAGTTGTTAAGGATTTCATTTTACTTGGATCCACAATCAACACTCATGGAAACAGCAGTCAAGAAATCAAAACGATGTATTTCATTGGGCAAATCAGTTGTAAAAGGCCTCTTTCAAGTGTTAGAGAGCAAATATTTCATCTTGAAGACTAAGGTGTGCCTGACCCAAACCATGCTATTTTCAATCACCTTATATGCGTGTGAAAAAGGAGCTCTGGTAGCATAGTGGTTATGAATTGGGCTGTGAACCACTATGTCAGCAGTTCGAAACTACCAGCTGTTCCGCGGGAGATAGATGAGGCTTTCTGCTCCCATAAAGATTTACAGCCTCAGAAACCCTGTTACAGGGTCACTATGAGTCGGAACTGACTCCACAGCACATGACAACAACAATATGCATGTGAAAGTTGTACAATGAATAAGGAAGACTGGGAGAGAATCCATGCGTTTGAATTGTGGTGTTGGAGAAGAGCATTGAAAGTACCATGGACTGCCATAAGAACAAACCAATCTGTGCTGAAGAAACACATACAGCCAGAATGCTCCTTAGAATCAAGGATGGTGAGACTTGGTCTCACGTACTTTGGACATGTTAACATGAGGGACCAGACCCTGGAAAAGGGCATCATGCTTGGTAAAGTAGAGGGGCAGTGACAAAGAGGAAGCCTCTCAATGTCATGTTCTGACACAGTGGCTGCAACTATGGCTTAAATAGAACAATGATATAACCCTGGCACAGAGATGGGCAGTGATTGTTCTGTGGTATACAGGGTTGCGCTAAGTCAGAACCAACTTCAGGACACCTCCAGCAGCAACAACACTTAATCATAACAAAAACATTTTTCATGAGCCCAGCTTTCATGTATCAATATACCTTCAAGGCCCAAACTCTATTCTCATTTAGTTATTGGCATTCTAATGGACTACTGGTGTGGTGTGGCACTGTAGGATTAGCCCTGGACTTTAAACTCAAAGGTCAGCAGTTCAAACCCACCAGCTGCTCCTTTGACCCTATACAGAGTTGCTATGAGTTGGAACTGACTCGACAGCACTTAACGCCAACTATGATGTCGGGTCAGAGATGTCGTTGTTATCCAATTACACTTCAAACCATGGCTTCAAGCATGCACTGTTCTTTTGTTGTTGCCAGTGTTTTTGTTATCACTGATTTTATCAATGTTCAGGTGTTTTACCTACCACACTATGTTATTAACAAACCCTATTGATGCAGCACAAATGCTCTCAACTGTTGAACAGAAGATGGGTGGTTGGGACCCTCAAGTCACTTCCTAGGAGACAGATGTAGCAGTCGGCTTTTATAAAGGTCAAGAGCCTTCAAAGGTCAGCTTGAGAAGACAAAGTCAAATATGACAATGAAATGTGCAAAGATCTGGAGTCAGAAAACAAAAGGGAAGAACATGCTCAGCATTCCTCAAGTTGGGAGAACTGAAGAAAAAACTGAAACCTTGACTTCTGTTATTGAAGGATTCTTTGGGCAAATTATTGAATGATGCAGAAAGCATCAAAAGAAGACGGAAGGACACTGGCTACCCAGAATGGGGGGGAGGGGGGCTACATACAGCAAGAAGTAACTGACTTACAAGCTTTCAAGAAGGAGCCTAGATCCAGAGGGTGTGGAGCAAGTTAGAATCTCCACTGAGTAGTATCCAATCTGTCTAGGCTGGGCTGATGAAAGGAAATACGGATAGGTCTCTTGGGATACAATAGTGAATAATTGTTATCAGGACTGATTGTGAGGGCTGGAAATGTGAAGATGTGAAGGTAGACATTCTGTGGCAAAAGGAGGGGAGTGACTAACTTTGCAGTCTTGGAGCAGAGGTCCCTGGGACCATCAAGGGAGAAGAGAGGAAAATGGAATCCTACCCAGAGAAGCAGCGATGTCAAAGATGGAGGCAGAGACGATGACATGGAGAGATGGAGTGGCAGGGGACTTTGGACTGGGAGAGGGAGAGGGGCTGTGTGCTGACAACTGGGGGGGCAGACTTGCGGGGTATACCCTGTGGTTGGTGGGTGATGAATGAAGGGGATTATAATCATGGCAAGGAAATGATATACAATGGGATCAATGCGAAGCTAATGTTCTCCCATGTAAACTATCATATAATTCACAATAAAGCATTAAAAAAAAAAAAAAAAGAAGAAGAAGAAGAAGACTGAAGGAAAACACAGAATCACTGTACCAAAAGAAAATGGTTGATGTTCAACCTCTTCAGGAGGTAGCATATGATCAAGAGCCAATGATACTGAAGGAAGAAGCCCAAGGTACATTGAAGGAATTGGCAAAAAACAAGGCACCGGGAATTGATGGACTAAAATTGAAATCTTTCAAGAAAGTGAGGTGGCATAGGAGGCACTTACTCAGCTATGCCAAGACATTTGGAAGACAACTATCTGGCCAACTGATTGGAAGAGATCCAAGGTGACCCAATGGAATGCAGAAATCATCGGACAATATCTTTGATACCCCATATGAGTAAAGTTTTACTAAAGTAATACAGAAATGGCTGCAAGCATATACTGACTGAGAATTTCTAGAGGTTCAAGCCGGTTTCAGAAAAGGATATGAAACAAGGGGTATCATAGCTGATATTAGATGGATGTTGGCTGAAAGCAGAGAATACCATAAAGATATTTACTTGTGCTTTATTGACTACTCAAAGGCTTTCAACTGTGTGGATCATGACAAGCTATGGACATCATTGAGAAGTATGACTATTCCAGAACATTTAATTGTGCTCATGAGGAATCTGTACGTGGACCAAGAGGCAGTTGTTCAAACAGAACAAGGAACACTGAATGGTATAAAATTAAGAAAGGTGTATGACAGGATTGTATTCTTTCATCATACCTATTCAACCTGTATGCTGAGCAAATAATCTGAGAAGCTGGGTTATATGAAG
>NW_006408635.1:5581960-5582387 GCF_000296735.1 Chrysochloris asiatica | reverse complement strand
TAATCAGTTCATGTTGAGTCAATTTCGACTCACAGAGACCCTGTTGGATAGAAAAGAACAGTCCAGGAGGCTTCCAAGGCTGTAAATCTTAACAGAACCACATGGCCATATCTTTCTCCTGCAAAGTAGTGGATGTTTCCCAACCTGCTACACTTCCAGTTTGCTGTTGAGCGCTTGACTGTTGCACCACCAGGATGTATAGAAATCTATAGTCTTGTAATCCTTCCTTTACTCTAATAGAAGTCTTTACATTTACAAATTAATTAATCCATCCCCACACCACTGCAAACCTTACAGATAGTTGTGCTGTTAATGTCAGTAACCAGGTGAATGCTGCTATTCTGACATCTATCAGAGGGCTTGTTTTGTACTTACTGACCTTTTTTTTTTTTTAATTTGTTGAGGATACAGTTTTCTTGAGTTTATG
>NW_006408635.1:5571781-5581860 GCF_000296735.1 Chrysochloris asiatica | reverse complement strand
AATAAACAACATTCTTATCATCGGAGAAAAGATTGAAGTTGTCAAGGACTTCATTCTTCTTGGATCAACTATCAACACTCATAGAAGCAGCAGTCAAGAAATCAAATGACATATTGCATTAGGCAAATCAAGACCTTTTTAAAGTATTGAAGAGCAAAGAAGTCAGCTTGAGAACTAAGGTGTGGCTGGCACAAGCCATGGCATTTTCAATAACCTCACATGCATGCGAAAACTGGCCAGTGAATAAGGAAGACCACAGAAGAATTGATGAATATGAGTTATGGCGTTGGAGGAGAATATTGAAAGTACCATGGGCTGCCAAAAGAACCAATAGATCTGTGTTGGAAGAAGTGTAGCCAGAGTGTTCCTTGGATAGCCAAACTTCATCTCTCATACTTTGGACAAATTATCGGGAGGGACTAGTCACTGGAGAAGGATATCATGTTTGGTAAGGTGGAGGGTCAGAGAAGAAGAGGAAGACCCCAGTGAGATGGGTTGGCAAAATGGCAGCATCAGTGGGCTCAAGGGTGGCAATAATTGTGAGATTGGCCCAGGACCTGGCAGTGTTTCGTTCTGTTGCTCACAGGGTCGCCATGAGTTGATAACGACTCGATGGCACCTAATAACAACAACATAGTTATGGAAACCCTGTGGGACAGTTGTGCTCTGCTCTTTAAGATTGCTATAGGTTAGAATAATCTCCACAGCAGTAGGATTTGTTTTTGTTTTTAAATTTGTGAACCTCTATCAATAGAATTTTTTATAATAAAGTAGTAATTAAAGGAAAAGGAGAACATTTTTAATAAAGGCTTCTGCTCAGTTACTAATGTTGCTATAATTCAATGTAGAAAGATTTCACAAAACAATTTTGTTGTTAGGTGCCATCAAGTTAGTCTTGACTCACAGTGACCCTATAGATAACACACTAAAACACTGCCCAGTCCTCTGCTATCCTCACAATTGTCATGTTTGAGCCCATTGTACCCACTGTGTCACTCCATCTCATCGACAATCTTTAACTTTTGCTGACCCTCTACTTTACTAAACATGATGCCCTTTTCCAAGGACTGGTCTTTCCTGGTAACATGTATGTGAGACAAAGTTCTTGCCATCCTTACTTGTAAGGAACACTGCTTCCAAGACAGTTTGTTCATTCTTTTGGCAGTCCATGGTATGCAGATTCAATATTCTCAAATACCATAATTCAATGGCACCAATTTTTCTTCAACTTCTTCATTCATTGTTCAGCTTATTTCATATCATCTAAAAAATGCTACATTTAAGCAATTTCCAACATATATCACACCTTAGCCAACATTTATCACATCTTATTCTATGATTAAAATTGAGAATGGTCTGACTCGGAGGAGTCCCACAGGGATGGTCGTGAAACTAACCCAAGTGACTTCACTGCTGGCCAGGGGTGCTGGCTAGGGCGCTTTGTGATTGCCGACTTGCCACTCAGCCAGCTCTGGAGGCAAGCTTTCTGGATTGTTCCTGGGAGACTCTGGCATCTGCCACAGAGGAAGAAACTGTTCACAAACTCCCGGATCTCTGCACCCAGGTCTTGTTACACCTGGTTTCTCAAGAGCAGGTTGCTTTAGCCAACTCTAGCAATCCCAGAGGAAGATCAGCCTGGAGGCTGGATTCCAACTACCTGTGCCCTAATTTACTGAGAGCTTTGAAAGTAGAAAACAAAACTTTGTACTCAACGCATCTGAAGGTTTATGATTCTGGCGTGCTCCTTACCTTCAGGGGCACCAAAGATCACTGACGTCACAGTGGCAAAGGAAAAAAAAAAAAAAAATGTGAGCAGCAGCAGCAGAACCAAAGAGCCTATGCAGACCGGACCTCACGGCTTCCCTGGCCATAGTGACTTGGCAGCAGAAGCGCGGAAGTCCCCTACTTTGTCCTTGCCCTTTCTAGTGGATAGGATTTCCCCTGCTCAAAGGCCTTTAATCCACCCTCCTGTGGCCTTCCAGAAGCTAGACAAAATGGTGGCCCCTGTGAAGAAGTTAGAGAGGAAAGTAAGAAAAGATGGAAATGAAAACGTGTCAGCAAAATGGTTGGGGAGAAGAATACCAGGTCAAGGGTGAAGTCACTGCTAAATGAAACACTATTGAAATGCCGAGTGTAAATACCTAGCTCGCCTATGTGTCTTTACACAAATAGCACTGCTGACATAAGTCTTTTTCCTTATCTAACAGCAACCTCATTAACACTGTGTGAGGATCCACTTAGTGATTTTATGCGAATGTGCCTGGGTGGGGCAAAAGTTAAGCAAGCTCAGCTGCTAACGGAAAGGTTGGAGGTTCCAGTTCAGACTAGGGGTGCTGTAGAAGAAAGGCCTGGTAATCTACTTCTGAAAAATCAGCCCTGGAAAGCCCTGTGGAGCTCAGCTCTACTCTGACACGCATGGCATGGAAACAGGTTTGGTTTAGAGTTTGGGCCTAGCATGGTGCCCACTGGGAGCAAGTGATGAATTTAATTCTGAAACTAAGAGTCACCTATTATTCTTTAGAAAACAGTAGCGATATTCAAAGTTAGATGCCGTCCTTATAGTTACAGGGAATGCCCGGCTCAAAAGCAGGCTGCCATTTTTGACCAAAGATGAAATGGTCTTGTATCCTTCATGTTTGGATGGATGCTTCCAAGCAGCTGACCAAGACAGCCTCTGGGTGATCTTCTGCCCAATGCAGTCATGCAGCTGTTGTTGTTAAGTGCTACTGAGTCACTTCTGACTCATAGAGACCCTGTATAGGGTTTCAGAGGAGCGGCTGGTGAACTTGAACCACTGACCTTGAGGTTCATCAAGCACATTACCCAGCTAGTCTCTACCAAAAATGGAGGAATTTGTCAGCAATTCCTATGGACCCAGAAAGTGTGTTGAGGTGGGGGCTTGGAAATTACTTGCTCCTTCCCATAGCCACAGAGTGGAATCAGTTCTGACTCATGGCACCTGTGTAAGAGCGTGTTTCTGATGGCTGTCATCTTTATGGAAGCCAGCTGTTACACCCAGCCTGGAGCAACAGGTGGCTTTGAACTGCAAACCTTTTGGTTAGTAGCCAAATGCTTAACCATGTCCACCAGGGCCTCTCTAGTTTCCTTAAAAACCAAAGCCAAACTCACTGCCGTCCTGTTGATGCTGACTCAGAGAGATCCTATCAGGACAGAGTGGGAACCGTCTGCTCCATAGGGTTTCTAGGATTTGGACGGCAGACAGTCCCATCTTTTTCTCTTCCACCAGCTGTTGGATTCGAATTGTTATTATTAAGTGCCGTCGAGTTGGTTCCAACCCATAGCGACCCTGTATAGGGTTTCCAAGGAGCGGCTGGTGAATTTGGACCGCAGAGCTTGCGGTTCAAACCGACTTTGCAGTCCAGCACATTAACCCACAGCGCCACACCAGGACTCCACTTTGCCAGTCATTATTTGTATGCACCAACGTTTAACACACTGTGCCACCGGGACCCCTATATTCCTTGTTGCTGCTGTTAAGTGCCCTAGAGTCCGTTCCGACTCATAGCGACACTTAACATTCATAGGGTTTCCAGGAGCGGCTGGTGGGTTTGAACCTCTGACCTTGGTTAGCAGTCCAGGGCTTATCCTACAGCGCCACACCAGGACTCCTATATTCCTTTTTGTTGTTAAGTGCTGTCGAGTCGGTTCCGACCCATAGCGACCCTGTATAGGGTTTCCACAGAGCAGCTGGTGCGTTTGAACTGCTGACCTTGCGGTTCAAACTGACCTTGCAGTCCAGCGCATTATCCTGCAGCGCCACACCAGGACTTCAGCAAATGCCGCAATATTCAGTGCGTGCACAGAGCTCGCCCACGCCATGTGTCAGGCCGTCGTTGGGGATTGCAGCCTCAGCTGAGACGCCAGCCTTCCTCTGCGGGCTGACACATGAACTAGTTTCACTCGGTCCAGCCCCTCCTCCGCCCAGAGAGCGATCTTGGAGGTTAGGCAAGAGGCCCGTCCTTCCCGGGCAGCCGCAACCCCAGCCCCGCCTCCCCCGGCCCGGATCTCCGCCGGAGGAAGCGTCCAGAACGCGCGCAGGGGAGCGTAAACGTCAGGCTAGGTTTCCCGCGGGCTGCGGGGGGCGGAGACAAAGCCCTTGTCAATCAAATCGCGTTCTGGAGGCCAGAAAGGAGTTTGTGAGTTACCGGAAGGCCTGGGCGGATTCTTTTGCCAGAGGAATGGAGAATCCGCACTAGCTCGCATAGATCTTTATTAATTTCAGGTTCTCTAACATTCCCAGACTGCCTTTGAGTTTCTCTCATCATTCCTTCTTTCTGGGGGTCCTTTCAGCTCTTGTGATCCTATGCTTCCCACAGTCTGGATGGAACTGTGAGGATTATGGGGCAGTAGGTAGAATTTTCCAGTTCTTAAAACAAAAGCCTTTAACCCAAAGATTGTGACAAGTGGGTAAAGAAGAAGGGTCAGAACGTCCCCATACCGTCAGGCTCCAGGACAGAATCTGGGTCCCTTCCAATCGCCTGCCTTTGATCCTGGCTGGAGCAGGCCTTCACCTGGCGTTCACCTTGGGGACAAGGTCCTCCAAGAAGAAGTAGCAATCACCAGGGAATGAAGTGATTTATGCACATAACTTAAACAGCATTTTGGTAGTTGGAGGAATGTAAAATACAACAGAACTTGAAGGTACAATTTGAGGGACAATGTGAAATAGACCTAAAGTTTTCTTCTCCTTTTTCTAAAGCTAGTTGAAATCTACTTCCTCATGGTACTGCTGTACCGCCTGCAAACAATGATTTCGCCTCTCCCCACCCCCAGACAGCCTCCAACATCTACCAATACGCGACAAGGAGGCTTCTCCGAGCCCCAGGAAATTCAAACTGCCATCAAGTTGATTCATACTCATAGTGAACCTATATAGGATTTCTGAGACTGTAAATCTTAAAGGAGAAGACAATCTCATCGTTCTCAAAATGAGTGGCTGGTGGATTTGAACCACCAACCTTGCAGTTAGCAGCCCAGCACCCAACCCACAGTGTCACCATAGGGCCATTTACTTTTTATTTCATTATTATGAAACATTTCAAACATTAAAAAAAAAAAAGTGCAAAGATGATATCATGAATATTTGTAACCTAGTGTCCAATCCAACAGATGGAGCATAGCAGATCTAACTGAAGACGCACCATTGCCCCTATGTTACTAGTTGCCTTCAAGCCACCTAGTTGTTCAACAAAATTCAAGCCAAAGATTGTAGTTAAGTGCCATGGAGTCGGTTCCAACTCATAGTGTCCCTGTATAGGGCTTCCAAGGCTGTGTGTGCATCTTTGTAGGAGCAGAAAGCTTCCTTTTTTTTTCTACCGAGGAGCAGCTGGTGGATTTGAACTGCTGACCTTGTAGTTTGCAGTCTAGTGCTTATATCAGAGAGCCACCACACTTCCACAACAAAGATAGAAATATGTACATACATCTACATGGAGTCTTTGGGTGGTGCAAACGGCTAATGTTCAGGCTGCTAACAGAAAGGCTAGAGACTCGAGTACACCCCAAGGTGCTTTTGAAGGAAGAAAGGCCCTGGTGATCTGTTAGGTGCTATTAAGTTAGTACCGATTCATAGCAACCTTATGCACAACAGAATGAAACACTGCCCAATCCTGGGCCAACCTCACTACTGTTGCCATGCTTGAGCCCATTGATGCTGCCACTTGGCCAATTCATCTCGCTGGGGGTCTTCCTCTTTTTCTCTGACCCTCCACCATACCAAACATGATATCCTTCTCCAGTTACTGGTCCCTCCTGACAATATGTCCGAAGTATGAGAGATGAAGTCTGGCCATCCTGGCCTCCAAGGAACACTTTGGCTGCACTTCTTTCAACACAGATCTGTTGGTTCTTTTGGCAGCCCATGGTACTTTCAATATTCTCCTTCAACACCCTAACACAAATGATCTACTTCCACAAAATTATCTATTGAAAATCCTGTGGAGTAGAGTTCTACTCTAACGCACATGGGTTGTCAAGAGCTAAAATCAGTTAGACAACTGATATCTATTATGTGTATTCTTCAACTTTACTGTTGTTGTTTGTTGTCGTGTCAGTTCTGACCCACAGCAGTCCTATATAGTTTCCAAGATTGGCTGGTGGGTTTGAACCACAATCCTTGCAGTTAATAGTCCAATATTGATCCTACTGTGTTACACCGGGGCTTATGTACTTTACTTTACTTTGTTGTTGTTAAGTACCATAGTCATGTCAGATTTATAGCGCCCCTGTATACGGTTTCTGAGGAGCAGCTAGTGGGTTTGAACTGCCGACCTTGCAGTTTAAACCTACCTTACTTATCCTACAGCACCACACCAGGACTACAAATTGTTTTTCAAAGTGCTTTGCCTTTTAGACACTTCCTTTGCTGCCCCCTCTCCACTCCTGCACCATTTTGTGTGGGAGAATGTCTGCAGTTTCACATCCTCATCAAAGCTTGATGTTGTCAGACTTAAATTTTTTGTTAATCTGATGAAGTGTGAAATGGTCTCATGTGATTTTAATTTGCATTTTTCTGATTATTTATGAGGTTGAATTCAGGAGACCATTCTTCCTTTTTTTTTTTCTTTTAAGTAAAATGCCTGTTCATTTCTTTTACCCATTTTATTTTTTTTTAAAGGGGGGTGGTTTGTTTGTCTTAAAGGCTTATATTGTTTGTCTTAAAGGCTTATATTTTTAAGATGGATTCTGGCCTGATGAATTTATACTACAACCTCTAGTTACTCAATGATTCAGAATCATAGATAAATGGTCCATGGAGAATAAAGCTGAAAATAGAGGAATGCTTTCCTAAAACTGATTACTTGGAAATTTGGATTTCAAAAGTAGAAATGAAGCAGACAGCTTCATGCTGAATAGCAAAAGATACCAATACTTGTAAAACCTCCCAAGATAAGTAACGGAAATAGCAGCGGGGCTATATTTAAGTAAGAAAAATGAGTTGAATTCGGTGTCCTATTTCTCACCTGTCCTATTTCCAGGAGGTTGAAATCTAAGTTTTGAGAATCGTGGTAGGAATGCACTCAAAGTACGTCTCTGTCCATTGACAGTGAGTAGATTTCCATCATTAGAGTTTCAAGTCTATGAAACCAATATGGCGCTATAGGATAAGCACTGGACTGTGAACCACATGGTCTTGGTTCAAACCCACCAGCTGCTCCTCGGAAACCCTATACAGGGTCACTACGAGTTGTGACCGACTTGGCATAAGAACAGTAAGTATGGAGAAGAGTTGATGCATTTGAAAGTACCAGGGACTGCTGGAAGAACAAACAGATCTGTTTCAGATGAAGTACAACTAGAATGCTTTTCAGAATTGAGGATGGTAAGACTTGATCTCTGATTCTTTGGCCATCCAACAAGATGGACTGACACAGTGGCAGCAACAATGGGCTTAAACACAACAATTGTGAGGATGGCTCGGGACCTGGCAGTGCTTTGTTCTGTTGTGCACAGGTCGCTATGAGTCAGAATTGACTTGATGGCCTCTAACAACAACAACAACAAAGCACAGAAAATCCATGGTAGGACCGTTTAATAATGCTTCAAAGACTTGAAAAGAGTCCGTTAAGAGGTTTAAACCAAAATGAAGGAACTTCACAGTAAGGTGCTCTAGTCATTGTTACTTTCTCTTGACTTAAAGAGAACTATTTGTAGCTCTGTACCCCTGTTGCTAGAATGGAATTCAGTCAAGGCTGTTAATCCAGATTTTTCAGATAGGACCAAAGATAAGGTGTACAGGTTTATTCATGTGGCAGTAAAAGAAAATAAAGTATGATTAATCACTTTTCAGCATACAAATGTTCAGATTTGTATTTAAGACTTTAAAGCACAGATCACTTTATAGTGATTTATAGCATTTACTAGTTCTTATCTAAATGACTGTGGAAAATAGAATGATTCTTATAGATGGGATAAAATGTAGTATTTACTACACAGTATCTCATTAGCTTTAAGTATTGGCTGCTGTTGCTAAGATTTCAAATACGAGATATGGAAATAGAAGATGTGATGTGCTTCATTGCTATTGGGTCTATCCAGATAATTTGTCATTTTTAGTTGCCGTTGGGTCAGTTCCAACTCATGGTGATACCTGGTATATCATGGGATGGAATATTGCCAGTCCTGCAGCCATCTTCATGATCACTGCTATGTTTGAATCCATTGTTTCTGGCCACAGTGTCACTCTGTCTCATTGAAGGTTTCTCTAGTTTCTGCTGTACCCCCTTCCTTTATTTACCAAACACAATGCCTTTTTTTCTAGCTAAGTTTCTTTTAAAAATGACTTGACTTTGTATCTAGATTGGAGTGATACTGACATGGGTTTATAGTTTCCTCAAAATTCATAGAATAGAATATTTTCAATGTATGCATTTTATCATTTATAAATGATTGTTGTTAGCTGTCGAGTCATGGCTCATGGTGACCTTGTGTGCAACAGAATGAAATATTGCTCACTCTTGCATCTTCTTCATAATCACCAGCATATTGGAGTCTATCCATCTCCCACAGCCTTGTTGGCCTCTACTTCTAGAGCCATGTTGATCTCTTCCAGTGAGTGATCCCTCTTGGTGACATGTCCAAAGCAAACCAGTCGGACAATGTTATTTTGTGAGCTATACATTTTCATTGGTTAATTTTCAGATGTAGATAACCAGACCTCTTTTCCTAGTTTCTCTTAATCTGAAAGCTTCACTAAAACCTGTCCACCATGGGTGGTCCTGATGGCATTGAAAACACTTGTGACATAGCTTCCAGTGTTGTAACAACACAAAAGCTGTCACAGTATAACAAGCTGACAGATGAGTGTTGCCTGGAAATGATACCTCTTAGGGAATAAAAATAAATATTGGGGGGAAATGACATTTTAGAATTATCATTCTGGCTGGAGTGGCAGAGATCCCAAGATTGGCAGGCCTCAAAGTATTCATGAGACTCACCTGAAGTCAGTGAAGGGTTCTGCAGAATTGGTCCAAATGGTAATGTCTGGAGATTGTAGTGTCTGGAGAAAAGCTTTGTTACCCACCGAGGAAAGACAAAGGAGAAGAAGATAGATTTTTAGTTGCCAGAACTCAACAATAATAATTGTCAGCAAGTTTTCCTGCTGATATTGTTGCCATGGCCAACTTGAATTGATAGATATGTACTTATTGTATTATATTTTAGTTGTTAATTGCCATTGAGTCAGTTCTAAGTCATAGTGACTCTGATAGAGGTTTCAAGGAGTAGGTAGTGGGTTGGAACCACTGAGTCGAGTGCTTATCCTACAGTGCTACACCAGGTCTCCAATTATATTGCATTAGAATGAAATTGTATCATACCTTCTCCTGATTCTGGTCTAGGTAAGGGAGGCAACTGTCTGAAGAACTGTGGGAGAGAAAACTGTAAAAATGATAACATTTGCAGTTTCTTCAGTTCTCTTTGAATCCATCCCCTTACCTTCTTGAGAAAGGACAGGGGACAAGTACATAAAAGTAGGTGAGTGGTTCAGGCAGGGAATTATCTGTGCTCTCCCGCCTCACCCCCCCGCCCCATTTTCTTCCCTCTCTGCTAATAGTGACAAGTAGCAGTAGGTGAACGAACTTCCTCAGTTTGTAAGTTTTACAACTGGAAGCATTCAAGGGGACTTTTATTTGTTCAACTCCATCACCAGTTGTTTGCAGATGAACACATTTGAGAACTAGTCATCTGAGTACTATCCTGCCTTCAGAGAAATATTTTTCTTAAATGGGGCAGATGGTTCTACCTTATTTTTAAACATTAAAAAAACACAAAACTGGAGAACAAACAAGATGGAGGATTAGGTGGAAGTGCAGTAAAGGAGCTCCGCCAACAAAACACAGAATACCCGACCAAGCTAAAGGGGATGGTCCCAGAACTCTGAACCACATATAAAGGAATATTTAGAAGGTTGGAAGGCTCACAGCTGGGGGAATTTGTGGCTGAAGCAAGAAATCCATTGCTTTCTAGTCCGGGACGCTCGGCTGCTCCAGGAGCCGCCATCTTGGGTGAGACCACATGGGAGAAGGAAGGAGCGGCCACAGATGCCTGGCAGAACCGCT
>NW_006408635.1:5564683-5567581 GCF_000296735.1 Chrysochloris asiatica | reverse complement strand
CCACCATCTCTGCTGTCACCACGTTTCTAGGTAGGGATCTCACACTCCACTCATGCTCCTCCTTCTTGATGGTCCTGGGATCCTCTGTTCCTGAAATGAAGATTAACTACTCCCCCTTTTTAGTTACACATCATCTTTAATTACAGTTGTGACAATCACAATTGCTCTTGCTAATAATTATTCATAATTGAATCATAAAATCCTATAGCCATCATTCCACATCTCTTTTCATCGGATCCATTTAGGAAAGAGGGAAACTATTGGGTGGGGATTCTACCTTACCCCTTGGCTGATTATTCTGTTTTGATTTTCAGAGGATTTGCTTTTCTTCTTTGGTAGCTTTTAAGATCTTTCTCCTTATCATTAACATGCTCCCATATCACCATTATGTATCAAACTGTGGATTTAAAAAGTGATCCTGCTAGCCCCATTGGTATGCTTCTGAAACCAGATAATTCATTGTTTTTTATCTTCAGTTCTAGAAAACTCTCAGTCAATGGTTGTTTCCTTTAATGCATTCTCTTTCCCCATGTATCTATTTTCGTTCTGTCAGGAGTTTGTACCTAGTGTATACTGAGTCTTCTTAATTGATTTTTCCATGACTCTTTTTTTAGTTTCTGTCTTTGTTCTACATTCTGTGAAATTTCTTCAAGTTTGTCTTCTGGTTTATGGATTCTTTCTTCACTTTTCATTTTCATCTATTCATTACCCTGTCCACTGAGTTGAAGTTCTGGTTTGGCACTGTACCCCAGGATCGGTTTGAGCCAGGTCAGTGGTTCAAATTCACCAGCTGCTCCTTGGAAGCATTGTACAGGGTCACTATGAGGTGGAATCAACTCAGTGGCAAATAACAACAATCCATTGAGTTTGTCATTTTAGTGATGGCTCCCTACACCTTCCTGCCCCTCCATCTTCAAGGTACATTTAAATCTTTTTTGTTGTTTCATGGTGGCAGGTTGGCTGTTCAATGTTCAGCCTCCCAGCTACATTCCATGTAGGAAAGTGAGAAGGAAGCATCCGGAAGTAAGGGGTGTCCGAAACCTCTCGCCAACTTCTGCTTAAGTCTTATTGACTAAAATGTTATCATCACTACCCCAGCTGTCAGGTGGGACAGGCTGCACAGCACTGGTTAGCGATTTTCTTTTGAAGTGTCTCTTTATTTGTGGCACCCGGAGATGTCCTTGCCTCTCCTCCCCATCTTGGCTGTGAAAATACCCTTTTTGTTTCATTTTACTTAATCTCTAATTTTTATACATCTGGGTAGTCTGCCATGTTGCCTCTGTAGCCATTCATCTTCCTACACATTGCAAGGTTCATTCATTCATTCAGCAGATAGGTATGGAGTACCTAGTGTATGCCAGGATCTGGTGAGCAAAGTAGACTTAGTCTAGCTGTTAAAGTTGTATCCATTTTTTGTTTCCGTTTGTGGACTATTTGGAGGTTCAGACTTGGCACAGGCTAACTCTGTTTCTCTGACCTCAGATGTCCACATTGCCCCTCCCCGCCAAGATTTAGAAAGCAATTCTCAGACCTTTTGTTGTTGTTGCTCTTAGGTATCATCAAGTTGATACTGACTCGTAGTGACCCTATGCACAGCAGAACGAAACACTGCCCGATCCTGGGCCAATCTTACAATTGTTGCCATATTTGAGCCTATTGATGCTGCCACTTAGCCAATCCATCTCGTTGGGGGTCTTCCTCTTTTTCTCTGACCCTCCACATTACCAAACATGACATCCTTTTCCATTGACTGTTCCCTCTTGATGATATGTCCGAAGTATGAAAGACGAAGTTTGGCCATCCTGGCCTCCAAGGAGCACTCTGGCTGCACTTCTTCCAAAACAGATCTATTGGTTAGCTGGGGACAAAATGCTTAAAATATGTCACTGGGGATGGGGCAGGCTAGTTCAGCTCTTCCCTGGTCTTTAATGAATTGCCCTGATATTTGTACCACTGTCTTTGTAAGCTCTCCAAGCCTTCTGGACCTAGAGTCTCCCTCAGATCAATGGCTCCATGTATACAGCTGTCTTCACTAGTGCACAACAGTCAAGCATTCAGCTGCTAACCTAATGTTTGGTGGTTCAAACCCACCTAGAAACTCCATGGGAGAAAGACTGGGCAACCTATTTCCATAAAGATGACAGCTAAAAACCCCTCTGGGGCGGTTTACTCTGTCATACGGGGTCACTCTGTTAAAATTGATTCAATGACACCTAGCAACAACAACAACAAAAAACCCCACCAGATTTTATATAAGGGTGAGTCAATAAGTATTGCTACTAGGGTTTCAGTGCATACATACAGGTTTATTCCTGCAGACAACTTCTTGCAGAAATGTTGTTACTGTTTATTGCCATCAAGTCGGTTCCAACTCATAACGACTCTGTGAAGACAATATATAGTAAGGGTGGAGTTACCAAAAAAAATATAATGAAAGCAGGGGATGAAATGGGGAGGAGTCTACTGGTTAAAGCTAACAGATATAAATACTGTTATAAACACAGTTCTATAATACTTGTGATCTGTGGGTAGGTGCATGGTTAGACATCCAAGTAGAGTAGATGTGGGAGGGAGAGTAGGATTATACCCACAAATATATAAAGGTTTGACAGAGGATGCTTTTACATGGGTATTTACTTTAGCTGCAAATATATCCATGAACGTGGTGGAACATACAGGGTCAATATTATAAAAACTTGTTGTTGTTGTTGTTAAGTATCGTGGAGTCAGTTCCGACTCATAGTGACCCTACACAGGGTTTCCGAGGCTGCAAATCTTTATGGGAGCAGAAAGCCTCATTTTTCTCCCATGGAAAAGCTGGTGGTTTTGAATTGCCAACCTTAAGGTTAGCAGCCTGATTCGTAACCACTGTGCTACCAGATCTCCCAAATACCTTGA
>NW_006408635.1:5555040-5564428 GCF_000296735.1 Chrysochloris asiatica | reverse complement strand
AGAAAGCTTTATCTTTCTTCTGCAGAACACCTGGTAGTTTTGAACTGCTGACCTTGAGGTTCACAGCCCGATTCATAACCACTACTCTACCAGAGCTCCTTTGCGGGCTGTATAAGTGTCACTAAATCATTTGGTCTGGCCATGCCAAGGCAGTTCCAGCCATCACATTAGGCTGAGTTAATTAAATATTTGAGCAAATATAGCAGGCTAATTTTTAAGTTGATAATTTTGCACAGACTGTGAATGAGGTTATAAATTTTGGCAGAAAATAGGTTCCCCACCCCTGATCTCAGATCTAATCTGTCTGTAAGAAAGAAGAATAATGAACATTGAAGATGCTAGAAATAAGTAGCCCAACAGACTAGTGGGCCACAACCCTGAGACCAGAAGAACTAGATGGTTCCTGGCTTCCATTACCAACTGCTCTGAAAGGGATCCCATCAGAAGGTCCTGGATAGGGTGGGAGAAAATGTAGCACAAAATTCAAAATCATGCAAAAACAGGCTTAATGGTCAGAAAGAGACTTGAAAAACTTGGAAACATATGGTCCTTGGTCACCTGTCAGATCTGGAACTAAATTCACCCCTAAGATTCAATTTTCAGCCAAGTAATAGACATATAGGGGAGAAAACAACACTAGAGAGGTACGCACACCATAGAACAGTTAACCACTCCAGATCGAAAGGGTGACATTTAGTCAAGGACTAATCCTTACTCTTGAACAATTGGAGTATAGCGGTAGTGATAAGACACATTTGAAGAGAAAATTAAAAAGGCCAAGATAGCTATGAAGTGCTAAACAGAATCGTACAACATGTCACCTGATGAGGAACTGAGACAGCAGAGGTCAATGCCAACCACAGTGGCTGAGGAAGCTGGACGAGGCCGTACTAGCAGCCCACATTGAGTGGTCCACTGTTGAAGGTGGGCTCAGGAGCCAGCATCCATTTCTGACTCTTCCACTTACTGCAATGTGACCAGGAAGAATTATTAACTATCTCAAGTAACCATAATGCGAGCCAACATTTATTAAATTCTTATTAAAAGCCAGACATTATTTTAGGTTTTTATCAGGATTAGATTTGATCCTTGGTTTTATCACCTGCAAAAGGTTGCCTACCTCAAAGGACTATTCTGTGTATTAAATAAGACAATGCATGTAAAACCATGACATAGTAAAATCTTTAAGATTAGCATTTTTGGATACATTTCTTATAGAAGGGAAGTATAAAATAAAAACCTCACACAACACACACACACACACACACACACACACACACACTGTGCCATGACTCATGGTAACCCCAGATGTGTCAGAGTAGAGCTTTGTTCTACAGGGACTTAAATGGCTGATTTTTTCAAAGTAGTTCACCAGGACTCTCTTCCATCATCCACCCCCACTGGGTGAACATGAACCTCCAATCTTTCAGTTGGCAAACAAATATCTTAACTGCTTGTACCACTCAGGTACTCCAATTTCTACATACTCTGAACTAAGACTTTGCCTATTTTTCCTACTAGGTATTAGAAGATGCTTGAGATGTGATTTGAGGGAAGGAGGTGGTGGTGGTATGCCGTGGAGTCAGCGCCGACTCATAGCTACCCTGCATAGGGGGTCTGAGGCTGTAAATGGGAGCAGAGAGCCTCATCTTTCTCCTATAGAACACCCGATGGTTTCTAACTGCTGACTGTGAGATTAGCAGCCCTACTCATAACCAGTACGCTACTAGAGCTCCTTGGGGGAAAGGAGGTAGAAGAGATCATTTCAGTCACAAGAGAAGTATGCAGCAAGGCAGAGAGAAAAGAGCAAATAGGAATGTGGAGGAGCTAGTTGTGATTCTAGCTGGCCTGAAGCAAGAAGTTTCTCTGGGAGAGTAGGTAAAACAGATAAATACGTGAAGTGGGGACAGACTGTAGAGAGGCTTGTAAGTAGATAGTAGAAAATTTTACATGTAATGTGATGGGTTATAGGGAGCCATGGTAAGTTCTTGAGCTGGGCTAAGGAATAATTAAGACAGGATTTTTAGGAGTAGGATTCCGGCAGACTAGAGCTTTTGCAAAATGAGTTGGAAAGAGGACTGAGATAGGAGGCATGAAGTGAGGACGGTTTGCTTGAAGGGTGTAGACTTGAGTGAGAAAGAAAATACCAAGGCTCAGAGACATTTCAAAAGAGGGGTCAATATGACAAAGATTTTTGAAAAAAGACAAAAAAATCAGATTCATTTTTAAACTAATAAGCTAGGAATATGTAGTCACAATATTTATGAGAGCTATTGAAACCAGAAATTAAGAAATACATGATGAGAGGATTCTTTTCATATCTCAAAATGAACTTACTATCATTTAAAAGCAAGACTGTCTACTTTTGTAATCAGCAGAAAAATATTTTTTAATTGCATGTGGGTTTTGTGACTTTCTTTTTACTCAACATGTAATAAACTCTTTGAGAATTTGTTGACTGAATATCATGGCATCGTTACTTAATCCTGTTGTCCTGAGAACCCACAAGACAGTGTGAAATAATGGCTATATCATGGTTTGGAACGGTAAGTTTTTCTTGACTTCTGGAACAGGTGGAAAAAGGGGGGCAGGAGATGTTGCCGTTATCCAGAGGAACCTGGAAAGAAAGCCTGGTATTCTGCTTCTGAAAACTCCGCCACTAAAAATGACCCTATGTGGCTGTCACAATGGGATCACACGAATTAATGATTGTGAGGATGGTGCAGGACCGGGCAGTGTTTTATTCCATTGGACATGGGGTCACTATGAGTCAGAATCAACTTGTTGACACCTAACAGCAATAACCCAACAGGAATCGTTGGGTGGTAAAAACAGCTAAGTCCTGGAGCACTAACTGCAAGGCTGGCAGTGTGCATTCACCCGGAGCTGACTGAGAAGACAGGCTTGGCAGTCTGTCTGAAAGATCACACCTGTACTGGGAACTCCATGGTGCAGTCCTACTCTTGGGTTGTCATACATTGGAAGTGATCTGATGGAACAGGCTTGTGGCTTATACACAGAGATCGTACTGAGGAGGCCCCATCTGAAGGCTCATCCACAGAGATGGCTCTTCCGTGGGAGGCTTGGCGCTGAGCTTCCAGGCCTTTCACTCACCTTTCTGGTTCTTCCGCTGCAGCTTCCAGGGTTGTGCATGGCACCTGGCCGATCTCAATCCATCTCTTCATTCTGGTATCAGCCAGCTTTGGGAAAGGTCATCCATGATTTACAAATCCACTGCTGTTGTGCCGACTTTGACTCGCAGCGACCCTCTGGGACAGAGAACCCTGGTGGTGTCGTGCTTAAAGCTCTTATGGGATGTACAGCAGCTCAAACCCACCAACTGCTCTGTGGAGAAAGATGTGGCAGGCTGCTTCTGTAAAGATTTATCCCCATGCTGCTGAATCCAGTGGGTTGTTTTGACTCTTCCTGCTTCCTGAGTTTTTTATGCAGCTCCCTTCCTGTTGACCACTTCCTTCCTTTTTGAAAAAGGCTCTCATCTTTGAGCTTTCAAGACACCATCCTTCCCTGATTCTCTTCCTTCTTCTCTAAGAAAATGAGGAAAATCCTCAATGACATGGAAGGACATGGGAGTTCAACACTGAACTCAAGCATGCCAACCATCTGAGGATGGCACAGTGGCACAGGACTGGAAGTCTAAGGTCACCAGGAGTCAGAGCTAACTTGAAAGCAGCTAACAGCAGTGACAGAGTTCTGCCACCTCCCCAGCTCTCTGACCCAGGGATCCCCTCCCGCCCCCCACCCCACTAGACCAGAGGAATCATGAACTGCAGATGGACAGACCTCTTGAAGAAGGCACATGTAAGCCACCCTCCTCCTGCTCTTCCCAGGGCTTCCATGGCCTCGTCCCCTTCTGATGACTCCTGAGCTACTTGCCTCTGGACAGCCTCGTGCTGTGGGGACCACCCCCGACATTTGGGTATCAAGGCCTGACCCCCAATAAATGCCTCTTTTGGCCACAACTTTTTCCTTCATCAAGCTCCAATTCCCTTGAAATCAACTACAAACTCTGTTTTATATGTCTGGGATTCCTAAAGTTACAACTCTAACCAGATTTCTTATAGAAGGTAAGTAATTTCTACACAAAATTTTTTTAGATTGCTGTCAATTTTTCCTTTGAGTTCTAGACAAGTAGCTAACTTTCCACTCAACATTGTTTGGTTGTCTCAAAGGCACCTCAGACTCAACATGTTCAAAGCTAACCTCATGATCTTTTCCTTCAAGTCTTGTCCTTTAATGCTACCTATTTTATAATGTCATCCATATCCATCTGAAACCTAGTCAGACACCTAACCTGCAACCTTAATACCTCCATACTTTCATCCCTCCTTGAAATGACCTTTATCTATTGCCAAGCCCTGAAAATTTACCCTCTGCAAGGTCAGTGGATCAAGCTCACCAGCTGCTCCTTGGAAACCCTATACAGGATCGCTATGGGTTGGAACCGACTCGACAACACTTAACAACAACAACAAAGAGCTTTGGATATATCTATATCTTTCTCTCACTGTGCCTCACCTTGTCTAATTTGCCATCCTCCCTTACTTGGATTAATGTAACAGCTGCCTAAAGTGTTTTCTGGAATCTACTGTGGTTATCTTTCTATCCACTTTCACAATAGTAGTTACTTGTATTTTCAAAGCACAAGCTTGATCATGGTTTCTTGGGCCTCATAGAAACCTTTACATCTGTCAGACTATCTAAGGTAATGACACAGTAATAAACAAGCTCCAAAGCCTTATTAGCTGTCAACAACACAGTTTCTTGCTCATTCACAGTATATAAGAGTCATGAACTGTCTGTGGTTCTGCTCTGTGGGAACTTCATTTTGGGACTTGGACTGATGGAACAACCTCCATGTGAAGCATTGCTGATCACAGTAGAGGGGACAGAGAAAGGTTGAACCACACGCTGTCCTTTAGAGCTTCTTCCTGGAAGGACACATAAGACTGCAGTCCTCATTTCATTGGCTAAAGGGGTCACAAAGTCTCTTCTGAGTTCAATAGGTTTAGGATCCACAGTTTTCTCCCAAAAAGAGAAACAGTAAGCAGTGAAGCTGGACTGCATGGTGGCTAAGAATGGAATTTCTACCTGTTTCTTTGTCACACTGTTGTGGCTTGTATGTTGCTGTGATTCTGGAAGCCATGCCATCAGTGTTTTAAGTACCAGCAGAGACACCCATGGTGGATGGGTTTCAGCAGAGATTCCAGGCTCAGACAGAAAGGGAAGAAGGCCTGAAGGTCCACTTCAGAAAGCTGTTGTGAAGTGCCTGAGTCAGCTCCAACTCATAGCAACCCTATGGAGGGCTGGTAAGTTTGACCCGCCCACCCTGTGCTTCAGTTTGCTTATCCTACAGCACCACATCAGGACTTGAGAAAGCTAGCCAATGAAAACTCTATTGATCACAGTTACCTGATACAGTGCAGGTAGTTTAGCTTTCTAAATTGGAAGACTCTCAAATTACCTAGTAGCTCCAACAATGGACTTGTCAAATGAATGATCAGGAAAATGACATAGGACCAAGCAACATTTTGCTCTGTTGTACTTGTAATCACTATGCATATGTTGTACTTGTAATCACTCCATAGCAGCTAACAGTAATACAATTGGCCACACCCTTCAGTGACTTCCTTTGGTTTTCAGGATAAAACTGAAACTGTTAACATGACCTATATGTATAGGATCGTGATGGTGTTTTCTTTACTTTGATCTCTCACCTTTCTAGTCACCATTCTTGGCACTCTGGTCATACTGCTCTTTCATCCTTTGCTTGTGTCATGTGCCCTCTCTTTTCAGATCCTTGAGTTTGTTCTCCTGACTAGTGTTTTGTCTGTCCTCCTTTTCCCCTTCATCCACTAGCCCATCAGCTATGCCTGTGTGTTCCACTATGTCTCAACTCAGTCCATACATCCTCAGAGAAATCTTCCCTCACTCCCCAGGCTGGTCCCAGTTCCTTTGTTACACACTTGCACAGAATGATGGTCTTTCCCTTCAGAGCATATATCTGAGCTTGTAATTACCACTCCATTAGTGTGATTATGTGATAAATGTCTGTCTTCCCTATCTTGACTCTCAGATCCATGAGAACTGGGACTAGTCTGGTTTTAGACATCATTATCTGACCAGTACAAAGCACAACCCTTTAAACATAGTGGATCGTCAGTAAAAATTGATGGCATGAAAGGAAAAGACTGAGGTTGGCATGCCTAGGAGATGGAGTGTAAGAATTGGAGATATTTAAGTTGAAGAAGAGATTATTCATATGGAACAAGCTGATCATCTATACTTATAAAAAGGTTTCCATTGGAAAGTGGGAGTATGTTGGTTTTCTTTTCTTCAGAATATAAATCTAGGATCAAAGTTTATAAGTTAGAGGTAATCAATAAGGTTTTGTTCACTGTAAGAATAACTTTTCTATGGGTGTGAGCATCAATATTAGAAATGTTATGTTTGCTATGCTTCTTCAAGCAATGACTAGATGATCATGTGTAGAAAATGTCAAAGGGTGTTCTTGATAGCAATTGTAATGGGACCCACAGTTATCAAAGCAATTCTGACTCCTAGCGACCATACTTGAGTTTCCAAATGGACTACTTCTGAATATTTAGTCACTGAAAACTTCACGAATAGCAGTGGAATGCTATCAACACCAGAATATTGACTATTGAAACATGCTGAAGAGCAGCAGAATATTGTCAGCTATGGTGCTGGAAGCTGAGTCCCTCAGATTGGAAGACACTCAAAACACGACTGCAGAAAGCTGCCTCCTAACAAGTAGAGTTGACTGTAATGATGCAAATGGAGTAAACCCTTCACGACCTTCATTTGCTGATGGAGCACAACTCAAAATGATGAGAAACACCTGTTGTTGTTAGGTGCCATAGAATTGGTACCGACTCACGGCGACACTCTGCACAACAGAATGAAACACTGCCCGGTCCTGGACCAACCTCACAATTGTTGCCACACGTGAACCCACTGATGCTGTCACTTTGTCAACCTATCTCACTGAGGGTCTTCCTCTTTTTTTAAAAAAATTTTTTATTAACGTTTTATTGTGAATTATGTGATAGTTTACATGGGAGAACAGTAGCTTTACATTCATCCTATTGTATTTCATTTCATTGCCATGGTTAAAGTCCCCCCATGTATTCATCAACCAACCAAAGGGTATACCCTGTAAGCCTGCCCCCCGGTCATCAGCACACAGCCCCTCTCCCTCTCTGGGTCAAAAGTCCCCAGCCGCTCCATATCTCCATGTCATCGTCTCTGCCTCCATCTCAGGCATCACTGCTTCTCTGGGTAGGGTCCCTCTCACCATTCTTCTCCCTTGATGGTCCCAGGGACCACCGCTCCTAGACTGCAAAGTCAATCATTCCCCTCCTTTTGCTACAAAATGTCTACCTTTACATTCCCAGCCCTCACAATCAGTCCTGATAACAATTATTCACTATTGTATCACAAGAGACCTATCCCCATCTCCTTTCATCAGTCCCTCCTAATAGATTGGATACTACTCAGTGGAGATTCTACCTTCCTCCACACCCTCTGGATCTAGGCTCCCTCTTGAAAAGCTTGTAAGCCAGTCACTTCTTGCCTTTGTACCCCCTCTTCCCCCCCACCCCATTTTGGGCCAATGTCCAAGTTACCCATCCCTATGTACTCTGTGTCTGGAGGGGGTCTTCCTCTTTTTCTCTGATCTTCCACCTCCAGAGCCCTCCGTGGCTATGTCCTTGTCCATGGGCTCACCACACTTTGGACCAACCAGCCCTTCCTCTTCTCTTCTCATCTCCAGGTTGATGGGAGTCTATGGAACGTGGTCGAACTCAGCCCATATCTTCATTGCTGCTTTCCCCCCTCTTCCACTCACCAGTAGACCAACATGGTCACCAGCAAGCTTACATGCCTGCTCATGTGTTCTCTTTGAGTTTCAGTCTTGGAGAGGGGTGCAAATACATTTTTTAAACAACACAAAAGATGATTATACACATGGACCTCACCAAATGCAATACACAGAAATCAAATTGACTACATCTGTGTAAAGAGACAGTGAAAAAACTCCATCTCATCAGCCAAAACAAGGCTAGGGGCGGTCTGTGGAACAGACCATCAATTGCTCATATGCAATTTCAGGCTGAAGCTGAAGAAAATGAAAACAAACCCACGAGAGCCAAAGTATGACCTTGAACACCGTGGTGGTGCTGGTGGTTGTGTGCTGTGGAGTCGGTTTGGACTCATAGTGCCCGTGTATAGGGTTTCCAAGGCTGTGAATCTTTAGGGGAGCAGAAAACCATATCTTTCTCATGTGGAACAGTTAATAGTTTCACTCTGCTGACTTTGAGGTTAGCAGCCCGACTCATAACCACTACACTACCAGAGAGCGCTTTGATTTTTAACATATTCTACCTAAATTTAGAGATCATCTCAAGAAAAGATTTGATGCATTAGACACTAAAGACCAGAAGAGCTGTGGAATGACATCATGTAAGCTTGCTGGTGACCACATTGGTCTACTGGCGAATGGAAGAGGGGGAAAGGCAGCAATGAAGAAATGGACTGAGTTCAACCACAGTCCATTGACTCCTGTCACTATCTACCCTGTGTACAGAGGGGATAGCACTGATACTTGATGTGAATACTCCTTCCCTCTCTGTTGGTATTTGGAGTTACTACCTCCATGAGTATAGGCCAGGTTCATCAAATTGTAGCAATTTACCCTTGTTTCCTTTATAAAAAAATTTTTTTTTTGGTAATCTTCCTCTAGTTGAGTTCTGATTAACAAGTCATTGAGGCTAGGTCAAATGGGTACTGTCTGCAAGTTTGGGTGTTCTTGTGCATCTCCCCTCACTTCATATCAGCTGGATGCTTCCTTCACTCTCAGCTCTAGCCCTCTGTAGCTATGTCCTTGTCCATGGTCTCAAGTGTCCTCAGGTCTCACCACACTTTGGACCAACCAGCCTTTCCTCTTATCGCTCTCATCTCTAGGTCAAGGGGAGTCAATGGACTGTGGTTGAACTCAGTCCATTTCTTCATTGCTGCCTTTCCCTCTCTTCCATTTGCCAGTAGACCAATGTGGTTGCCAGCAAGCTTACATACCTGTTTGTGTGTTCCCTCTGAGTTTCAGTCTTAGACAGCAGTTTGTCCTGAAGGAACTTGGTTGCTTGCCTTGATGGCTTCCTGGTGAACAGCTTGCTTATTCTTGTAGTAGCCAATCATGCTGACAGTTTTGTTTGGGGCTTTTCCTGATGATCTTTCTTTGAAGATGTATCTTCCATTGCTCTAGCTGTTCCAGGCTGTTCTGCTTGTCCTTTCTAGTGGGAATGTCCCACCTCATAAGATTCTAGATGGGACTCAGGATTCCACCTAAGGT
>NW_006408635.1:5536627-5539673 GCF_000296735.1 Chrysochloris asiatica | reverse complement strand
CAATATATCCACCTCATAATCTAGATCTCCTGGGACAATTTTGATTCCAAATATCACCATGACCCTGTTAGTAGGGTCCTAATCGCCATAGCTGGTGGCCCTCTTTGGGATTTAAAATATAGTCAGTAGGAAGTAAACAAATGCTTCTGTTAGAAGCATGGAAGTGGAATGAGAAGGCACACCAAGAATCGGCCAGAGGAGCTCTTAATCAGAGTGTGGGATGAGGTGGGTGTGGGTGGAGCAGCAAATATGTACCATTTGCCCTCCTCCATTCATCACTCACCTCTCCAAGTCATAATGTCCTTTACCCTGATCATAAACCCATATAATATTCTGATGTCCCAGGGGAGAAGTGTTTAGAACTGTTGGAAATGCAATAGAACAAGAAACATACAATCCCTGCGTGTAATCAGCTGTATAGTTTGCAAAACAACAGCCATGGTTCGATTTGTTCTGTGATGGAATAAAAATGGCAAATCTTTTGTAAGATGAAAATTCAAGCCTAGGAGAGACCCTGAGCAATAATCCATAGTGTTTCACCCATCGCATTTTGATACCCTCCCACCTCCCCCATGCTCCCATTTTTCAGCCACTGTTTGCTGCTGGGGTTTGGAAGACAGAGTAGGTAGGTGAGAATTTGCACAGGCACTATAGGCTTCTTGTTTTTCTTTGCTATTATAGTGAGCAAGGAGCTCTGGTAGCGTAGTGGTTACGAGTTGGGCTGTGAATCTCACGGTTAGCAGTTCGAAACTACCATCTGTTCCGCAGGAGAAAGATGAGGCTTTCTGCTCCCATAAAGATTAACAGCCTCGGAAACCCTGTACAGGGTCGCTATGAGTTGGAACCGACTCCACGGCACTTAACAACAGCAACAACATAATAGTGAGGTGGTAAAAAGAAGATCTGAAAAGGGAGAGTTAGAATCTAACAAAGAGTGTTGTTGTTGTTAGCCGCCTTTGAGTCAGTTTCAATTCCTAGCGACCTGACCCTATGCACAACAGAACCGAATACTGCCTGGCCCTGCTCCGTCCTTACAATTGTTGTTATGTTTGAGCCCATGGTTGTTGCCACTGTGTCCATCCATCTTGTTGGGAAGGTTTCTCTTTTTCACTGATTCTCCATTTTACCAAGCATGGTACCCTTTTTCAGGGACAAGTCCTTCCTGATAATATGTCCAAAGTATGAGAGATGAAGTCTTGTCATGCTCGTCTTTAAAGATCATTTGAAGAGATTTGTTTGTTCTCCTGGCAGTCTGTGTACTGTCAATATTCTTCTCAAACACCATAATCCAAATGCATTGATTCTTCCATCATCTTCCTTATTTGTTGTACAACTTTCACATGCTTAAGAGGCAATTGAACATACTAGGTCTTGGATTAGAGCGCATCTTATTCCTCAAGTAGGTATCTTTACCCTTGAACACTTTGAAATGGTCTTGCATAGCAGATTTGCTTAATGTTCTTTGATTTCTTGTTTACCGTTTCCATTTGTGTTGATTGTGGATCCAAACAAAATGAAGTCTTTGTCAACTTCAGTCTTTTCTCCATTTATCATGATGTTATTTATTGGTTCAATGATGGGGATGTTTGTCTCCTTTACATGAAATATAATCCATACTGTAGACTTTGGTCTTTGATCTTCATCAGTAAGTATTTTAAGTTGTCTTCATTTCTAGCAAGCAACGCTGTACCATCTACATATTACCAGTTGTTAATGAGTCTTCTTCCAATCCTGATGCCATGTTCTTCTTCATATAATCCAGCTTCTCTGATTATTTGCTCAGCATACAGATTGAGTAAGGATTGTAAAAGGATACAACCCTGGCACACACCTTTCCTAATTTTACTTCGTTCACTATCCCGTTGTTCTAACAGTTGTCTCTTGGTCTATGTACAGGTTCTACAAGAGCACAATTAAGTGTTCTGGAATACCTATTCTTTACAATGTTATCCACAGTTTGTCATAATTCACACAGTTGAAAACCTTTGCGTAGTCAATAAAGCACAAATACACATCTTTCTGGCATTCTCTGCTTTTAATCAAGATCAATCTGACATCAGCAATGATATCCCTAGTTCCACATCCTCTTCTGAATCCGGCTTGAATTTCTGGCAGTTCCCTGTTAAAGTACTGTGGTAACCATTAAAAAATTATCTTTAGGAAAGTTTTACTTGCATGTGATATTAATGATGTTGTTAGATGATTTCCACATTCCATTGGATCACCTTTCTTTGGAATGGGCACAAATATGGACCTATTCTAATCAGTTGTCCAGGAAGCTGTCTTCCAAATTTCATGGCATAGATGAGGGAGTGTCTCCAGTGCTGTATCAGTTTGTTGAAAGATTTAAATTTGTGTTCCATCAACTCCTAGAACCTTGGTTTTCACCAGTGCCTTCAGTGCAGCTTGGACTTCTTCTTTCAGTATCATCAGTTCTTGATCACATGCTGCCTCTTGAAATACTAACAGAGTGTTATTGCTTTTAAGTCAGTAGGTTCCAACTTATAGTGCTATGGGTTAATGCTCCAGACTGCAAAGTCATTTGAACCAGATGGCCCGTGGTTCAAGGTCACCAGTTGCTCCTCGGAAACCCTACACAGGATTGCTATTGGTCGGGATTGACTCCATGGCACTTAACAACAACAACAATATAGGGTTTTAAAGGCAGAACTGCTGGTTCTCTTAAATCACTTACCTTGTGGATCGAAGTCCAGTGCTTATCCTACAGAGCCACCATACTCCCTACTAATAGAGTTGTTGCTGTAAAGTGTGGTTAAGTCAGTTCTGACTCATAGCCACTCTGTGTAGGGTTCCCAAAGAGTGACTGGTAGGTTTGAACTGCTGACCTTGCATTTTAGCAGCTCAGTGCTTAGCCTACAATGTCACACCAGAAGTGTTGTTGTTAAGTGCCGTCAAGTTGCTTCTGACCCGTAGTGACACTGTATTGGGTTTCCAGGGAGCAGCTGGTGAGTTTGAACCACACACTCTGTGGTTCAAATCAATCTTGCGGTCAAGTGCTTATCTTATAAGACCATGAACCTGTGTA
>NW_006408635.1:5518723-5536362 GCF_000296735.1 Chrysochloris asiatica | reverse complement strand
ATGAAATATGAGGGGGTTTCAAAAAGTTTATAAAAGTCTGGAATGAAAAAATATTGGCATTTTTCCACGAACTGTTTGAAACCCCCATGCTCTGCAAGGCAGTATGATCAATAGAAAGTCTTCATTCTCCGTGTAAACACTGGTATGGTGCTTAATGTTGTTAACTCAATGTAAAGCTATGCTTTTTAAAACTTCTCAGGTTTAAGGGCATCCTGTTTATAACCAGTCATGTTTCAGGCCTATAAACTATTTGCAATAACAATCCAAACTGGCATATAAATTAAAGCTCACTCTAGGTAGCTGAAATGTTCACAATTAGCCTGGGATTTGCTCATCCTGTAACATTGGGAAAGACACCTTATGATCCAATACAATCAAACCTTACAATTCTAGGAATCGATGTACATAGATACACCATTATATTATTATTAAATCCAATTGCTTTGCAATTAACCCAATATGATACTGATACAAATGATTCAGATAAAGATCCTCATGTTTCCCAGGAGACAATCAATACAGTGAAATCACCGCTACTGACAATATCAGCAATTTGAGTTGTTACTATGGTACAACATTTTTCTCAGGTTGAGGCTGCGTATACCCCTGCTACTAAAGCCTTTAGCTATTGGCAGTGAGCATGCCTCACAGAAACCTAGTATTCAAACAAGTTGGCTATTCCTAGCCCATCTTAGCTGAGTCATAAATCGTTAACACCCAGTCTGTGTTGTGCTAAATTATAAATTTATTTTTCTTGTTTTGCCCCCAAATTAAACGACTTCTTTTTTTCCAGAACAGACTCTTTAATCTAACAACACATTAATTATATCTGTAAACAAAATCTAACTTTTCTTTTTTAATGGTGAAAAAAGAAAGTAGTTAAATTTGTTGATAGACAAGTTCATAGGAAAATAATAATTTTTGCCCTTCCCCTTGCAAAAAACTCTTATCATGAGATATCTGAAAATAAAATCAGATCATTACAATATTACCCCATTACTGTTATCGCTGTTATAATTCTATAGCTTTATCATCTACGTTTTAAGTAGGTCGAAGCACTTTACAGATAAAACCCTGATCACACACACAAAAAAACCTTTTGCAAAAACATTATAGCCTTCATTTTATAACACCATTGTCTTTGTCTGCTAGGCAACTTGACTTACAGAATGAAGTCAAGTTCTTGAGGGTTGATGTTGCTAAGTGTCATTGGGTCAGTTCCGACTCATAGCGACCCTTTATAGGGTTTCTGAGGAGCAGTTGGTGGGTTGAACTGCCGACCTTGAGATTAGCAGGCCAGTGCTTATCCTACAGCTCTTGAGGATGTTGTTGTGTAGTGCTGTTGAGTCAGTTATGACTCATAGTGACCCAGTATAAGGCTACCGAGGAGCAGCTGGGAGTTTGAATGGCCAAGAGACTATATTTCCATCAGCGATCTCCATAATGCTGTGTGAGACATTCAATAGATATTTATTGACAGACTATTTGAACGCTATTTTGTTAAGGCCTTGTGACTCCTTATTTTTAGGTAGACTGCAGTTGACATGAGGAAGCATTTAGGACAGCCATGGATCCAAATGTGTCTTTTCCACGTGCCTGTCTCTATACTTGTTTCCAAATAGAGACCAGTCAAGTCTGGATATGTTTACAAGAGGCCATTTCCATCTCCTAGAATAGGTTGACTACGACATTCAATATGTAAAGTGGCTCTCTTTTTAAATATACGGTGTGGCTGATTTAAACAATGACTTATTGAATACTCTGAGCAGAGTCTGTTTTAAATGAATCATACTGTACACATAACAGTGATGAAAAGGTTCAGTCTGGAATTTCTCCACAGTCTGGGTGAAAACCGTGGAATTGAATCGTTCTCTTGATGATGACTGACCTGAAGATGCTAAATCAAGAAGCCACAGGTTAAAAAAGGAGGGGGTGTGAATCACTGGCAGGAATGTAATGGTCAGAAACTTGGGGTGGACAACAGACACCTCCTTAAGTTGCCTGCATGCAGGCAAAGGTCTACCAAACACCAGCTGGGTAGTCGCTGTGGCAGAGACAGTCTGACAATGGAGGGAACCGCATACTACATGTGAAGTTGCCCCTGTACTGGACAAAGAAACACCACGTTTTGTTGGGGGAAGAGAGAAAAATGGCTGTCTGCAAGAGGAACAGGACAGATGTGAAAGAAATTCATTTAAGAACAATTGGGCAAGAGATGGGGATTTACAAGGATGACTTTCAAGAAGAAGAGGAGCATGAAAGAGACAGCAAATTATAAAGTTACTGCATTATAACCACACAACGATAGCAATTATGTAAAGTACATGTGCTTATGGACCAAGGACAGGGACTACACAGAAATGAACGTAGTTGCTTTGTTAATGCTGATACTGTGATACTGTTTGTTTTCAATGATTTAAAATGTGTGAGTGTTGGTGTGGGGTAGATGGGGATTGACCATAGAGAGAGCCTAGTGGTATGACCATTGGAAGAGGAATCAACCATGCTGGTTGTAAAATGTGTCTTTATAGAGAAAGTGGAATCAATAATACCTGCCCTGCACTAACGGGTTAGTAAAGGCACTTTATAAACTTGAAAAAAATTTGAGATTTTTTGTAAAGAACATTATGAGGAATTAAGGCCAGATTACTCTCTAAACTCAAACAAACTACCAGTTGCTGTCGAGTTGCTTTTGATTCATGGTAACCCCATGTGTGTCAGAGTAGACCTGTTTTCCACAGGGTTTTCATTGACTGTCTTCTTTTAGAAATGAATTTTGCCAAGCCTTTCATCTGAGGCAGTAGAAACCACCAACTCTTCAGTTAGTAGCCAACTGCTTAACTCTTCATGCCACTCAGGAAGTCCACTCTATAGACTGTTGTTGTTATCGGGTGCCATCAAGTTGGCTCCAACTCAGGAACCATATAAACTGGACACTTAAAACACCCTAAACTTTAAAAGTTATCCCAAATCTTTTTCCTCAGCAATCACAGTGAAAACTGGAGAACATTTGTCATTCCAGTTAATTTCACAATGGACAGACATATGACAAACATTTACTGGGCATCTACTAATAGTTTTGGAATCCTGGCGTGACACTGCGGATTAATGCGCTGGACTAAATAATGAGCTGAACCAAAAGTCAGTGGTTCAAGCTCACTAGCTGCTCCTTGGAAACCCTATACGGGTTCACTATAAGTTGGAACCAATGTCGATGGCACTTGTCAACTTACAGTTTTACTATCCACACTTTCCTGATACTATCTATAGAAGAATCTGTTTTCCTCTATTGTAATACAATGCTCCCTTTATCACATTTCTAGAATTGTAGTGTGGCACTGTAGGATAAGCACTGTACTGCTAACCACAAGGTTGGCAATTCAAACTCACCAGCTGCACCTTGGGTCAGAACAGACTCGATGATACTCAACAATAAGCAAATTTATTTCTGAATTCTACTGTTTCCCTGATCACCACTCCATTTTAATTATTGTAGCTTTATATTATTTTTGAACTTTTGGTTGGACAACATTTTTAGAGGGTTTTTCTTTTTATTAGGATCCAAGGTAGAAAGGGAACTGTTTAGGAGGATAACCAAGCTTGGTCCTAGGGGGAGCTGGTAACAGCCCAAGGACACCCGGCAGTGTAGCATCATTGTAGAAGAGACTTTAGAATCGGAGGACCCTTGGTTCACGTTCTGGTTTGTTACACCCATCTGTGATACCCAAGGTACATTACTTGTAATCTCTCAAAGCTCTTTCCTCATGCGTCAATCAAGGAGCGCTGTCATTTGAAGTAAGGAGCCTGGTGTTGCAGTGGCTTAAACATTGGGTTGTAACCAACCAGACACTCCTCAGGAAGGAAGATGATGCAGTCTGATTCATAAAGACTTAAAGCCTTAGAAACCCTATAGGAACAGTTCGCTTCTCTTCTGTAGCATGGCTATGAGTCAAAATCGACTTGACAACTGTGGGTTTGCAAAATAAATCCCAGCTCTTCTAGCACCATGGCCACTTATTCGATGTGCTCATCCCTTCCCTTCTTTTGTCCACATCTGGAGCAACAAGGGCCTGGCTCCAGTCCTCAGGTACTCTTGCATCTGCAACAAGGGAAGAAAACGATCGCCAACTTTTGCACAGTATTTTGAAGGCTTGCTTTGCTGTATAAAGATACATGATAACTGTAGAGTGAGGAAACATTTAAATTGTACATGTGTATTTGCTGCTCCCAGAACATAGCAAAGCAGGAGATACCGCCTGCCATGTAATTCATAAAGCATACTGTCATCACGCAGCCAGGAACATGGGTGTCAGACAGAGAGGGAGAACAGGCAGAGTGTTCCCGTCAGATCTTGCGGGGAACGGTGCGCAGAAGAGAGAGGTGAGAGCTGGGAAGGAAGAGAACGGGTTAGGGAGCAGGTGGGGAGTCTCTTCTCTCTTCTGCTCTGACAAGTTCAGGTTCAAAGAGATTCTGGATCAGAGAACACACTGATGACTCTCCGTATAGTTTTGAAGTGATGGTCAATCAGTATTTAAATTATTTGATGATTTTTGTTAGTTGCTGTGGACTGGATTCTGACTCCTGAAGACTCCATGTGTCTGTACAGACTTCATAAGCTTTTCAAGACTGTGACCTTTTGGAAACAGATTGCCAGACTTTTCTTCCACAGTGCCTTTGGATGAGTTCAGATTGCCAATCTTCCAACTAACTAGTAGTCAAGCACATAATGGTTTGTACCACTTACAGATTCCTACTTGATTAGAACAAAGATATGTCCCACATGGCCTCAGGGTAGCCAGCTCTCTGAGTGGTCAAGAGGACTTCTGGAGATGCCTCCTCATCTATTCACCCTGGAGAATGATGGGTGAAGCCTAATTATGATTAATTCATAGTAATAAAGACCAGACATCCTCTGATTAGAATCCTGGCCAACCAAGACATGGGACGTTGGCTTTGGAATAAGTTGCATCCAACTCTTAAGTTGCTGTCTAATTGACTTGCACTCATGTGACTTCATGCACCAGAATGAGATGTTGTGTGGCCCCACAGCATTTCTGTAATGCCTTCTAATCTAGGGGCTAATCTTCCAGCGTTGTATCAGATAATGTTCTATTGTGATCCATAGGGCTTTCATTGGCGAACTTTCAAATCCATAGGGTTCTCACTGGCTAATTAGGCAGATCTTCTGCATAAGACCTCTTTAAAGTGTTCGAGAACAAAGATATCAGTTTGAGGACTAAAGTACACCTGACCCAAACCATGGTATTTGCAATAGCCTCATACGCATGTGTGAAAGTTGGGCAGTGAGTAAGGAAAACCATAGAAGAATTGATGCATTTGAGTCATGGTGTTGAAGGAGAATATTAAAAGTACCAGGGACTCCCAGAAAAACAAACCAATCTGTGTTGGAAGAAGTACAGCCAGAGTGCTCGTTGGAAGCCAGGATAGCCAGACTTCATCCCTCATACTTCAGACATATTATCAGGAATGACCAGTAAAGTGGAGAGAAAGAGGAAGACCCCCAATGAGATAGATTGGCACAGTGGCAGCAGCAATGGGGTTAAGTGTAGCTATGATTTTAAGCCTGGCACAGGACCAGGCAGTATTTCATTCTGCAGTGCCCAGGGTCACTATGAGCTGGTATTGACTTGACAGCACCTAAAGACAACAACTTTCAAAGGTAGATCTGTGGGCCTTCCTCTGTATATCGCCTTAGTCTGAAAGCTTCGTTGAAACCTGTCCGCCATGTGTGGCCTTGCTGGTATGTGAGATGGCATAGCTTCTAGCATCTCAGCGACACACAGGATACCATAGTCTGAGCACTGACAGACGGGTGGTGGCAAGTCCAGTTAAGAAGCATGAAGTGGTTTTGTGTTGAGTGCAAGAGGCTCTGGTGACAAAGTGGCTAAGGTCAGCAGTTTGAACCCAGCAGCCTCTCCATGGGAACACGATGTGGCAATCTGCTTCCTAAGGCTTATGGAAACCTTCTGATGGTAATTCTACTCTGTTCTACACGGTGTCTATGAATCAGAGTTTAACTTGACGGCAACTAATTTGGTTTGGTTTGACTTCTGGTGCTTCAAGCAATTGAAAGGGATCTACCAGAGGACCCAGTATGACATTCACTGAGTCGGATAGACAAGAACTAGAGTAATATGATAATAGGCACTATCTGTTGCACCCTGGACATCGGCTATGCACTGAGCTGTGTAGTCAGTGTATTTTGTTGTTGTTAAGTGCCGTTGAGTCGTTTCCGACCCATAGCGACCCTGTATGGGGGGGGTGGGTTTCTGAGGAGCAGCTGGTGAGCTTGAACCACTGATCTTGCGGTTCAAACAACTTTACAGTCTGATGCATTAGCTCACAATTCATTCCACAAATGTTTCTTGGGTACCTACTTGTCTTGTGCTGGGCATTGTGGTTGGCGTCAATACCGTAGGGCACCAGGAAGACAACGTCTCTGCTTTGGGGAACCCACATTCTAATGCATATAAGCAATAAGTATATATTTTTAGGCAGTGATAAATGCTATAAAGAACAGACAAAATGAGTAAAAGATACAGAAAGGTTGGGGTATATCCAGGGGCTATTGTAGGGTGGGGCTTTCTGAGGAGGTGACAGAAGGATGGAGTGGGCTCTACAAAGTATTTCAGGGAGACAGTAGCAAGAGTCGGGGGCCTTACCGGCTTGCAGAAGGTGCCCTTTGGTTGTTTAAATTATTATATATTCCTGAGTGTTTTTATGTACATTCCCACCCCCACAAAAAAGAAAAAAACAGAGGGAGTAGAAGCAAATACTGTTGAATGACGATGCATGGAGGAGATAGTAATCATTGCAATGAAACGATGAGTGTAAAACTGATGTTCCTCCAAACAAGCTATCACTCAATTAACAATAAAAACTTAAAAAATAAAAATAAAAATGAGTAGGGGGCCTGAGGTGGAAGGAGCTGGGTACATTCAGGGACCCACAAGAGAAATAATAGCGTGGCTGCAATGAAGTGAGCAAAAGGCAAAGGAAACAGGCAAGTGGCCAAACCAGGCAGGGCCTTGCAGGAAATGATCAGCTTTTCAGGTTTCATTCTGAGGACAACAGGAAACCCTCAGAAGGCTTGTGCAGGGGTTACCTGGAAACCGACTCTGAGATGGACATTTGCATGCAGGGGATCTATTCTCTTACAAAAGCTAGAAAGTTCCCCAAGCACATGAGAGACAAGGACCACAGCTGACCCTGCTGGAAATTGTGGCGTTGGGAGGGCCATCGAGAGTTTTCTCAAATTGAGGCCAGGGTGCTGGACTGTACAAGCTGCTGTCTACAAGAAGGTATGTGCGCTTGGGTAAGGCAGGTTCCTGAGGAAGCCAGTTCCTGGGGAGGGAGGGTGGCAGATGTGGCCAGCAGCTGGAGCAATGACTGATGTATCCTGAAGGGGGCATCTGGGAGTTACTATGAGCCGGTGCCCTCTTTTTAAATTCGCATACTAATCCTATGAGACTTTACTTCCTTGAAGTCAGGAGGAAACCTAGGCTCAGGGAGTTCAAGCTGCTTGGTCAAGGTCAGATAGCTAGCAGATGGTGGGGCCCCCTTTTCAGCCTAGGTCTTTCTGAATCCAAAGACCATACACACTTTTGGTTTTGAATTGTTGCAAAAATATGAATAACACAATATTTGCCAGTTCAACATTTTTCATGGGTATGGTTCAGTGAGACCAAGTCCATCTATCTTGTGGTTGGGCCATCACTAATATCCATTTTGTTGCCAAATTTCTGTCCCTGTGATCAGAAATTCAGTGCCTTTTGAACAATGGTTCCTCCGTTTCTCCTGCTCCCTGCCTCTAGGTGCCATGATTAAACTTTGATCTCTATACATTTGGCCAAGGATAAATATTATATAAGCAGGCACTTCTCTTGGAAATGAACCAAAGATTGAGAGCATGCGTCAGGCTGACAATGCCAGCTCCATTGGGTCAGAACCGGGCTCACTTAACTCCCTTGGATTCTCAGTGACCAACAGAAGACCACATTTTGAACATTCCCAAAATCATCTGGAGAACTAAAGAACAATGCAAAATTTGGCACTGTGAGCTAAATCAGGCTTCAAAGTTTTTGTTGAAGGAGGCTAAATTTTTTTTTCTTTTTTTGTTTTGTTAGCAAGTTATACTTCTCTTTGCACATTTTAAACATGGCCTATCATTCTTTTCATATATTTAAATCTTTGCAAAGAATGCAATTTCTGGCATACTTTAAAAATTGTTTTGATAAATAAGACTGTTACCTCATTCTTCCAAATGGATACGTGTGGGTATGTATATATACCATTTTTACACTCCATGGTGTGGTGCTGTGGGTTCATGCGCTGGACTGCAAGGCTGCTGGTTCAAGCTGTTCCTTGGAAACCCTATACAGGGTTGCTATGAGTCAGAACAGACTCTACCACATGCAAAAACAATAACAATTATTCATTTAAGGAACACACAGACAAGCCCTTCTTAGCCCTCAGGAACTGTATGCTCTGCTTTATCTCTGGACTTTTGTTTCCATTCTATTTCCCCTTCAGAATGTTATGCTAATGCAATAGATGTATGGTTGAAGGTCTTTTATGGAATATCTCACTGTACTTTTCTCCATCAAGCAGATGTATAAAAATGAAAATTTATGCATTTTTAAATTCCTGTGACCATAGATTCTACGTAGTCTCTGGATTGAATTGTCAGTAGTAATAATTATTAGTACTACCAATTGATCAAAATAACATAAACACATAGCAAATTGTGATAAATGCTAACATGAAAAGTAAAGTTTTATTGGAAGTGTATGTCTCTTAATAAGATAGATGATGCTGTCCCCTTTTCAAAGGTTATACGCACTAGAGAGAAATATTACTTATTGCAGGACTGATAGAGCGTTCACGTTTTATAGCTGAAAGATCCTTATTTTTTAAAAGTAAGGAGATGGGAATGGAAAGTTTTGTTATGGAAATGTCATTCAAATTGTTGAACTCCTTCTGCCTTATTTGCCCCAAATCACATAGTATTTATTATCAAAAGTGATTTCAAATGATCTGTCAGCTGACAACTTTACTAGGTCTTCCGTCAATACTCTTGGAGGCAAGGTGTTGGACGCCACCTGCCTTCAAGGGCTCTGTGACACACTCATTAGTCACTGGCTTCCCCACATCTACACCAGTATTTTCATTTATTTGGTGTCCAGGAGGGTTTTAGACTCCGGAACAATGCAACATAGAAAGGTTAGGAATGAGCGAGGGATGTCTTTCTTTTGGAAGTTATAGGAAGTGCCTCTTTGCTTTTTTGGGGGGAGTCATTTCAGGGCGGGCAGGGTGCTCAATAACAATAATAAATAAATATTGAATTTGGAAGCTTGCAATTGTTTTCATTCAAATTATCCTCATCGTTGAACCCCTTTGGGAAGACTTTGCCAGTCCCAGAGGAGTAAGTCTGGTCTAGACTGTGCGGAGTGAAAACACTAGTCATGGATAGAGTCAGCTCCAGCTCCTAGTGGTGAGCCCATGTGTGTCAGAGTAGAATGGCTGATGTTTTGGGAGCACACCTCTGGGTAGACGCAAACCTCAAACCTTTCAGTTAATGTCTGAGCATGTTAACCATTTGCACTGACTCCTTTGGAGCTGTAGAATGCCAGCTGTAATTTGGGGATGTGGAAACCCCTTTGCTAGTAAAGCGTTCCTTGAGTATCTGACTTCTGCTGGCCTTGAGCGTAGAGTTTTGATTTGTGGCGGAGGAAGGAATGCTGGATCCAAGTTGAGGACAAACTTCTGACTGAAGTGAAGCTTTTGCAGGGTGGGCCTTGAATTATGGGCCTGGGAATCTATATAGGCTCCTGAGATTTTTTTGTGTAAGCTAGCAACACGGTGAAGGTGGTGTTGGGACGCGTTCTTGGGTTTCCACATGGAGATGGTGAGGAGGTGTACAGAGCTGAGAGGCTGGAAGCAGCTCAGAGATATGACCATTAATTAGTGTGTGTATCTATGTAATGACATTGGAAACAGAGAGTATTGGTTCTGATGGAAACAGAAATCAAGTATGATTTCTATTGTGTGCTGACTGCTTAATGGTCTTCATTTCAGAAGGGCTGCCAAATCCCAGAACAAACTCCCAGTCTTCCTCCCACTTCTCCCATCTCCTCTGTATGCGTTGGAGCACTTAACGTCTAGAACGACTATGTACACTTTTCAGTTAGTCAAGTAGAGGTACAATAGGGGCACTGGAGTCTCAATTGCTGACTGATCCTTTCATTGTAAGGACAAAATGAGCTAACATACATGAATGAAAACACTTGGCTAACTGGAAAGTACCCTGTAAATGTAAAGATATTACTATTCATTATTCATTACTATTATTTTTTCACGCTACTCTTTCTTAGAGGCAGTGAAGAGGTTTCCTGAGTGTCTCGTTTCACATGAGCCTGTTGTAACTTAAATCCAGGGGCTAGAGGCCTTCTTGCTGATTGCTGGAGAATTTCATTGGACTGACATCTCCCTTTCCAAATTGGAAAGGTGCAACAATACCCCAGGCTGAGCCCCACTGGGGCGAAGAGCCTCTCTTCACACTCCTTCAGGACTCTCTGAAGCATTTGGCTTCATGCCCAAAAACCCTCAGAAGATTGTTCATTTTCTGTCAAAACCTGGAGCCTTTCTGATTATGCAGCAACTGAAACAAAGCTTTCCTATGCCCTGAGCATCAGATTTTGTTTGTTGTTGTTTTCATGGCCACGTGTACTCTCTCCTCCCCATCGCTAAATATGGAAGCATGCAGAACTTAAGAACAAACCAGACACATAACTTCTGTTCTTTTTTTTTCACTAGCCATCACTCCACTTTTGTCTAGAAGAAATTGGAGGTTGTGGGGCTGGGTCATTATCCTTATAGGTGTCTTCCCAAATCACATTTATATGAGTGATGGTCCTCATGCTGGAACCTTCTGGTGTCTGTAACCCTTGAGAATCATGGTAGATACATGTCCGTTGGGCACGTGGCTGCAGACTCCACTAGGACTGCCATATTTGGCATTTCTTTCAAGAATGACAGGAAGATTATCAATAATATCTAGATGGCTTCTTTCACATACATTAAATTCACCATAGCTTGCTCGAACGTATGTATTTTCACTTACGTGGCTTTGGTGAAAGCATTTTCAATGGTAGAAAGACAGTATGCAAGTATTAATCTCTCAGGACTGGTACCTGTTCCCACTTCATTAAAAAAAAACAAACCAGTTGCGGTTGAGCTGATTCCCACACGTGTTGTCTCCGTGTGTGTCTAAGTTCGACTGCGCTCCACGGGGTTTCCACTGGCTGATTTTTCTGGAAATAGATCACATGCCTTTCTTCTGAGTCTCAAGCCACGTGTTTTATATAATTTTTCTGAAATTTCCCTATAAATTGTCCTTTAAATTTTTTCTTCTCTTTACTTTTGCTTCATTTGTATTTTTGCATATGTCCATATTCCTTATATGACCAGGATATGACCTTATGGTGTGCATAAGGTCGCCATGAGCCGGTACTGACTTGATGATACCTAACAGCAACAACATATTCCTTGTTTTGTATCTGTATATACATATTCCGGAATTGCTAAATAGGATGTTTTATGTTGCTATCTCTATATATGGGGTGCATTGTGCCCACCAGGTCAGCAGTTCAATCCCACTAGCTGCACCTTGGGAGAAAGATGAGGCTTTCTGTTCCTGCAGAGATTTACAGCCTTGGAAATCCTATTCAGGGTTGCTGTGGGTCAGAAAGGACTCAATGGCATTTAATAACTGCAACAGCAAATATATGGCAAGACGTTCACCACCAGAGCTACTAGCACTGACCTCTAACCTTTCTTATCTATGCCCTCAAGTCACCCCCAGTTGTAAAGCACCATGTTCCTATGCACTGCACCGTTTTCCTCTTCGCTCATGCTGTTCCTTCAACCTGGACTGGCCTTGACTCTCACTGTGGTTGGTCTTCAGGGCCAGCTCAAATGCCTGCTCTTTCATGAAGCCTTTATTGACCCTTTCCTTAGTCAATACTAACTGTTCTTTTTCCTGTGCTTGAAGAAAGGATGTGTTGGAACTATGGTTGACTAAGAATGCTGAACACACTGGACTGCCAAAGAAAGAATAAATTCGTTTTAGGAGTCCTGGTGTGGTACTGTAGGGTTAATGCACTGGATTACAATGTCGGTTTGAATTGTAAGGTCGGTGGTTTATGCTCACCAGCTGCTCCTTGGAAATTCTATAAAGGGTCACTATAGGTCGGAGCTCTGGTAGCGTAGTGGTTACGAATCGGACTGTGAGCCGCAAGGTCAGCAGTTCGAAACTCCCAGCTGTTCCGCGGGAGAAAGATGAGGCTTTCTGCTCCCGTAAAGATTTATAGCCTCGGAAACCCTGTACAGGGTCGCTATGAGTCGGAACTGACTCCACGGCACATATCAACAACAACATAGGTCGGAACCAACTAGATGACACATAACAACAACAGCAGGAGAAATACACCAGAATTGCTCCTTAAAAACAGAAATAGAACCAAGACTTGGGCTTGCTTACTTTAGACATATCATTAGGAAAGACGAGTGACTAGAAAAGGACATGGTGTTTGGTAAAGTCGAGGGCCAATGAAAACGACGGAAACTCTCAACGATGGGCTGACACAAGATTTACAACATGGACTCCAACAGACCAACAATTATGGAGATGCAGCAGGACTGGACGGTTTGTTGTTAAACATAATGTTACTATTTGTTGGAGCAGATGAAACAGCAGCTACAACAGTAACAACCTTTGTGCTCCGAAGCACTTTATTACTATCTCCAGTACACATTTGTTAAGAAAACATTTATGAGTCGGAACCCACTAGACAGTACTTGTTGTTGTTGTTAGGTGCCATCAAGTCGGTACTGATTCATAGCGACCCTAGGCACAACAGAAGGAAACACTGCCTCGTCCTGGGCCAACCTCACAATTGTTGCCATGCTTGAGCCCACTGATGCTGCCACTTGGCCAATCCATCTCTCTGGGGTCTTCCTCTTTTTCTCTGACCCTCCACCTTATCAAACATGATATCCTTCTCCAGCGACTGGTCCCTTCTCACAATAGGTCCAAAGTTAACAATTAATGGTGTGCTCTGAGGAGCTCTAGTGGCACTGCGGGTTGGGCATTGTGCTGCTAACTCATATATTATATATTGTTGTTAAGAATCAAGTAATCCACCAGTCGGTCCTTGGGAGAAAGATGAAGCTGTCTGCTGCAGTGAAAACATTGTCTCAGAAACCCTACATAGCATTGCTATGAGTCAGAGACGACTCAGAGAGAAGATGACAGTGGGTTGCCATCTCCTCCAACGCCTGAGTGACGCAAACTATTAAGCAATTCTTAATGGGAGGAGGGGAAGGAGCTCTGGTAGCGTAGTGGTTACGAATAGGGCTGTGAACCACAAGGTCAGTAGTTCAAAACTACCACCTGTTCCCGCAAGGTCAGTAGTTCAAAACTACCACCTGTTCCATGGGAGAAAGTTGAGGCTTTCTGCTCCCGTCGACTCCACGGCATGTAACAACAACAACAATCATGGGGGAAGATACAAAGAACACAAGGCACACGTGTTGCCTCTAGAAATCTTCAGTCCCTGGAGGTACTTGCAAGATCACCAAAATAAGATACCCAGACTTTTACTTGAGTGTATCTTTTTCCTTCCTTGGTTGCACTCTGGGTTAGGTGTTAGACGGCTAGCCACAAGGTTGGTGGTTCAAAAACACAAGCTGTTCCAGGGAAGGAAGATGAGGCTGTCTGCTTCTGCAAATATTTATAGTCTTGAAAACTATATAGAGAGTTGTTCTGAGTTGGAGTCAATTTGATGGAAGTGAGATTGGTTTTGGTTTGTTGTTGTTATGTACCGTCTTTATGGGAGCAGAAAGCCTCATCTTTCTCCCCCAGAACAGCTGGTAGTTTCAAACTACTGACGGTGAGATTAGCAGCCTGATTCGTAACCACTATGCTACCAGAGATACCCTTAGTAAGTGTCAAGTTTTCTGAGGTAAGGAATTCATTTAAAACAATCATCTCTATATCTCTGCAGAATCTACCACATACTTTGTTTACAGCAAGCATGCAACATGCCTGTTGTCACGGATTACAGGTATACCTTGGAAACACTGTGGGTTCAGTTCCAGACCACTATGAATACCACAATAGAGCGAGTCACACGACTGTTTTGGTTTTCCCGTGCATATAAAAGTTAGGTTTATAATGTAATCTATCAACTGTGCAATAGCATTACATAGAACCTTGAAATATTATGAGGATTCCCAAAGTGGGCCCAGCCAGAGGCTTGAAGTGAGCACATGCTGCTTGGAAAATGGCGCCAACAGGCTTGCTGAAGGTAGGGCTATCACAACCTTCAATTTGCAAAAACCAAAGCAAACAAAAACAAAACCAACCCAACAGATCTGCCAAGTGTAATAAAGTGTAGTGCAATAAAAGGAGGTACGCCTGTAAAGTCCCAGGTGTGCTACCTGCAGAACGTTCCCGGAGGTAAACCCCAGGCCTAGACTCAACCCCATTCCCCAGAGGTGGGGAACCCAGTCTGTTTTCTGAGCTCAGTCTCCCCTGATAAGAATGCTGCTCTCGTCCAGAGTCAGAGCAGGCGCAACGTGAGTTCACGGAAGCCTGAGAAATGGGACTTTTCCAGAACCGGGGGTGTGGGGCAGAACTCGCTGGGCTTGGACTGGGCGAGAGCCCGGGGGCCGCATGGCTGCAGCCGAGGCGAAAAAGACACCGCCCGCCCGCTCGCTCCGGCTCCGGCCCGGGTTTTGCTGGCCACCGCTGCCGCGCTCACCCGGCCGGGAGCTGGCGCCGCCGAGGCCGGAGCCGCCGGGCCTGCGCCCCCCGGGTGACGGGCCCTGCGCCCGGCCCGCGGCTTCGGCGGGGCCTGTTCCTCCGCGGAGGCCGCTCCCGGGCCTGGCTCTCCGGCAGGGCCTGTGGTCGCTGGGGTGGCGGGCGGGGGGTGGCGGGCGCCTTTCGTGCCCGGGCCGCTTCGTCGGCCTCGGACCTCCGAGCACAGGCCGGACCGGAGCTGGGCGCGCCAAGCTGGCGGCTCAAAGCCCGTTTTCTTCCCAAAGCTGCGGGCGTGGGGGCGGCGGCGGGCCCTCCCCAGCGCCCCCCGCTCGCCGAGCGGTGGGTGGAATCCAGCTGACGTCAGCTCCGGGGAAAAAGCTAGAGCTCTTTTGTTCTCCCGTCCCCCCTCCCCTTTGGCGATCAAAGGCAAAAAAACATGCTTTGGAGCTGGGGGGGAGGGGGGAGGAAGAGGGGGCCGGGGAGCGAGACCAAAAGACAAAAAATTGCAATGCAAAGAGAGGACTTCCATTGGAGTGGCGGCCTGGGCGAGGGGGCAGTTTAATGAATGCAGGGAGCCTTTTGATCACCCTCGCTCGGCTGGGTTCAGCAGTGCCGGAAGGTTACTGCGTACCCTGTGGCTGATCTGAAATTCGATCAGCAGAGGGGGCCAAGGAAAGAAAAGCATTTTAATGGGAATCAATAGAGGATCATAGGTCCTGGAAGGAAATACGTGTTGATTAAAAATGCCACAAGATTAAAAATGTTCACGACTGCTTTAAAACAAGAAAAAAAAAAAAAAGGCAAGCTTGAGAGAGAAGAGAAGAGGAGTGGGGGAGGAGGAAGAGGAGAAGGAGGAGGAAAAAAAACAAAAAACAAAAAACCCTTAGCCATCTATTTTCTGTGTGTGTGACTGCCAGAGAGACAGTCAGCAGACCAACAATTTGTGTAATGCTTCAAGCTACAGCGGGCAAATTTAAAGCTGTATGCTCAGAACAACATAATAAATACTTATTGAAAATGCATTTCTATTTCTAAGCGGGATTCACTCATGCATTATACAAAACACCTTGGGCTGCAGTAGCGAGAGGCAAGGGGAAGAATAAGGTGTACGGTGACTCAAGTTCTTCAAACTGAACTCAGGGGCTTTTAACAATTAAGGGAAAGGACATACACACTTGTTTTTATCAGAAGCTAAATGGATAGCTTTGGAAGATATCACAAAGTCTTACATTGTCAGAAACTTAAGAAAGGTGTTGTTGTGTTGTTAAGTGCTGTTGAGGAGTGGCTGAGCTTGAGGTTGAGGAGAAGGTTCTGGAGGGGACCTGATAGTGGCAGATAGCATATTGATTGGGTTACAGAGTGGAAAATGATGGCCCTGTAGGTAGAGAGAATGATCAACAATGTGATCAAAGGGCTCAGGGTTCTATGACCATCTACCTACTACAGCGGATAAGGAATAAAGGCCTTTAAACCACTCTTTAACATAAACAGCCAAGTATGCACTAAGACTACAAGGCCACTTGGAGAGTAATCAAGACCATATGAATTTTTACATATTAAACTAGCAAACGACAAATAAGCAAACAGTTCCTCCCGGGTTGTGAGGGAATCCAAATAGCAATGGTTGTTGAACTTTCCTTTCAACAACCTTTTAGGGGCAGCTCAAAGGGCTTTTGTATTTCTTTGTGGTGGTGGTGGTAGTGTTTGCATAGGGTTTCCAGGTTGTAAATCTTTACGGGAGCAGAAAGTCTCATCTTTCTCCCTTGGAACGGCTGGTAGTTTTGAACTGCTGATGCTGAGGTTAGGAGCTGATTTGTAACCATTGCACTACTAGAGCTCCTTTTATCGTTTTAGTCCTCACCTCCCTCCTGCACCCCCTTCCCATGTCTTCCTTATTCTCAGTTCTCAAAAAGCGTCGAGGACGGTTTTCCAAGCAGTTTTCCTTGGATACTCCCAATATTAGATTTCAGCAGTATGGACAGAGCAGGTTTTATCAACAATCACAAATTCTTCAGATTTTTCAATAGTCTTTATTTTTTACCTATAATACTAAGTGATCATTTGTGAATGTTCATCCTTCTATGTGTAATAAAGCTAGTGTCTGTTGGCCGGTGACGAGAGACTCCAAAATGGTTTCAGGTAAGAGGCTAGAGCTCAGGCATGGCCCTCTTTCCCCTGAAATCTACTGCCTTTGCATGCCTTCATTTTCCACCAGGTCTACAGTGGTTAGAAGAGGGTTTCCTTCCATCATAGCTGACTCAAGAACGATGTGGTGGAAGGAATGTTGTTGTAGTTAAGTGCCATTGAGTACGTTCCGACCCATAGCAACCCTGTATAGGGTTTCCATGGAGCCGTTGGTGAGCTTGAACTGCCGACCTTGCAGTTCAAACAGCTTTGCAGTCTGGTGCAATAACCCACAATGCCACAAAGGAATTGTTGTTGTTGTTAGTTGCCATCGAGTCAGTACTGACCCATAGCGACCCTATGCACAGCAGAACGAAACACTGCCCTATCCTGGGCCAATCTCTCTATTGTCGCCACACTTGAGCCCATCGATGCTGCCACTTTGTCAATCCATCTCGTTGGGGGTCTTCCTCTTTTTCTCTGACCCTCCACCTTACCAAACATGATATCCTTCTCTAGTGACTGGTCCCTCCTGACAGTATGTCTTAGGTATGAGACACGAAGTTTGGCCATCTTGGCTTCCAAGGAGCACTCTGGCTACACTTCTTTCAAATGAATCTATTGGTTCTTTTGGCAGCCCATGGCACTTTCAATATTCTTCAACACCATA
>NW_006408635.1:5516645-5518128 GCF_000296735.1 Chrysochloris asiatica | reverse complement strand
TACAACCTTGTCACACACCTTTCTTAATTTTAAAACATTCAGTGTTCCCATGTTCTGTTTAAACAACTGCCTCTTGGTCCAGGTACAGATTCCTCATAAGCACAATTATGTGTTCCAGAATACTCATGCTTCGCAATGTTGTCCATAGCTTGTCATGATCTAAATAATCGAAAGCATTTGCGTAGTCAATAAAGCACAGGTAAACATCTTTCTGATATTCTCTGCTTTCAGGCAAGATCCATCGGACATCAGCAATGATATCCCTATTTCTGCGGCCTCTTCTGAATCTGGCTTGAACCTCTGGAAATTCTCTGTCAAAGTATGAGTGTAGCTGTTTCTGTATTACCTTTAGCAAAACTTTACTCGCATGGGATATCAAAGAGATTGTCTGATGAGTTCCGCATTCTGTTGGGTCATCTCTCTTTGGGAATGGGCATAAATACGGATCTCTTCCAATCAGTCAGCCAGATAGCTATGTTCTAAATTTCTTGGCAGAGATGAATGAGTGCCTCCTGTTCCACCACATTTTCTTGAAAGAATTTAAATTGTATTCCATCAATTCATGATGCCTTGTTCTTTGCCAATTCCTTCTATGCACCTTGGACTTCAGTATCATTGGCTCTTGATCATATGCTACCTCTTGAAGTGGTTGAGCATCAACCATTTCCTTTTGGTACAGTGACTCTGTGTATTCCTTCCATCTTCTCTTGATGCTTTCTGCATCATTCAATAATTTTCCCAGAAAATCTTTCAATAACAAAAGTCAAGGCTTGAATTTTTTCTTCAGTTCCCCCAGCTTGAGAAATGCTGACCGTGTTCTTCCTTTTTGGTTTTCTGATTCCAGATCTTTGCACATTTTGTTGTAATATTTGGCTTTATCTTCTCGAGATGGTCTTTGAAATTTTCTGTTCAGTTCTTGGACCTCCTCATTTCTTCCATTTGCTTTAGCATCTCTATGCTGGAGAGCAAGCTTCAGTGTTTCTTCGGACATCCATTTTGACCTTTTCCTTCTTTCTTGTCTTCTCAATGACTTTTTGCTTTCTTCCTGTATGATGTTTTTGATATCATCCCACAACTCTTCTGGTCTTTGGTCTTTGGTCTTTAGTGTTTAATGTATCAAATCTGTTCTTCGGATGATCTCTAAATTCAGGTGGGATATCTTCAAGGTCGTATTTTGGCTCTTGTGGACTTGTTTTCATTTTCTTTAGCTTCAATTTGAATTTGCATATGAGTAATTGATGGTCTGTTCCACAGTCTACCCCTGGCCTTGTTTTCACTGATGATATGGAGATTTTCCATCATCTCTTTCCACAGATGTAGTCAATTTGATTTCTATGTATTCCGTTTGGTGAGGTCCATGTGTATAGTCGTCTCTTATGCTGTTTAAAGAAGGTATTTGAAATGAACAAATCATTGGTTTTACAGAATTCTATCATTCATTCTCCAGCATCATTTCTATACTCAAGGCCACATTTTCCAACTA
>NW_006408635.1:5483636-5489936 GCF_000296735.1 Chrysochloris asiatica | reverse complement strand
GTTTTCCTTACATTGAGATGTAATCCATACTGAAGGCTGTGCTCTTTGATCTTCATCAGTAAATGTTTTAAGTCCTCTTCACTTTCAGCAACCAAGGTTGTATCATCTGCATATCGCATTGTTAATAAATCTTCCTCCAATCCTGATGCAACGTTTTTCTTCGAATAACACAGATCCTCAGATTATTTGCTCAGCATACAGGTTGAATAAGTATGGTGAAACAATATCACCTTGCCACACACCTTTTCTAATTTTAAACTATTCAGTGTTCCCATGTTCTGTTTGAATAACTGCTTCTTGGTCCAGGTACAGATTCCTTATAAATGCAATTAAGTGTTCCGGAATACTCATACTTTGCAATGTTGTCCATAGCTTGTCATGATCCACCCAATTGAAAGCCTTTAGGCCTTAGAGGAGAGAAATGAACTAAAGAATAAAATGTTTTATTTGTTATTGGAATTTACAGGGAATAGAGAAGAGCCGGGACATTGGGTTAGAAAATAAACCACCTCTGATTTCTAGTCTTTCTAGTCAAGAAAAGGTTTTCAAAGGCAGACATGGGAAACTCATTCATGGAAACTCATTCATGGGAAACATTGAATCAAGGTTTGTGACTCCAAGATCTTTGCTAAGACGTCAAATAAACTTAAGAAACTGCTTAGCACCCCCTTTCAGGCAGACAAATGGTTTCTAAGAATCTGAAGGCATTATTCCATAGACATGTGACACGTCCTAATTAGAGAGAGGCATATCTTGAAAGGAATTATGGTTGTGGCTTTTTGGCATGGAGGGAACCTCAAACAAGATTCATAGGAAACCTATTAAGTTTTTTGAGGGTATTGTATCTACAGGAGCACTATCTGAAAAGTAGAGAGATAGTTTAAAATGAAAAAGGAGCCTCTGGACCTTTAAATTTCTATTGTGTTGTTAAGTGACATCAAGTCAGTTCCCACCCATAGTGACCCTGTACAGGATTTTCCAGGAGCAGCTGATGAGCTTGAACTGTGACCGTGTGGTTCAAATCGACTTTGCAGTCCAAGACATTACCCCACAGCATCACACCAGGACTCCCAACTTTCTATAACCAGAAAGAAAACTAGGTAGTGGAGCAGCTTTCTTTCTAACTTCCTGTAGCCAGAAAGAAGACCAAGAAGGCTGCTCTGTGTAATGGACCATTTCTTATGGTATGAAAAATGTGTCTTTACTCTAGAAGGTGAATCTATGAGTTGGACAGAGTCAAAAGCTCTAGAGAACAATAATAGAAGAAACAAACCTCTAAACAGTAGAAATGCTCCCCAATCAAGACACAGTCCCTGTCCCCAGCAGATGAGGCCTACAATGTGGGCCCATGTGGTGTACTGGGTTAATGCTCTGGACTGCAAAGTTAGTTTGAATCACAAAGTTGGTGGTTCAAGCTCACCAGCTGCTCCTTGGAAATCCTATACAGGGTTGCTATGGGTCAGAACCGACTCAATGGCACTTAAGAGCAGCAACAAAAATGGGCCAGTCCTGGTGTGGTGCTATAGGCTAATGTACTGGACTGAAAGATGGGTTAGAACCATAAGGTTGGTGGTTCCAACTCACAGGTCACTCCCTGGAAACCCTATATGAGTCGGAAACCACTCAACAGCATTTCACAACAACAACAACAAAAACATGGGCCACTGACAACCCTTGAATGGGAATATCAAACAATGAAGTTGTTTTCTTCCTGTCTTTCCATTGTATATGAGGTGTGTGGAGGGCAGTTCACAGATCTTTGGATCAAGGGGATCTGTACCACAGAGCTGCACTTTAGTAAATCTTCTGTATCTAGACTTGTTGGTCTGCAGGAGATCACAAACTCTGAGCCTGATGCTGGGACTAAATGGGGATTTTGCATGTGACAGTGGTGTATGTTATTAGGGCTAAAAGGAAGCTTTTGGTACAACCGTGTGTACAGTAATGCCCCCAGTGAATCACATCTTTTTGTATCCATGCCTCTTTGTTTCTCCCCCCAGTAAGAGGGAGGGTCCACCGCCTCACTCCTTGAATATGGACTGATGATGAACTCTGCCCAGTGGAGTATGACAGAAGAGCCATTTATGACTTCTAAGGCTTGCCTCCTGGTGTAGTGCTGTAGGATCAGCACTGGACTGCAGACCACAAAGTCAGCGGTTCTAACCCACCATCTGCTCCTCAGAAGTCCTGAACAGAGTCGGTATGAGTCGGAACCAACTTCACGGCACTCAGCAACAAGCAGAACGCTTGGCTTCACTGGGCTTTGGTGCTTTTCCTTTTGTTGTCTTCGATGTCTGAGTTCACCAGGCTGTTAAACAATCCTGAATAAAAGACCCCGTGAGAAAGAACCCAGCTAGATCAGGCCTACAGAGCACAGTCCCCAGCACATCCACCAAATTAAGAGTTAAAGGAGTCTGCGTAACTGAGAACAGCAGCTGAACTGCTTGGTTAACCCACAGAACTACAAGAAATTATGAACTATTTTCAGCCTTTAAGTTTTGGGGTGATTTGTTGTCCATCATTAGATAACCAATACAAATTAGAATTTAGTACTGATTCATGTAAGGAGCTCTGGTAGCGTAGTGGTTATGAATCGGGCTGCGAACCTTAAGGTCAGCGGTTCGAAACTACCAGCCGCTCCGCGGGAGAAAGATGAGGCTTTCTACTCCCGTAAAGATTTACACCCTCGGAAACCCTGTACAGGGTCGCTATGGGTCGGACCCGACTCGACGGCACTTAACAACAACAACAACACTGATTCATGTGACTATTGTTAATCTCTTCCAGTCAGTTCTGACTCCTAGCCACCCTCTATAGGGTTTCTGAGGAGCAGCTGATGGGTTTGAACAGCCAACCTTGTGATTACTAATCCAGTGCTTAACCTACAGCGCCACACCTGGACCTCAGTGTGACTATAGGATATTATTAATGAATTTTATCTGCTTTTGTTAGTAAATCTTTCATGAACACTATGATCGACTTGGCTGTTTAAGGACAAGTAAAACTGGGAATCCTGAAGGAGAAAGGGCTGAAGAAACATGAAGGGCAATAAGGCCCAATGCAGTTGTTCAGAGTTGTTACGTTAATCCCACAGGCCTTTTGGAATTAGCAAATTGAGCAAAGGTTTTGGAGTTAACTCTACCTGGGATCAAATTATAATTCTGGCACTTAACTAACTTTCTGACCCTTGACAAACAACTTCATTGTCCTGAGCCTTAATTTCCTCATTCTCATGGTTCATTATTTCCTGGTACTCTCACTATTTCCTGCATTATTGAGGAGGGGGCAGGCAGGAGAGGGAGGGAGAAACAAATGGCATGTCTTTCCCACAGCAACTATGGCTCCCCCAATCCACTCTTTCTAGCATCAATGTCTGTGAAATCACAGCTCTGAAAGACCAGTGAGGAACCAGCCCTTCCTCTTTGACCAAAGACTTCAGGTTGACCATGAATCTAAGCGACAGAACAACAAATAGTGACTAGGTTGGAGCTAATCACAACACATTGGGCAATGTGCCTAAAAGGAACTTGAACTTCACCCTGTCATTTCAGGCTCCCAGAACATTCCCTGTAGGGCATAACCTCTTTCAATACAAAGGACAACAAAGTGGAATCCAGTCCCAATCAATGTCCTTGTCATTAACATTTTCCATTTTTTTTTTTTTTTTCTCACCCTTTGACAATATTAAGATTTCTTCCTACAGAAAATGAGACCCTGCCTGTTTTCCTGTTTGGCTGTATTATTCAAGGTTCTATGAGAAGCCCTTTGCAGGTTACAGACACATAGACCTGTCCTTTGGAGACTTAGCTCCTGTTCATCTGTGTCCTGACAGGGATAGTGCTGAGGGCAGACCAGAAGAGCTCACAAACCTTGTGAATTAGGGTGAGGTTTCAGAACTTGGGACAGTGGGGACCACGACACTCAGAGCTCCATTATGAGGTCTTGGTGGTGTTGTTCCTGTCAAACACTCCTATTATCTGAATTAAAAAAACACAGTGCCTGCTTCCAAACTGTGTACTCAGCCCCAAAATGCCTGTGTTTTCTGGCATCATTAAATTCTTAGGTCATTGTAGTGAGAATATTGCTGTCTTCTGTTAATGCGTAATTATAAGACACGATGTACTTTTGGTAAAGTATCACTATGATACTATTTTATGTGTGGAAATAGGGGAAAGAAACCCAACTTACTAGCTAAACAAGCAAGCAAGGAAGGCAGCTAAGTCTCCATATTAGTATTAGTGTTTGTTGTTGTTAAGTGCCATGGAGGTGGTTCTGACTTATAGTGACCCTGTATAGGGGTTTCCAAGGAGCAGCTGGTGGGTTTGAACTTCTGACCTCATGGTTCCCAGTCCAGTGCTGATCCTGCAGTGCTACACCAGGAGTCCATATTAGTATTACCTGATGTTTAAAGTATCTGCCCAGATAGAAGTGCATTTTGAAAATTAGTTTTGTCTTTCGCTGTGGTTTTGCAATTACTTTGCAACTTTAATCATCACAAAAGGAGTGTGAAATTTTGTGTTTGTCATAGAGGGTTGTTGTTGGTTACTCTTGAGTTAATTCTGACCCATGTGACAGAGTAGAGTTGGTGGGGCCCTCCCCCCCCTCCCCCCCCCCCTTCTTGGCTGTAATCTTTATAGAAGCAGTTCATCAGCTCTTCCTTTGAAGAACAACACATGTTGGTTCACAGTTCAATGTTAAATGCATTACCTAGGGTTCCTTGGAAAGGAGCTCTGGTAGCATAGTGCTTACTAATCAGGCTGTGAACCTTAAGATCAGCAGTTTGAAACTACCAGCTGTTCCGTGGGAGAAAGATGAGGCTTTCCGCTCCCATCATGATTTATAGCCTTGGAAACCCTGTAAGGGTCACTATGAGTCGGAACCGACTCCACGGCACATAACCATCACCAACCACCTTGTGTAGAAACCATACCTGTTGCTGTTGAGTGCATTCTGACTCCTAGCAACACTACTAGACCATAGAAGGATTGATGCATTTAAGTTGTGGTGTTGGAGGAGAATATTGAAAGTACCATGGGCTGCCAAAAGAATTCAGTGTTTAAAGTGACAGTGCAACGTCTAAACCCTGGGAGACATGCCCAGGTGTGAACAGGTTCCTTACAGAAATCCAGAGTGCACTGAGAACTTTCAGCTCTATCAATGGATTTGGATGAAGAATTGGAGATTGGAACAGGATGGAGTCCTGGGGCCAGGGATGTGGGGTGCTGGAAACGTCCAAGCTGTGTATGCTTCTGACATGGTGCTGCAGGTGGGGTCCATTTTTATCAGTCACTATGTGACTGAGGGGGTGGCCTGATGGAACGGCTGTCTGCAGTGTCCTAACTGGCAATGACAGCTCATTCCGCTGCAGTGTAACCTTTAGGAAAATGTCTCCCAATTGCTCACTTGGGAGGAGCCCAGCCTCTCGGGCTACAGATTCTTCATCTGCAAAATGAGGAAGCTGGATGAGATGATTTGCAAGGTTTTTTTGAATAGAATACAAAATGCTATGAATCTATGAAACTAAGCCCATTTGACCTAAAGGTGGAACAGAAAACCTTCTGGCTGTGTGCAGGAGAGAAGAGTGGATTGTATTGCAAAGGGGATAAAATATTTCTCTTATCTGTCTTATTGCTGCCTTTTCTCTTCATCTCCAAGCTGTTTAAATTCAATGCCTACCAGGTGCTCTGTGAAGAGGAAGATCTGAAAAATATAAGCTGTAATCTCCTCAAAATGCTTGAAATTCAATTGAGCAAATGACTAATGCAGGCAATGGGAACAACTAGTTAACTTGTTAATGAGCTCTGGTAGCATAGACGGTCATGAGTTTAGCTGCTAACCACAAGTTCAGCAGTGTGAATATACCAACTGCTCCAGGAGAGAAAGATGAAGCTTTCTGCTCTGGTGGTTGTCAGTCATACGCCATGGAGTCAAGTCAACTGGAGACACTTACTCATCTGTGTAAAGAAATCTGGACAATAACTACCTGGCTAGCTGACTGGAAGAAATCTGTATTTGTACCCATTCCAAAGAGAGGTGACCCAACAGAATGCGGAAATAATTGGACAATATAACTAATATTGCATGTAAGTAAAATTTTGCTAAAGATAATTCCAAAATGGCTGCAATCATACATTGACAGACAACTCCCAGAGGTTTAAGCTAGATTCAGAAGAGCATGTGGAACGAGGGATATCAATGCTAACGTCAGATGGATCTTGGTTGAAAGCAGAGAACACCAGAAAGATGTTTACCTATGCTTTATTGCAGATGACAAGCTATGGACAACGTTGCAGAGAATGA
>NW_006408635.1:5480965-5482756 GCF_000296735.1 Chrysochloris asiatica | reverse complement strand
AGATGGATGGCACAGTGGTGGCAGTGTTGGGTTCAAACGTAGCAATGATTGTGAGGTTGGCACAGGACTTGGCAGTGTTTCATTCTGTTGTGCATAGGGCTGCTATGAGTTAGTACTGACTTGATGGCACCTCATGACAACAACAACAAAGGGTCATTATGGATTGGAATTGACTCGATTGCAGTGGGTTGGGAGTGTATGTACCACGTTTTGTTTTCCACTCATCCACCAATGGGCACTGACCACCCTTTCACTATTTCAACTTAATCTTTCTGTCTCTACTCATCACTGTTCCATTCCTAGCCCTTTCTTTTTGCATGTTGTCTCTGGGTGGTACAAATGTTTAACACACTCGCTGCTAACTGAAAGGTTGGAGGTTTGAGCCCACCTTGAGGTGAACTGAAGGCACTGGCAAAGAATAAGGCATCAGAACGTCCTGTAGATCTGTTGTTGTTCAGTGCCGTCATAGCTACCTTATATAGAGTTTCCAAGCAGTGACTGGTGAGTCTGAACTGCCGACCTTACGGTTCTAATGGAGCACAAATCTACTCTGACAGATACGGAGTTACCATGAGTTGGTAATGACAACTGGAAACATTTCCTAAGTGCTTCCTTTGTGTCTCAGTCTATTGCTGTTGTTGCTGTTGGCATTGTTGTTAGGGGCCATTGAGTTGGTTCCGACTCATAGTGACCCTGTATAGCCCTTCTGAGGAACAGCCAGTGGGTTTGAGCTGCTGACCTTGTGGTTTGCAGTCCAGTGTTGACCCTACCATGCCCTATCAGGAAACCAAGAGTCTGTTGTTGCTGTTAAGTGCCATCGAGTTGGTTCCAACTCATCGTAACACTGTATAGGATTTCTGAGGCGTGGCTGGTAGAGTCTGTTAGTAGGCACTAAGTATAAATTTATGGAATGAATGTATGAATGAATGAATGAGTGATGCCAGAACAGAGCAGGTCACTAGAAGTAAGATTTAAACTTAGCCTTGGAGTTTGGGCATATTATTAGCCTTGGCAGTGAGGTTGTGAGGTGACCCAAAAAGGCTGACAGTGGTCTCTCTGGGCCATGCTTGATGTGATGAAGGTCCTGGAAGAATACTAATGGCTCAGAACCTGTCCACTGGATGCATCCAGTATGCTTGTGGACAGACCATTGTCATTACAAAGGAAGTTTTTGACCCACTGAGGATGGGTCAAAAGTCTTGGGACTTCCTCTCACTACAGAGCAAGCCATCGTTAGTGAAGGATAGCTTTGGCCCCTTGAACAGCAGAAGCCGTTACTGGGCCGTGGTGGGACCTTGTAGAATGAAATGAGGTTATGTTAAGGCAATCTGAGGGATCCTCCAATCTGGTGGTTCCCCGATGTTTGCGGCATGTTAGGATGCCCAGGGGAGCTTTGAAAAAAAATACCAGTCCTTTGGCCTCCCAATTCCACCCCAGATTCTTATTTAATTGGTCTGGGAATGGGGGGCCCAGACACTGTAGTTGTTTTAAAAGTTCCCCAGCTGGTTCTAATATGCTCTCAGGGTTGCAGCCCCCAACCTAATCTAACTCTCATTTTTACCAGTGAGGGGACCCAAGCCCAGAGAAATCAAGCGACATGTCTGTCTGAAGGTGACAGGCTGTTACTCCCTTCAGAATAAATCAGAGCAGTGGCAAAGAATTTCTCGGGGCTGTCAACAGTGACTTCCTGTTTTCAGTTGGCTTGATTGTGAGGTGAATTAAATTAATCTAGGCTAGATAATTAAGTCATGGATATTGTTGCTGTTGTTGATATTGTCCCAGATTCAAGGA
>NW_006408635.1:5477144-5479852 GCF_000296735.1 Chrysochloris asiatica | reverse complement strand
GGTCTTCCTTATTCACTGTAGAGTTTTCACATGTATATGAGGTTAGTGAAAATACCATGGCTTGGGTCAGGCTCACCTTAGTCTTCAAGCTGACATCTTTGCTCTTCAACACTTTAAAATGTTCTTGTGCAGCAGATTTGCCTAATGCAATACGTCCTTTGATCTCTTGACTGCTGCTTCCATGAGTATTGATAGTTGATCCAAGAAGAATGAAGTCCTTGACAAGTTCAATCTTTTCTCTGTTGTTTGATTTGTCCAGTGGTGAGGATTTTGTCATGATACACAAAGTCAAAAGCATTTGGAAAGTCAATAAAGCACAAGTAAACATTTTCCTGGTATTCTCTGCTTTCAGTCCAGATCCATCTGATGTCAACAATGATATCTCTCATTCCACATCCTTTTCCTAATCTGTCTTGATTTTCTGGCAGCATCCTGTTGATGTACTGCTGCAACCATGTTTTAATCCTTTTCAGCAAAATTTTACTTGCATGTGATATTATTGATATTAATTCCACATTCCATTGGACTACAAATATGGATGTCTTCCAATTGGCTAGTCAAGTAGCTATCTTCCAGATTTCTTGGCATTGATAAGTGACTGATTCTTGGGCTGCATCAGTTGGTATTCCTTCAATTCCTGGAGCCTTGTGTTTTACCAGTACTTTCAGTGCAGCATGGACTTCTTTCTGTACCATCAGTTCTTGATCATATGCTACCTCTTGAAATGGTTGAACATCGATCATTTCATTTTGGTACAGTAACTGTTTATTCCTTCCATCTTCTTTCGATGCTTTGTGCATCATTCAATATTTTGTCCAAAGAATCCTTCAATATTTCAAATTGAGACTTGAATTTTTATCTTCAATTCTTTAAGCTTGAGAAGTGCTGAGCATGTTCTTCTGTTTGGTTTTCTAATTACATGTCTTTGCACATTTCATTATAATTCTAGACCTTGTCTTCTTGAGTTTCCCTTTGAAATGTTCTATTCAGCTTTTCTACCTCATGTCTTCCATTCACTTTAGTTTCTCTATGTTGAAGAACACATTTCAGAGTCTCTTCTGACATCCACTTAAAAAAAAAAATATTGTGAATTGAGTGATAGTTTACATGAGAGAACATCAGCTTTACACTCATCCTTTCGTATTTCATTTTACTGAAATGATTACAATCTCCTCCATGCATCATCATTCAACAGTATTTGCTTTTTTTTTTATGTACACCGAAGCACTCAGGAATATATAATCATTCAAGCGACCAAAGGGCATACCCTGCAAGCCTGGCCCCCGGACACCAGCAGACAGCCCCTATCCCTGCATGAGTCTAGAGTCCCCAGCCGCTCATCTCTCCATGTCATCATCTCTGCCTCCATCTCTGGTGTCGCTTCTTCTCTGGATAGGGTCCCACACTCAGCTCTTCTCCCTTGATAGTGTCAGGGCCCTCTGCTCCTGTATTGTAAGATCAACCACTCCCCTCTTTTTGTTACAAAATTTCTACCTTTACATTTTCAACAATCACAATCTCAGTCCTGATAACAATTACTCATTATTGAGCCACAAGAGTCTTATCCCCATTTCCTTTCACCAGTCCCATCTAGACAGGATAAAAACCACTCAGTGGAGATTCTACCTTCCCCAACATTCTCTGGAATTAAACTTCCTCTTGAAAACTTGTAAGCCAGTCAGTTTGTGCCTTTATAGCCCCCCATTTTAGGTAGCCAGTTTCTAAGTTGCCCATCCCTGCCAAATCTGTGTACAGAGGGGGTGGGAATGATCCTTGCTGTGAAGATACCCTCTTTTAAGCTACTACATCCATAAGTATAGGTCAAGTTCATCAAATTGTAGCAGATTACACTTTTCCCTTCTTCTTTCTTCTGCTAATTGAGTTCTGATCATCCAGCCATTGAAGCTAGGTCAAATGAGTACTAACTGCAAGTATGGGTGTTCTTGTGCATCTCCCCTCACTTCAAATCAGCTGGACACTTCACTCTTGACTCTAGCCCTCTGTTGCTATGTCCTTGTCCATGGGCTCAGGAGTCCCCAGGTCTCACACACTGCTGGCTGATCAGGTCTCACTCCAGGTTGATGGGAGCCTATTGAATGTGGTTGGACTCAGCCCATATCTTCATTGCTGCTTTCCCCCCACTTCCTCTCATCAGCAGACCAACATGGTCACCAGCAAGATTATATGCCTGCTCCTGTATTCCCTTTGACTTTCAGTCTTGGAAGGAGTTTTGCCCTGAAGGGACTTGATTGCTCGTCTTGATGGCTGCCTGGTGAACAACTTGCTTGTTCTTGTTGTAGTCAATCAGATTGCGATTTTTACTTTTTATTTTTCCTGCTAGTTTTTCTTTCAACAAGTATCTTCTGTTCCTCTAGCTCCTCCAGGCTGGTCTGCTTGTCTTTTCAAGTGGAAATTTCCCACCTCAGAAGATTCTGGATGAGGATCAGGATTCTACCTAAGGAAGGTCTTATGCACTACAAAGGCTCTGCAGGAAGCCTCTTTAACTAGGCAAGTTCTAGCCTCCCTTTTAGTTATTCCAATCAGTTATAGGCTGAAGATGGACTTACAAGCTTTCTATGGTGATGTTTCTGGCAATTCCTTTCTCTCCTCATCAAGCATCTATTTTACAATAATAGGCAAGGGAAACTGAGATTCATGAAACAGTCAAGCATCTTAACATTAGTTCCTCTCTTTTACCCATTCAGACT
>NW_006408635.1:5468237-5474799 GCF_000296735.1 Chrysochloris asiatica | reverse complement strand
AAAGAAATGGATTGACACAGTGGCAGCAGCAATGGACTCAAGTATGACAATGATTGTGAGGATGGCGTAGGACTGGGCAGTGTTCTGTTCTGTTGTATATAAGGTAGGAATAGACTTGATGGCACCTCACAACAACAACAATGCCTAGAATATTGATCTTTATGCATTCCATTTCATTTTTGACAACTTCTAATACAGCCATTTCTGTATTGCCTTTAGCAAAACTTTACTCGCATGGGATATCAAAGCATTCTGTTGGGTCACCTCTCTTTGGAATGCGTCCATTATTGCCTGCATTTTCAGCTTCAGATCCTAGGGCTCTTCTGAGGGAAGGGACTGTGGTAGCTCCCAGTGAAGCAGCTGTTCTAAAAGGGAACTGTGGTCAGTGGTTAGCACCATCCATATTTCAGGTTACCTGGAGGATACTGAGCAGTAGAAACAATGTACAAGAGGCTGTTTCATGGGTAGGGGGATTCATTCTAGAGATATTTATCAGACTCTTTATACTCTGCTAAGCTTAGGGAGAAGGCAGTGGGTTGTTACAGCTGTAACCAGGAAAACAAAAATCAAAAGCTCTGCTCAATGAGCTGGACAGTAGAGAATAAATGTGTCTGTTTCTCCTTTTCTGCGTGTAGATATAATTATTGGGGAAATGAAGCCCTGTCTAAGAATTTGATCTGGTCTGAAGACTATAGAAACTGCAGTTTTGTAGTTGTTGCAGATTCTTTGTGCAGTTGAAAGAGGCAATTAGGGAAAGGGGGTTGTTGTTACTGAAGGACAGTTCCAGGAGACAGCATTTCTAGTCTCAGAGTTTACAGCTCAGTTGAGTTGACATACAGGACACAAAGAGCCAACAAACTGCAGAAGCTGAGGAGTTCTAGGAAGAAAAATGAGAGTTATGAGATGGGGGGAGATCTTTGATAGGTGGTGAGGGAAGGCCTGTCTGAGGATACGGCATTGGATACCCCTGGTCATTGTTCAACACTATGGAATAAGCCAACAGGTGGAGCTGAGCAAGGTCTGTGAGGCAGAGGGACCCTTGTGAATTAAGATGTAGAAGTGGGTCTGAGTGGGTTATGTTCGGGGAATGGCTGAGAATGGCTGGAAAGGGCATGACAGAGAGAGGACAATGACTGACCAACATCCACAGGACACAGCGCTCCACCATAAGCCTCAGCCTGAAGGCACAGGACTCTAGTTCTGTGGGTCAGCAATCTTAGCCTTTCTGCAATTAAGTGCCAAAAGGCACCCAACTCTGCAAGCAAGCCACTTGCCCAATGTCACTATTTTCCTTGCTCCATGGGCTAAGAAGTCCACTGCTTTTTCTCATGCTGTGGTTTATGGTTCTGCTGCTGCTGCTCATGAGACACTCCTCTGGGGTCACAGCTTTCTGTCCCTGGGTGGAGGAGGTTCAGTGTGCAGGGATCTTGGGGTCTAAAGGACAAGCACTACTCTTGTCTGTTGTTTGATGGTAGCAAGCTTTCCCCATTTCTGCTTTTGAGATGGCTCATTTTATACATGGTAGAATTCCAGGTGTTTACAATCACAGTTAACCCTGTTACAGGTAATCCGTCACAATGGAATCATATAATCCTGTCACAATCTTCTTGTACCTTCTCTTACCTAGACCCATCAGGGCAAAAATGTTAGTTGGTAGGAGTTTACAAAAACCAGGGATAAAAGAGGAATTTAAAAATTCACAGCACCACAGATTGAATAAGGATTTCACGGTCACAAACTTAATTTCTTTTTTATATTTCTTACCCGTTGGCATCTGGAAAGTAGGAAACTAGACAATCATGGACATCCTCATTCTGCTATCTTGGCAGGGTTTATGAAATTCTGTCTGGGTGGTTTTCTAATATTTGCATTTAGAAGCATGGCATGTCTTTCTGGTTATCATGGTGGCTCCAGAGGCACGGTAGATAAGTGTGGGGTAGTGGTTAGGAGTATACATGCTGGATTCAGATCACTGAGGCACAAATGTCAGCTCTGATGCTTGCTGGCTTGGTTACCTTAGGACCTTGGGTAAGTTGTTGTTTTTTTTCCCCCCTAATTGTTTATTGTGAATTGGGTAAACATTTATAGGGACAATCATCAGCTTTAAATTCAATAAATCACCCACTTTGTTTCATCTCAATGATTGTAATGCCCTCCATGTAACAACAGTTTTTCCACTTCTTCCCTGAGGTTCTTATTTCTAGTCTACCCTCCTTCTTTTCTAGTTTTTAATTGTGATTTGGGTGAAAGTTTACAGCAAATTGGTTTTCCATTCAACAATTCATGCAGATATTGTTTCATGACATTGATTGCAATCTCTACAATGTAACAGTAGCCTTCCCATTCTCCCGGTGCTTATCATTTTCCTCTGTCCTTCTTTTCTGTCCCTTTCTGCCTTCTGAGTTTTATCCCTAGGCATACCTCCCAGTTGTTGTGTGCCCTTGAGTTAGTACTGACTCACAGTGACCCAGTATAGGGTTTCCATGACTGTGAACCTTTTTGGGAGCAGAAAGCCTCATCTTTTTATTACAGAGTGGCTGGTGGCTTCAAATGGCTGACTTTGTGGTTAGCAGGCCAGTGTGTAACCCACAACACCACCTGTTGTTATTGTTCACCTAACAGACCTTTCTATGTTTTGGCTGAAAGTTGAGTTCAGTTCCAGCCTTGATGGGTGTCTACGATACGAGTAAGTTTTTATTCCAAGACTCTGTTTTTCCATCTATAAATGGAGCATGAATTGTGTGGCACTGTGGGCTAATGCGTCAGACTGCAAACTAATGTGAACTGCAAGGTTGGTGGTTCAAGCTCATTAGCTGCTCCTTGAAAACCCTATACAGGGTCACTGTGTGTTGGAATCAACTTGACGGAACTTAACAACAACATGTAAGGATGAAGGGGCAGAACAAAGTAAATCCACGCTAAAATTAACACAGTGCTTGGCACACAGCAAGTGCTTCAACTCTGTGATCTAGTCACGGTTGCCAGATTATTTCAGGACAATTAGAATAGCCAGAGTCCTAGTGTGGTGCTGTAGGATAAGCACTGGACCCAACGGCAAGGCTGGTTTGAACTTCAAGGCCAGTGGTTCAAGCTCAGAAACTCTATACAGGGTTACTATGAGTCGAAATGACTCGATGGCACTTAACAACAACATGAAGATAGATGGAGTCCAGGTGTGGCACTGTAGAATAAGCACTAGACTGGTAACCTCAACGTCAGTGGTTCAAACCTACCATCTGCTCTTTGGAAGTCCTGTACAGTGTCTTTATGAGTCTGAAACGACTCCAGAGAGCTTAAAAACAACATCAGCATAGAGTTTTGAGAAACAGTGAACTCTGTATCTGGATTTGTAAGTGTACCCACTTGGGGTCAAGTAAAAATCTCTTGGTGGATTTGACTTCTTCCACCTGGTCTCCTACTACTCAGAATTTATCTTGGGCAGGCAGGTCTTTCTTAATCTTGGTTCTCCTTCTTCTATTTTCTTGTTTGTCTCCATTTCTGTCTACTGTTTCTTAGCACACTGTTATGAACATGAGGCCATTCATTAGCAAAGCATCTCCTGCCCCGGAAGTACTCCCTAGCAGAGTACTTTCCTCCTCACTGCTCTCTGTGAGCGCCTGGCCCTGCCTGTTGCCACAGCTCTCCCTCCCTCTTCTATATGTTCAGGCCTGGTCAATGTGTTCACTTCCCAACCTGGCCAGCCAGCACCTGTAGCAGTTATAGACCAGGAAGCCCGCAGGTGACCTGTGCCCAGACCTCCTGAGCCTGGAGCGTGCAGAGCGCCCTCTGGAGGCTAGTAGTGGCTCTGCTTCCTGGTTAGCGTTGAGCCCACACTTGAGAACATCACTGTACAGTCAGCCTTTTACACACCCAAAAAGCAGCGGAGGAGGAGGAGAAGATGAAGGGGATGATTTATATTAGCGTCTGGTTCGCCAGAGTCAAGACTCCTCCCAGGAAGGGAGCTGTGGATTGCAGTGATGATTCCTGGCTGTTCATATGTATTTCACATCATAAGTCACCTAGATCATTTTCCTAGTTTGAAATTAATTTGGTTTGCCTTAGTGACGAGTCTTGGCTTTGTGTGTGTGTGTGTGTGTGTGTGTGTGTAGGACAAGGAGGCTGTGAGAAATATTTTATGCACTGCAAGACTGTCTCTCCTCTGCAATGAATTGAAGAAGAAAAACTTAGCAACCCAGCATTGTAAGAGTTCCCTTCTCCTAGGGGCAAGGAACATCCCTGTGTGTTGTGCTTTTGATTAGATCTGCTGTTTTGCCCATGGCAGTTCTACATAAAAACATTCCTCCTATACATCATTCAAGCCTCCATACATGATGCAGTGGCTCCGTCTGACTTTCTAGTCTTTTCATCAAAGCCAAACTGAGTGGTGATTTTCCTTAGTAAAATTCTTCCTTGTTTTTGGCTCCGTGCCTGACTCTTCCCAAGGTGCTCAGAAAGAAAGGAAAAATTCAGAATCATGTTCTTTTGTTCTTGACTGATTCATGGGCGGAGGGAGAAAAGGGTCGTTTTCAGTCTGAAACAGAACGTTCTTTACAATGGCGTCTGTTCATCCTCATTGTGTTACATAGCCTCTTCAGCTGCAGTTACAGTTTTCTTTTCTTTTCCCATCCGTCTTTGAAGGCCCAGTACCTCACACATGGTAGGTGTCTGGCAACTGTAGAACACGAAGTGTTGATGGTATGCTAGACTCATGGAGCCCATAGGGAGCATTGATGGTACAGTTGATTAAGCATTGGAGTGCTAACTGAAAGATCAGTGGCCATCAATGAAGCTGTCTGCTCCCGTAAAGTCTGACAGTCTCTGGAACCCTATAGAGCAGTCCTTTGGTGCCTTGTAGGGAACTGGCTCCAAGGCAGTGTGCTTCGTTTTTTGAATGTAGTCTACGGGGACCATCATTCTTAAGCTAAGTAGCTACTAATGTGTAGGTAAATTAAACACAACATTTCTTGTTACACTTCTTTCCCTCCAAAGCTGTATACATGGTGTATTATTATGCGCTTGTTGAGTACCATGGAGTAGATTCTGAATCAGAGCTATCTTTGTACAACAGAATGAAACGCTGCCTGAGCCAACACCATCCTCACTGTCATTGCTATGCTGAAGCCCATCATTGCAGGCACTGTGTTAATCCATCTTGTTGAGGGTCTTCATCTTTTTACTGACGCTCTACTTTACCAAAGGAGCTCTGGTAGTGTAGTGGTTACGAATCGGCCTGCTAATCTCAAGGTCAGTAGTTTGAAACTACCAGCTGTTCCGCGGGAGAAAGATGAGGCCTTCTGCTCCCGTAAAGATTTACAGCCTTGGAAATCCTGTACAGGGTCGCTATGAGTCGGAACCAACTCCACGGCACATAACCACCACCACCACTGCTTTATCAAGCATGATGGCCTTCTCTGGGGACTGATACTATCTAATAACATATCCAAAATACACAAGAGGAAGTTTTGCCAACATTATTTCTAAAGAGGATTCTTACCTGGCTTTCTTCCAAGACAGATTTGTTTGTTTTTCTGTCAGTCCACGATAATGTACACCTCTGGTAGCGTAGTGGTTACGAATTGGGCTGCAAACCTCAAGGTAAGCAGTTGGAAACTACCAGCTGCTTCATGGGAGAAAGATGAGGCTTTCTGCTCCTGTAAAGATTTATAGCCTCGGAAACCCTGTACAGGGTGGCTTTTAATCGGCACCGACTCGATGGCACTCAACAACAACGGCAGTAGATTAATGTGCTGGACTGCTAAATTGGTTTGAACCACAAGGTTTGCAGTTCAAGCTTACCAGCTGCTCCTCAGAAACCCTATACAGGGTCACTATGGGTCAGAACTGACTTGACGGCACGTAACAACAGCAATATACTGAGTGTCATACATTGGCTTTGGTGAACTTATTTTAACTTTTCCTCAGCTTCAACTTGAAGTTGCATGTGAACAATTGATGGTTTGTTTCACCGTAGGCCCCTGGTCTTGTTCTGACTGGTGATATTGAGCTTCTCCATCATCTCTTTTCACTGATGTAGTTGATTTGATTCCTGTGTAATCCAGCTGGTAAGCTCCAGGTGTATAGTTGCCATTTATATTGTTGAAAAAAGCTATCTTTTTTTTTTGTCTTACAAAATTCCATCTTATGATCTCTGGTGGTGTTTCAGTCATGAAGGCCATATTTTTTAACTACCCATTTTTCCTATTTGTTTCTTACTTTTGCATTCCAATCACCAATAATTATCACTGCATCTTGATTGCATATTTGATCAATTTTAGACTGCAGAAAGTTGTTAAAAATCTTCAATTTCTTCATCTTTGATATTAGTGGCTGGTGTGTAAATGTGAATAAGAATCATACAGCTGGTATTCTTTGTAAGTGTATAGATATTATCTTATCAAAGATAGCATTGTACCTTAGGGTTAATCTTGAAATGTTCTTTTTTTTTTTTTTTTTTTTAAAGTTTTTACTGTGAATTGGGTGATAGCTTACATGGGAGAACATCAGGCTTGCATGTATCTTATTGTATTCCATTTCACTGCATCATGCTCAACCTTGGAACACC
>NW_006408635.1:5463836-5464787 GCF_000296735.1 Chrysochloris asiatica | reverse complement strand
AAAAAACAATAATGACAGTTCGATTAAATACTACAAGAACAAGAAAGTTGTTCACCGGTGAGCCATCAGGGCAAGTGGTCAGGTCTCCTCAGGGCAAAGCCCCTTCCAAGACTGAGACACAAGGGGAGTACACGAGCAGGCATGTGGTCTTACTGGTGACCACATTGGTCTACTGATAAGGGGAAGTGGGGGGAAAACAGCAATGAAGTTGTGAGCTAAGTCCGACCACGTTCAACAGGTTCCTGTCTGCCTGGATTGAGACCTGGTTGACCAGCAGTATGGTGAGACCTGGGGACCCCTAGACCCAGGGACAGGGACATGGCCAAAGAGGACTAGAGTGGAGAATGAAGCGTCCAGCTGATATGAAGTGAGGGGAGATGCACAAGAACACCCATACTTGCAGATAGTACCCATTTGACCTGGCTTCAATGGCTGGATGATCAAAACTCGACTAGAGGAACAAAGAAGAGGAAACAAAGAGTAATCCACTACAATTTGATGAACTTGACTTATACCTATGGATGTAGTAGTTCAAAGGAGGGAACAAATCTTTACAGTGAGGATCATTCCCACCCCCTCAGTATACAGGGTTGACAGGGATGGGAAACTTAGACATTGACTATGTAAAATGGGGGGACTACAAAAGCACGAAGTGACTGGCTTACAAGTTTTCAAGAGGGAGCCTAGTTTCAGAGGGTACGGGGGAAGGTAGAATCTTCACTGAGTGGTTTCCATCCTGTCTGGACAGGACTGGTGAAAGGAGATGGGGATAAAACTCTTGTGGTTCAATAGTGAATAATTGCCATTAGGACTGATTGTCAGTGCTACAAATGTAAAGGTAGACATTTTGTAACAAAAGAAGGGGAGTGGTTGGTCTTGTAGTCTAAGAGCAGAGGACCCTGGGACCATAAAGGGAGAAGAGCGGGAGTGGAATCCAGAGAAGCAGTGACA
>NW_006408635.1:5454420-5461841 GCF_000296735.1 Chrysochloris asiatica | reverse complement strand
AGTTGTGTCACATCAGTAAGTGAAGGTCCCTCAAGCATTACTTCATTAGCATCATTAAGACTGACTATACTTTGAGAAGGCAGTCTTCCCCAATCATAGTATGAGTGTCTTCCAAACTGAGGGACTCATCTCAGGCACTGTATCAGACAACAGTCTGCTGCTGGTCATATGTTTTCATGGGTTAACGCTTCTTTTTTCTAAATTATTTGCCAAGTCCTTCTTTCTTATTCATGGTGCACAGTGTTATTGTCAGTCTCAACTTTGTTCAACCTCAAGCAAGAGTTATGTCAGAGCAGGGATATCAAACTAAGACTTTCTTAATGATACCAGTGATCTGAAAACAGTTACTGACCAGTAGTAGTATTTCATTATTTGCCTTTCTGCCTAATATACAGTTTCCACTTAAAACCAAATGGCCACCATTTGTCTGTACATTTGTCATACTGTGGTGGCTTCTGAGTTGCTGTGATTCTGAAAGCTATGCCACTGGTATTGTAAATACCAGCAGGGTCACCCATAGTAGACAGGTTTCAGATGAGCTTCCAGAGAAAGACAGACTAGCAACAAAGAGGTGATGAGCTACTTCTGAATATTTAGTCACTAGACACCTTACGATTAGCAGAGAAACACTGTCAGATATAGTGCCAGAATACGAGCCCCTCAGGTTGCAAGGCACTCAAAAATGTGACTGGGGAAGAGCTGCCTCCTCAAAGTAGAGGTGACCATGATAAAGCGAATGGAGTAAAGCTCATGGAAGAAAAGCCCACAGGACCTTCATTTGGTGATGAGGCACAACTCGAAGAGAAACAGCTGTAAACATCCATTGAAAATCGGAACATGGAATGTACGAAGTATGAATCTGGGAAAATTGGAAGTTGTCAAAAATGAAATGGAAACATAAAAATCGATATCTAAGGCATTAGTGAGCTGAAATGGACTGGTATTGGCCATTTTGATTCTGATAACCACATGGTTTACTATGCCTGGAATGGCAAATTGAAGAGGAATGATGTTGCATTCATCGTCAAAAAGAACATATCCAGATCAGTTATGAGGTACAACGCTGTCTGTGATAGGATAATATCCATACACCTAAAGGAAGCCCTGAGTACTAGTGTGGCACTGTGGGTTAATGTGCCAGATTGCAAAGCCATTTGAATTGCAAGGTCAGAGGTCCAAGCTCATGAGCTGCTCCTTGGAAACCCTATACAGGGTCACTATGGGCCAGAATAGACTCAATAGCACTTCACAACAACAACAGGGTTGCCCAGTTAATACCACTATTATTCAAATTAACGCACCAACCAGTAAAGCCAGTGAGGATGAAATAGAAGAATTCTACCAACTTCTTCAATCTGAAATTGATCAAATATGCAATCAAGATGTATTGATTATTACTGATGATTGGAATGCAAAGGTTGGGAAAAAAGAGGAATGATCAGTAGTTGAAAAATATGGCTTTGGTGATAGAAATGATACTGGAGAACGCATGATAGAATTCTGCAAAATCAATGATTTGTTCATTTCAAATACCTTCTTTAGATAGCATAAGAGACAACATGGACCTCACCAGACTGAATACATAGAAATCAAATTGACTACATGGAAAAAGCTCCATATCATCAGTGAAAAGAAGGTCAGGGGCAGATTGTGGAAAAGACCATCAATTATTGTTGTTGCTGTTGTTAAGTACCGTGGAGTCTGTTCCGACTTATAGTGTCTCTGCACAGGGTTTCCAAGACTGCAAATCTTCTTGGGAGCAGAAAGCCTCATCTTTCTCCCGCCGAACAGCAGGTAGTTTCGAACTGCTGACATTTAGGTTAGCAGCACGATTTGTAATCACTATGATACTGGACCATCACTTACTCATATGAAAATTCAAACTGAAGCTGAAGAAAATGAAAACAAGTCCACGAGAGCCAAAATATTATTTTGAATTTACCCCACCTGAATTTAGAGAACATTTGAAGAACAGATTTAATACATTAAACACTAAAGACCGAAGACCAGAAGAGTTGTGGGATAACATCAAGAATATCACACAGGAAGAAAGCAAAAAGTCATTGAGAAGACAAGAAAGAAAGAAAAGGTAAAAATGGATGTCAGAAGAGACACTGAAACTTGCTCTCCAACGTAGAGATGCTAAAGCAAAAGGAAGAAATGAGGAGGTCCAAGAGCTGAACAGAAAATTTCAAAGATCAGCTCGAGAAGATAAAGCCAATATTACAACAAAATGTGCAAATATCTGGAATCAGAAAACCAAAAAGGAAGAATACACCTAGCATTTCTCAAGCTGGGGGACTGAAGAAAAAAATTCAAGCATTGACTTTTGTTATTGAAAGATTCTATGGGCAAATTATTGAACGATGCAGAAAGCATCAACAGAAGATGGAAGGAATACACAGAATCATTGAACCAAAAGGAAATGGTTAATATTCAACCATTTCAAGAGGCAGCATATGATTGAGAGCCAATGATACTGAAGGAGGAAGTCCAAGGTGCATTGAAGGAATTGGCAAAGAACAAGGCACCAGGAACTGATGGAATAAAAATTGAAATCTTTCAAGAAAGTGAGGCAGCACATGAGGCACTCACTCATCTCTGCCAAGAAATTTGGAAGACAGCTATCTGGCCGACTGATTGGAAGAGATTCATATTTGTGCCGATTCCAAAGAGTGGTGACCCAACGGAATGAGGAAATCATTGGACAATCTCTTTGATATCTCATGTGAGTAAAGTTTTGCTAAAGGTAATACAGAAATGGCTACAATCATACATTGACAGAGAACTTCTAGAGGTTCAAGCTGGATTCAGAAGAGGCTGTGGAAGGAGGGATATCATTGCTGATGTCCGATGGATCTTGGATGAAGGCAGAGAATATCAGAAAGATGTTTACCTGTGCTTTATTGACTACGCAAAGGCTTTTGATTGTGTGGATCATGACAAGCTATGGACAACATTGTGAAGTATGAGTATTCCGGAACACTTAATTGTGCTCATGAAGAATCTGTACCTGGACCAAGAGGCAGTTGTTCGAACAGAACATGGGAACACTGAATGTTTTAAAATTAAGAAAGGTGTGCGACAAGGTTGTATTCTTTCACCATACTTATTCAACCTGTATGCTGAGCAAATAATCCAAGAAGCTGTGTTATATGAAGAAAAACATGGCATCAGGATTGGAGGAAGACTCATTAACAACCTGCGATATGCAGATGATACAACCTTGCTTGTTAAAAGGGAAAAAAACATTTACTGATGAAGATCAAAGAGCACAGCCTTTGGTATGGATTACATCTCAATGTCAAAAAAACAAAAGTCCTCACCACTGGACCAATGGAGAAAAGATTGAAGTTGTCAAGGACTTCATTCTTCTTGGATCAACTATCAATGTTCACAGAAGCAGCAGTCAAGAAATCAAACGATGTGTTGCATTAAGCAAATCTGCTGGACAAGACCTTTTTAAAGTGTTGATGAGCAACTATGTCAGCTTGAGGACTAAGGTGTGTCCTTATACCAAGCTATGGTATTTTCAATATGCTCATATGCATGTGACACCTGGACAGAGAATAAGGAAGACCATAGAAGAACTGATGCTTTTGAGTTATGGTGTTGGAGGACAGTATTGAAGGTGCCATGGCTGCCACAAGAACCAATAGATATGTCTTGGAAGAAGTGCAGCCAGAGTGCTCCTTGGAGGCCAAGATGGCCAAACTTCATCTCTCATACTTTGGACATATTGTCGGGAGGGACCAGTTGCTGGAGAAGGATATCATGTTTGGTAAGATGGAGGGCCCGAGAAAAAGAGGAAGACCCCCAATGACATGGTTTGGCCAAGTGACAGCATCTATGGACTCAAGTGTGGCAACAGTAGTGAAGTTGGCCCAGGATTGGGCAGTGTTTTGTTTTGCTGTGCATAAGGTCTCTATGGGTTGGTACTGACTTGATGGAACCTATATACAACAACAACAATATACTGAGATGATCAGATTGGAACCCAGCCAGAAATATGGGGTGCTGTACGATGATGTGCTGGGCTGCAAGCTTAGTTTGATCCGCAAGGTTGGTGGTTCAAATCCACCAGCTACTCCTGGGAAACCTTCTATAGGGTTGCTATGAGTTGGAACCCATTCAATGGCACTCAATAACAGCAATGTATCTGATTAACATCAGAACTGGTGTTATTCTCTGTGATGGGGCCTTTTCCCAGCACCAGATCCAGAGAAACATGTGTTTGCTAACATCATCATGGTCAAAAAAGAAAAGGGATACATTTTTTAAAGTGTCTTTCATGAAACTGAGGGGGAGAAAAATGGCTGAGGGAGAAAAAAAAGCAGCATCTTCCACATTTCTTAAGAGGAAAATTCATTGTGTTCTCACAACCAGCACAGCCTTGTTGCCTAGAAGGAGAAGCCCGTTAAAATAACATATTTGTGTGTGGAACAAGGTCATGCACTTATTGGGTTTCTGCTGCGCAGCATAAATATCCCAGACAAGGGGAATCAGTTTGCGTTTCCGGTAGCCTTGTACTTCACACAAAGACTGCTATACATATATATTCTCTAGTGCCAACAGTGCCAAAACACATAGAACCAGAGGCAGGGGCTTTGGAAATAGAGGAAAATAACCAAGTGTTTGTTGTAAGAAATAAACACCTTACCTGGAAATGCATTCTGGTCTTTCTACCATTATATTTGGAGCCATCAGTGATAGAGGGAGGAAGGAGCAGGGCTGAACCGATTCTCTCTCATGCGATTTCATAGACAGATGATTGTCGAAATGCTGCTCAATTCTCCCTCCTCTTCTGCACCAATCTGTCTATCCACTGCAGCTTGACTAATATTATTAATCTTCTTGGTGTTTCCAGGACTACTATTATTATTAATATGGTAACACTTCATTTATCCTGCGTCATCAGAGATGAACTCTTCCACATAACCACATTTTCCAGCCGACTGAGCTTCACTTCTTTGAGCACTCAAATTTAGTTTGTTTTCATCATTTTGAGTAGCAATCTTTCTGAAATGTTTTAAACACTTACCCTCTTGAGTAGCTGCTATGAATACCACACAAACTTATCTTGGTGGTTTGGGACATTTTTATTTATACCAGTTATGCTGTTCGGTGAAACAGGACTGCCCCTACAGGCCAAAGAACCCTGGTGGTGCAAGGGTTAAGTGCTTGGCTGCTAACTGAAAGGTTACCGTTTCAAAGTCACCCATGATACCAAAGGGGAACGACCTGATGATCTGTTTCTGTAGATTCCAGACAAGGAAACACTCCGGAAAAGTTCTGCTCTGTCATAGGGAGTCAGTATAAGTGGGAAATCAACTCAACGCACCCCAAAACAACATCTGAATGGGTCCAGATTGTTTGCTGTTCACTCTCAGTTTGTGTAAGCTACTTTGCTTTTCTCAGTCTCAACTTCCTTTTTGGTAAAAGAGAGATTGTAGTGCCTACTTGATAGTCTGAAATCCTGGTGTGATGTTGTAGGGTTAACACTGGACTGCTAACCACAACCACACCACCACAACCTTATTGTGTTAAGGTGAGGATTAATTAAAGCCATGTGTTAGGAGTCCTGGGGTGACTCTGTAGGTTAAGCACTGAACTGCTAATTACAAGGTTGGCAGTTCAAGCCCATCATCTGCTCCTTGGAAATCCTATACAGGGTCACTATGAGTCAGAACCAACTCGACAACAGTTAACAAAAACTTTATTGTGTTGGTGTGAGAATTAGACAAAGTCATATATGTGAGGCACTTTGTAGATGTTGATGTAGCATATTGAAGTTGTTGTTGTTAAGTACCGTCCAGTCGGTTCCGACTCAGAGTGACCTGGGTAGGGTTTCTGAGGAGTGGCTAGTGAGTTTGAACCACAGACCTTGTAGTAGGTAGTCCAGTGCTTATCCTACAGCACCATACCTGGGCTTGTACAAACCTTGAATTGTTGTTGTTAAGTGCCATCAAGTCAGTTCTGACTCATAGTGACCCTATATAGAGTTTCTGAGGTGTGGCTGGTGAGTTTGAACTTCCTACCTTGCAGTTCAAACTGACCTTGTGGCCCTGTGCTTATCCTACAGAGCCAGAGCCATTTTTAATTCACATGAGGAATTGCAGAACAATAATGATGGCATTGGGATGAATGTCTAGAATACTTGGTTGTTTTTGTCAAGTTCCAACTCATAGTGACCCTGCATAGGGTTTCTGAGGCTGTAATTTGTTGTGGGAGCAGAAAGCCTCATCTGTCTCCTGCAGAATGGCTGGTGGGCTTGAACCACTGACCTTGTGGTTTGCAATCCAGTGCTTATTGTATAGCGCCATTGCGCTCCCCCAGGACACCTTAAGGGCTTTAAAAAAATATTGTTTTCAAATCCAGTTTAACAGGTAGCTCATTCAGTATCTGGTAGTGCCTTCTTGCCTCTTCAGGTAAGGGTGCAAATCCACAGACACACCACTGGACGAAGATCCTCTCAACTCCTTTCTCCCATTGGAACCTCCTTCCAAGCACTTGTCCACTGCTGTTTGTCAGTTCAAGCTGATGTTCTTCAGCCTGATGTTCCTTCCTCTTTCTGCCCCAACTCACACTCCCTCAGCCCACGCACTAAGTATGCTTTGTAAAAACTTCCACTGGTGGCCAGGTGCCCGTAGGTGTAGACATGGGCCAAGAATTATGGACTAGATCAGAAGAAGATGCCTGAAAACCCATATAACCTCCCAGCATCCTTTAGGCATGTTCATCTTCTGAAAACCAGCCAGTTAAAAACCCCTCGAATCACACAGAATGTTACCCAATATAGTGCCAGAAGATGAGCCCCCTCAGGTTTGAAGACACTTGAAATATCTTTTGTCAAAGTAGTAAAAAACACACAAAAAACTTATTCCTCTAAAAGCAAATAAGACCTCAACCCAGTCACACTCACTGCCAATCATTTGACCCCAACTCTTAGCTCTGGTAGCGTAGTGGTTACAAATCGTGCTGCTAATCTCACGGTCAGCAGTTCGAAACTACCAGCTGTTCTGTGGGAGAAAGATGAGGCTATCTGCTCCCGTAAAGATTTACAGTCTTGGAAACCCTGTACAGGGTCGCCATGAGTCAGAACTGACTCCACGGCACACAACAACAACTACAACACTATGGGTCAGAACTGACTCCACGGCACATCACAACCACAACTTAGTGATCCTAGAGGACAGAGTAGACCACTCCACAGGGTTTCTTTATGGAGACAGACTGCCAAGTCTTTCTCCTATGGAGTGGCTGGTGGGTTTGAACAGCTGAGCTTTTGGTCAGCAGCCAAGTGCTTAACCACTGCATTATCAGGGTTCCTTTCTCAAATAGTTGTTGTTGTTAGGTGCCATTGAGTCAATGTTGTTGTTGTTGTCAGGTGCCATTGAGTCGGAACCGACTCATAGCGACCC
>NW_006408635.1:5440215-5447260 GCF_000296735.1 Chrysochloris asiatica | reverse complement strand
TTCTTGTAGTTTTGTTCTGTTTTGGACTCTTCCATCTGTCGATTGAGTTCTGGGTGGTGTTGCTAGGTATGTCCACCTGTGGTTGTTGTCTGTTCTTGGTGATTCTAAGTCCAAAGAATTCCCTTTAGGATGTTTTGAAATGCTGGCTTGGCTTTGACAACCTCCCTTAGCTTCTGTTTATCCTGGAGTGTTTTTATTATACTGTTGTATTTGATTGACAGCTTTGCTGGGGAGATGATTCTTGGTTGGCAGTTTTTCCCCCAGTGTTTTATATATGTCTCCCCATTGCTTTCTTGCCTGCATGGTTTCTTTTCTGTTTTCTTTAAGTTTTTATTGTGAACTGAGTAATAGTTCACATGGGAGAACATCAGCTTTACAGCATCGTTTCATTGCAAAGATTACAGTCTCCTCTGTGTATTCAACAATATTTGCTTCCATTCCTTCAGTTTTTTTTTTTTTTGGGGGGGGGGGCAGGGAGATGTACACAAAAACACTTAGGAATATATAATAATATAAACAACTTAAGGGTGCATTCTGCAAGCCTGCCTCCTGGCCACTGGCACCCACTCCCTCTCTTTCCATGAGTCCAGAGTCCTCACCTGCTTCCTCTCTCCACCTGCATGGTTTCTTATGCAGACATTTTTATATTATGTAGCTTACATGACTTTCTGTTCACTATACTCTGTTCTTTGGAAACTCCATACAGGGTTGCTGTGAGTTGGAACCGACTCAAAAGCACTTAACAACAACAACAAAAATATACTTTGTCAATACAGTTGCCATCCAGTCAACTCCAACTCATGGTGACCCTATGTGTATCTCAGTAGAACTGTGTTCCACAGCGTTTTCAATGAGTGATCACTAGGCCTTTCTTCCAAAGTGAATACTGTGTGGATTCATACCTCTAACCATTTGATTAGCAGTCACGTATGCTAACTCTGTATCACCCAGGGACTCCCACTATAAACATGTGTATTCTATTAAGTGTGTGTGTAAATGGGCTGTGGTATCTTGCACCATTGCCCTGGGAGGAACAATTTTATTGAGACATTCTGCATTGGTCTACAATGACATGTAGGTGCAGGTAATTTCTTGACAATAAGATTCTCAGTATCTATGATGACAAGAGCTGAGTCATGCTTCCATGCTTCTATGACATGAGGTTGCTATGAGTTGAAATTGATTGGTGGTACCTAACAAATGCAACAACAATGCACAGCTAATAATGGTTATTGTTGTTGTTGTTAAGTACCATGGAGTCAGTTCCAACTCATAGTGATCCTGCACAGGGTTTCCGAGGCTGCAAATCTTTACAGGAACAGAAAATCTCATCTTTCTCTTACAGAACAGCTGGTAGTTTCAAACTGCCGACCTAGAGGTTAGCAGCCCGATTCGTAGCCACTACGCTACCAGAGCTCCTTGCTAATAATGATAGACATCAATAATTTCCTCCTTTCCTTTCTTACCAAAGCTTTGTCCCTTCCCTCCTTTAAAAAATAAGACACATTTTTTTTAAAAGGAAAAGACACACTATCTCCCACTTCAAATCTTCTCTGTGTACTTTCCCTAGGCATCTGTTGCTTTAATCTGGTAAATGGATCATGTATTTACTGGATTTAAAAAAAGTTATTTGTCCTTGATTCTAAATATTCTGTTTCTCTTCAAGAACAAGTTAAATGCCTACCACAGCCACCACCTCTTCTTACTAGATGTGATTTTTACATTAACTTCCCCTCAAAAACCACCTCATTTTCTGCCACTTCCTATAAAGCAGTCATTCTGTTCGCTATATTTTGATACCTACCACCAGGTAGATGTCTTGAGAAATGGTTTCTGAAAATAGAATCTAAGAAAGACCAAGTTCATTCTTTCACCTTCCAGCCTTTTTTAGACCAGTTGTCTCCAAACTTCTCTGGTTCTGTGCCTTTATGAAAAAGAATATTGTGAGCACATAATGTGTTTGTATATGTGTGTATAGTATAGACATACACATATGTTGTTGTTGCTAAGTGACATGAGTGGGTACCAACTCGTAATGATCCTGTGCACATTAGAATGAAACACTGCCTGGTCCTGCGCCATCCTCACAACTTTTGTTGTGTTTGAGCCTGTTGTTGCTGCCATTGTGTCAGTTCATCTCATTGGGGGTCTTTGTCTTTTTTGCTGACCTTCTACTTTATCAAGCATGATGTCCTTCTCCAGGGATTGATCCCTCCTGATAACATGCCCTAAGTATCAGAGATGAAGTGTTACCCTCCTGACTTTTAAGGAGCATTCTGGCTGTGTTTCTTCCAAAACAGATCTGTTTGTTCTTCTGGCAGTCCATGGTACTTTTAATATTCTTCTCCAACACCATCATTCAAATGCATTAACTCTTCTATTGTCTTTCTTATTCATTGTCCAACTCTTACATGCAAATGAAGTGATTGAAAATAACATGGCTTGTGTTAGTTGCAGTTTAGTTCTTAAACTGACATCTTTGTTCCTGAACACTTTAAATGGGTCTTGTGTAGAAGATTTGCCCAATGCAATATGTCTTTTGATTTCTTGACTCCAGCTTCCATGAGTTTTGATGGTGGAACCAAGCAAAATGACATCTCTGACTACTTCAATCTTTTCTCCACTTATTGGGATGTTATTTATTGGTCAAAGGGGTGAGGATTTGTGTTTTCTCTACACTGAGGTGCAATCTATACAGAGGTAGTGTCATGGAGAGACAGAGCTACTTCAGGCTCTAGGTCCATGGACTGAGTAAGGATAAATGTGTCCTTTGGACATTCACAGAATGGCTGAAAGAGCTTTGTGACATTCACTTGAGTAGTTCACAGACCAAGGGGCTGCCACATGGCTGAGATGCTGAAGACAAGAGTGAGGCGTGTCTGCAGTACAGCAGAGAAGAAGAGTTCTTGATTGGAAAATGGCTGCATCCTGAGTTGGTTTTGATCCTGAATTGTATCTTGTTCACTTTCCTAATAAACCCCCTAATTGTGAGTATTGGTATTAGTTCTGTGTGGCCATCACAATGAATTATCCAACCCAGGGAGTACTGTGGGCAGGATGGTTGGGGTCAGAATAAAGAAAAGAAGGTTGTAGGGTGGTGGAGGCACGTCTGATCTCCTCTTCATAGGATTTGGCCTTGTGTTGATTTTGAGTTTGATTCTCCTTCCCCCTTGTGAAGCCAGGGAAAGTCCGACATGTCTCCCACATGGTTCTTACAGTACTACTATACACAATGTTGTGGTACATAATATACTGATATTATCATTCTTATGTTAACCCCTGAAGACAAATAACAATCTTATTTATAAAGATACTGAAAATAAAAGAAAATAATAATGGAAACTGAGTAAAAAATAAGGTATTAGACTTACAACAGAACCAACTTAGGACTGAGTCACCATAACTTGTAGTTATGGGTCATTTTAATAATATATTGTGCATGTTGTTATTGTCAGGAGTCATCGAGTCATTTCCGACTCATAGTGACCTTATGCACATTAGAAAGAAACACTGTTTGGTGCTCTGCCATCTTCACAAGTGTGGTGAAGCTTGAGCCCATTGCTGCTGCCGCTGTGCCAGTCCATCTCGTAAGGGGACTTCATCTTTTTGGTTGACCCTTCACTTTACCTAGCATGATGTCCTTTTCCAAGGACTGGTCCTTCCTGATAATATGTCTGAAGTACGAGAGACAAAGTCACCATCCTGGCCTCAAAGGAGAATTCTTGCTGTATTTCTTCCAACACAGATTTGTTTGAACTTCTAGCAGTCTGTGGTACTTTCAGTCTTCTTCTCCGACACCATAACTCAAGTGCATCAATTCTTCTAAGTCTTCCTAAATCACTGTCCACCTTTCACATGCATATGAAGCTATTGAAAATACCATGACTTGGGTTAGATGTACTTTAGTCTTCAAACTGACAACTTTACTCTTGAACACTTTAAAGTCTTGTGCAGCCAATTTGCATAATGTAATAAATACATAGTGTGATTTCTTCTACATGCAAGCTGAGTGGAATGAGACATGTGAAATAAATATTATTTAAACATAAATTTATTCTTATATTATTTATTAATGGTTTAGTAACATTAATTGCCTGTTTACTCTTATTAAAATATTGCAAATCCCCAAATACTCTTGGGGTGAAGTTCATTGGCCTTTGAGAAGCTTCATTTGCATCCGAACCTGACTTAAATGATGAGTTTAGACTTTGAATGGATGCTGTAACGAGATGAGATTTTGGGGGCACTTGGGACGGAGTGAGTGAACTTTGCATTGGGAGTGATCTGAACTATTGGGATTCAGAGGCAGATTATGGTAGCCAGCCTCCAAGATGGCTCCTGATGACTCTTGTTTCCAGGTATTCAGGTGCTGCCTAATTTCCACACATGACATCAGGATGGGTTTGCTGACCAGTAGAATATGGTGGAAGTTGAGTTATGTGACTTCTGAGGCAAGGCAATAGAAGACATTGACATTCTGTCTTGTGCTCTGGGTCACTCAGGCTGGAGGAAGGTGGCCGCCACATTGTGAGGAGAATTAAGCAGCCTAATGGCGACATCTGGGTGACTAGACATTGAGACATTTTGTCTATAGCTAGTGGGAGTCCTGGTTTGACGCTGTGGGTTAATGTGCCAGACTGCAAAGCCATTTGAACTGCCAGGTTGGAGTTCAAGTTCACCAGCAGCTCCTCAGAAACCCAGCACGTGGTCGCTATGGGTCAGAACCAACTCGACAGCACTTAACAATAACAACAACAATAGTGCCATATGAGTGTTAGCCAAGTGAGTGAACTATCTTTGAAGTGGACCCTCCAAACCCAATCAACTCTTCAGATGACTGTGGCCCTGGCCAACATCCCAACCTTAAGCAAGACCCTAAACCAGAATCACCCAGCTAAGTGGTACACAAATTTCTGACCCAAAGACATTGTGAGAGATGACATTTTTGTCATTGTTTTAAGCCATTACATGTTGGTATGATTTGTTACACTGAAATAGATAACTGGTGTGGCACTGTAGGATCAGCACTGGACTGTGAACCCCAAGGGTGGTGGTTCCAACCCACCAGCTGCTCCTCAGAAACTCTATGAGTCAGAATCGACTCAATGGCACTTAACAAGAACAACAAATGGATAACTAATATGGATTTTGAGCACTTTGGCAGACTGCTTTTCAAATATGATGAACTCTTCTTGTTTTTGTCTTCCATGTGGTTGACAAAATGTTCATGCTAGGACTCGGAGAATGCCAGCTCTGCCATTCCATGGTGCTCCCCTTGCTCACATTATTGGCATTGTCTTCAATTGAGGTTTCTCTTTGTAAATATTTTTCAGTCACTTGCCTATATTGTGAGAATCACACACAAACTATAACATATTACAGTACACTGAAAGTGAATGAAAGAGTGAGGACCCATTGCTAGTACATTGCGGGACATCCCTCTGTGCTCAAGGTCCTCACTTCACATTGAGTGAGACACCATTGCCTATCTTCAAAATACTTATAGATTAATTTCTATATGACCTTTTTCAAATAAAAGCCATACACAAAATTCAAATATTTTCTTTCCATATCTGAAGACTCATCTTGGAGGCAATCCACTTTGTAGAGCATTGTTTTAGAAATCAGGATCAGTGAACTCTGGTCCTCTGCTTATTGTTATAAATAAAGTTTTATTAGAACACAGCAACACTCATTTGCTTATGTATTTTCTTTAACTGCTTTCACACTGCAGTGACAGGGTTGAGTATTTGTGACAGAGGCGGTATTGTCCTTGACAGAAAAGACTGGCTACCACTCTTTGCTTTAGAAAATGAATGGCGCTTGAGGGGTCAGCTATGCCTAGCAAGCTGTGTGCCCTCAGTTTGTTTCTTCATTTACACAGGGGCAAATAAAGTGTAACAGTCACCCATGGGGACAACATAGAAGAGAGTGAGTAAAAAAGTATTGCTCCTCGTTCGTACATATATGAGTTTATTCTCAATGTAACATGTTTAAACATGTCTCTGCAATCAGTGAGTGGCGGCAGACACGTCCTCTCAGTAATACATTTGTCTTAGTCTCATTAGGGCGCCTTCAAAAAGAAGGTCCAATTAAAATAGCAGCTTCTAAAGAGAAGTCAGTTAAATTCAAAGCTGAGAAATCAGCTCAGAAGGTCATGGCATCTGTTCTTTTTTGATTCCAAAAGGGTTATCTTGATAGATTTTCTTGTAGGACACAGGATGACCAAAAGGGCTCGTTACGAAAACGTTTTAAGAAAATTGAAGATTGCATGTGTGAAAAACAGGACTGGAAAATTGTGCTGAGGACTTTCCCCCATAATCACCTGTCTGCTTTTTGAGGGTATCAAGGGCTGTCTTATGGGGGTTTTGTTGGGAAACCTTATCCCATCCACCTTACAGCTCTGATCTCATCACTTCAGATTTCTTTTAGTCCCCCAAATTTAACGAACATTTCAAAGGAACATGATTTGAGTTCTTCTAAGATGCAAAAACTGGTTTTTTTTTTTTGATGTGGTGTGAATCAAAGAGCAGAGTTCTTTCGGGGAAGGGTTAGAGAGCTGGAGACACTTCCTTTACTAGAGTGTAGACTTAGTTGGAGGATATGTTGAGAAAAAATCACTTCACATTTTAATATTTTTGTTTAATAAAGTTTTCTGTGATTTTTGTAGTGATACTTTTGGACTTACCCTCATATTTCCATAGCCACTTGCTGTTATTTTTGTTAGGTGCCATCGAATCAGCACTGACTCATAATGACCCTATGCACAACAGAACGAAACATTGCCCAGTCCTGGGCCAACCTTATTCACTGTCCAGCTTTCACATGTAAAAGATAACCCTTTTGGAATCAAAAAAGAACAGATGCTGATCTCTCAGCTTTGAATAGATACTTCATATATATATATGAAGGAACTCTGGTAGCGTAGTGGTTACGAATTGGGCTGCTAATCTCACGGTCAGCAGTTCAAAACTACCAGCTGTTCCATGGGAGAAAGATGAGGCTTTCTGCTCCCATAAAGATTTATAGCCTCGGAAACCTTGTA
>NW_006408635.1:5435433-5440115 GCF_000296735.1 Chrysochloris asiatica | reverse complement strand
ATCCTCAAAGTAGAGTTGACCTAAATGAGGTGGGTGGAGTAAAGCATTTGAGACCTTCCTTTACTGATGTGCTATGATTCAAAATGAGAAGTAACAGCTGCAAACATCCACTGGTAGTGTGAGATGTATGAAAGGACATCATGATTGGCCCAGTGGAAGGTCAGTGAAAACAAGAGAGAACCACATTGAAATGAACAGGTACACTAGCCTTACCAATGAGCTCAAACACACCCATGATCATGTAGATGGAGTAGGACAAGTCATAAGGGTCACAGTGAGTTGAAGTTGACTGGATAGCTCCTAACAATGACATCTGGGATGCATAGAACAGGAAAGGCAATGGCAGATTTGTAATTAATCCAGACGTGAGGTGAAAACCAATTCTAATAAGTTAGTGGTCAACAAGAATGGGAATGTGGTGCACACGATGACTTTGAGAGCCTTGCTGTCTCCAAACATGTGTGGAGATGGTTCCAGCAACAAGACCATTAGCAGCCCTGAGAGAGTCCCTTCTGCTGGTGGATAGCCGTGTGCCATGTTTGGGTACCATCCCATCTCTGGAGTCAGTCACTCACCTGACACTCTTAGAGGTTTTTGCCTCTAGGTACTCAAATTTCCTTGCTCCTGAGCCATTCTCTTGAACTAGCTGTTTTGTTTGCAGGATACTCACTGCTGTCGACTCAAGCCCAGTTCGTCATGACCCTCTAGGATGGAGGAGAACTGCACCATCGGGTCTCTGAGGCTGTCAGTGTTTACAGAAGCAGACCACCTCATCTTTTACTCATGGAGCATCTGGTGGGTTTGAACTGAAGACCTTTCAGTTAGCAGCCCAATGCTTAGTTGGCTCGCCTACAGCTGGATATTCAGAAGTGGAGCTCAACTTCTTAACCTCCAAACATCCCTGAAGCCTCTTTAAAGTCCATCTAGTCTGCCATCAGCCAGGGACAGCGGTCTGGCTTTGTGTTCCCAGTAGGTCCCTTGCCTCCTTTCTCTAGATTCCCTTCTTTGATGAGAGGTGTTGCCTGTTATTCTGTGAAGAGAAGGTGATGGCACACAGGAACCAATGCAGGCATTGTTCTGGGTGACTGTGTTCACACGTTCAGGGATGTGACCTTCCGGGGTGGTGTCGCTGTGCTTCACTACAAAACCAGTAATTTCAACTAACAACAAGAGAAGGGCTTTCTTGCCCATGCTATCTCACACGATACACGTACTTCTGGGATCATTAATTGAAAAGGTGTCTATAAAGTCACGTTAAAAGGGAGCGAGACCAATTGTTCACAAACTTATTCAGACGGCAGCATACCAGGAAGTCTTGATGCTCTTTTCAGTGCAAACTTATGATGAAGTGACATAAAACCTCAAGTAGAAAAGTCTCAAAACAGACCAGGCTGTGATGTGTGACGGGCTTGGTGCTTTCTGAGTGTTTTCGATCATAATTGTTTGGTATGTCTGTGTGCGTTTGCTTTGTTGTCAAACATCTGTACAAGCACCAGATGTTTAAGAAAAATGTGTGGGAGACAGAATTAAGATGGTTAAAATGGTGTTTACTAACCTAAGAAAAACCTATGTTTTTCTATATGCATTGGGAATTCTGCCTTTTTTTTTTTCAGGCTTAGGGGTCAAACATTTTTATTCAGTTTATGAGCAGTGTTGGGTGGCAAGTTGTTTTGGAAATTCCTGCTGTAAGAGAATTTACCTGCAAAGGATTGCTTTGTAAATGCCAGAATAATTTTGTAATACATATCATAATCTGTTTTTCAATTTTGTGAATATATATATATCCTCCATTCTTAGTTCATAGCAACAGGATAAATAAACATCCCCTAAACTCACCCAAAACTGCCACTGAGTCCATTTTGATTCATAGTGCACCATTCAGGGTTTCTGAGACTAAATCTGTACAGGAATAGAGAGCCTCGTCTTTCTCCTTGGAGCAGCTGGTGGGTTTGCACCATCCACCTTTTGGTTAACAGGCTAGTGCTTAAGTGTTGCACCACCATGGCTCCTAATGAAAACACACGAGCCCTTAAAAGCAGAGAATCCACTTTCCCAATGGTGTCAGTGACATTAGGATAACAGGGGAATCTGAGAGCTGCAATGTGAGAAGGATTCCATTGCTCACTGCTAATGAAAACACAGGAGGGAGGCCACAGTCCAAGGAAGGCAGCAGCCTACAGACTCCTGACAAAACAAGGGACCAGATTCCCCAAGAGTCCCCAGAAGGAACACAGTCCCACAACCCCTTGATTTTGGGTCCTGAGACCTGTGTCTGATACCGACCATCAGAGGTGTAAGACAACACATTTGTGGTGTTAAAGTCTCACGTTCTTGGTACTACTGTGTTACGACAGCCACAGGAAACAACACAGTCATGAAAGACAAGGAAGGAATGAGGGGCGGTTGCAGACTGTTGCTGCTGTCACTGAGTCGGCCCCCAGCTTGTGGGGACCCCAGCACCATGAGGCAGAACACTACCGGGTCCTACACCATCCCATGATGGGTTGCAGACCAGACCATTGTGTTCCATAGACTTTTCCTTGGTTGGTTTCTGGAAATAGATCACCAGGCATTTCTTCTTAGTCTATGTTAGTATGTAAACGCCACTGACACCTGTTCAGAGATGTAGCACCTTCAGAGTTGCTGACAGATGGCAGCGCAGGAAACACATTTCTGAAATTTGAACCCTGTCTCCTGTATAACCCCAGAGATAACAAGTTGATTCTGACTCACAGTGACCCTATAGAACTTCTCTATAGGGTTTCTGAGACTATAAATCTTTATGGGAGCAGACAGCCTAATCTTTCTCCCAGGGAGCAGCTGGTGAGTTTGAACTGCTGACTTTCGGTTAGCTGCCCAATGCCTAACCCACAGTGCCACCAGAAATCTGTAAGTAACCTCTAGCTCCTAAGATACAGTTCAAAATATTTGGTTATAATACCAGTTTAAGAGAAGTCTTACAATATACAGTCTTATAGCAATCTTGGAAAAGAACAGTCTTATAAAAGTGCTACTAATTTAGCATCACTATTCTGAACAAAAGCATCAAAATAAAAATAAAAATTCTTAAATTAGAATTACTTGAGGTATTTATAAAAAACAAAAAACAAAAACAGATCCCCAGAGCATGCCTGAGGCTTTCTGACTCAGAATCCTTGGGGTGGGGTTTTAAGCAGGTATTTCACACAGTTTTTGTTTTTTTTTTATATCAAAGCTAGAGAACAATGGGTGTAGTATTTGAAAAGTCAGACTTTGAAGTAAAATTCAGTCCTGCCACTTACAAGGCCATCGGTAAGTAGCTTAAGCCTTGTTTTCCTCTTATGTGAAATGGGAATAGTAGGTGCACCTTCTTGCAGGGTTGTTGTGAAGACTAAATGGTATAATGTATAAAAATCACATAGGCAGAGTGACTCAGAACAAGAGTTCAATATTGTTGTTGTTAGGTGCCGCCGAGTCAGTTCTGACTCATAGTGACCCTGTGCACAGCAGAATGAAACACTGTCCACTCCTGCGTCTACCTCACAATCATTGCTAAGTCTGAGCCCATTGTTACTACCACCAAGTCAGTCAGTCCATCTCATTGAAGGTCTTATGCTTTTTCGATGATCTCCTAGCATGATGTCCTTCACCATGGACTGGTGTCCCAGTATGATGTCCTTCACCAGTTCAGACTGATAATATGTCTGAAGTATGAGAGATGAAGTCTTACCATCTTGGCTTCTAAGGAGCATTTTGGCTATGCTTCTTCTAACAGAGATTGGTTTGTTCTTTTGGCAGTCTATGGTCCTTTTAATATTCTCCTCTAACACCATAACTCAAATGTATTCATTCTTCTCTGGTTTTCTTTATTCATTCATTGTCCAATTTCTACAGGCATGTGAGGAGATTGAAAATACTGTAGCTTGGGTCAGGCATATCTTAGTACTGGTATGTTGGCTCTTTAATGTACAATAAAAAAAGCTTTTATTGTACATTGAGTGAGAGTTTGCATGGGAGAACATCAGCTTTGCATTCATCCTATCGTATTTCGTATGATTGCAATGATTACATTCCCTCTGTGCATCATCATTCAGCAGTATTTGCTTCTGTTCCCTCTGTTTGTTTGTTTGTTTGTTTGTTTTTGGTGGGGGGAATGTACACAAAAACACTCAGGAGTATATAATAATTTAAACAACCCAAGGGCACATTCTAGAAGCCTGCCTCTTGGCTGCCAGCACACAGTCTTTCTCTTTACATACGTTTAGAGTCCTCAGCTGCTCTATCTCTCTATGTCATCATCTCTGGTGTCATTGCTTCTCTGGATAGGGTCCCACATTTTGCTCAAGCCCTTTTTGCTTGATGGTACTAGGGTCCTTTGTTCCTGGACTGTAAGATTAACTACTCCCTGCTTTATGTTACAAAACTTCTACCTTTATAGTGTGACCATTACAATTAGTCATGATAACAATTACTCATTATTGAATCATAAGAATCATGTAACCATCTCCTTTCACCAGATCCACCTAGATAAGATGAAAACTATTCAGTGGAGATTCTACTTTCCCCCTCACACTCTGAAACTAAACTCCTTCTTGAACACTTGTAAGCCAGCACTTAATGTCTTTATAGTCCCCGCCTACCACTATCCTCACCACTGGATCAATAAACAGCATTCTTATCAATGGAGAAAAGATTGAAGTTGT
>NW_006408635.1:5426527-5427673 GCF_000296735.1 Chrysochloris asiatica | reverse complement strand
TTTTATTGTGAATTGAGTGATAGTTTACATGGGAGAGCATCAGCTTTACATTCACTCTACTGTATTTTGTTTCATTGCAACGATTACAATCCCCTCCATGCATTATCATTCAATAGCATTTGCTTCCAATCCCTATAGTTTTTTGTTTTTGTTTGTTTTGGATGCACACTGAAGCACTCAGGAATATATAACCATTCAAACAACCAAAGGGTATACCCTGCACATCAGCCCCCGGGCCACTAGCACACAGCTTCTCTCTCTCCTTGAATCTAGAGTCCACAACCGCTCCATCTCTCCATGTCCTGGTCTCTGCTCCATTTCTGGCATCACTGCTTCTCTGGGTAGGGTCCCAAACTCTGCTCTGCTCTCTTGAGGGTCCCAGGGTCCTCCGCTCCTGGACTGCAAAATCAACCACTCCCCTGCACTTTGATGTGACTTTGACAGCCCGCAGAGCTGGCGTTTCCCTGTGATTATATGTGGATGAAGACTGGTCTCCAGGGTAGTGTGGGATACAAGAAAAACAAACCAAACAAAATTTGTCCCTCTCTTCCCACTAATAAGCAATATGATTCATTTATCTAGGTTTCCTTCTTTGTAAGGGCTGGTTTTTGGGGGATGCAGAGGTTCCTGATTGTGTTTGCATTCAAATGATCTCATCTCATGTTTGCTGCCCGGGTCAAGGATTTCGGTGGTTTAGTACCCATTTTGTGTTAATTTCCCAGTTGGGTAGATTTCAATACCTACCATGGGATGCGTAAGTACTTGACTCCAGTTTCTATGGGCCACTCTTTTCTGACTATTTGCCTAAGCAGAGGCACACTTTCTCACTGGTTACCTGAACCAATGTCCTCGATTTCAAAGTTCTAATGCCACCAATTTGGCAATTCTTCATGGTTCCAAGTGTTATTTCTATACGAGCTTACTTTTAGCTCCCGGTCTTACATGGACTCAAAGATTTGTTTCTTCTTCTTCTTTTTTTAAATTATTTTTCTTAAGTGTTTTATTGTGAATTATGTGATCGTTTACATGGGAGAACATTAATTTTACATTCATTCTAGCGTCTCATTGCCATGGTTACAATCCCCACCATGCATCATCAACCAACCAAAGGGTATACCCTGCAATCCTGCCCCTCGTGCCCCCCAG
>NW_006408635.1:5423473-5425952 GCF_000296735.1 Chrysochloris asiatica | reverse complement strand
GTATTATCTGCAAGTGTGGGTGTTCTTATGCATATGCCCTCTCTTCTTATCAGCTGGACGCTTCACTCTCCACTCTAGTCCTCTGTGGCTATGTCACTGTCTCTGGGCCCAAGAGTCTCCAGGTCTTGCCACACTGCTGGTCAACCAGGTCTTCACCCGGTTCACAGAAGTCTATTGAACATTGCTGTTTTCCCCTCACTTCCCCTTATCGGTGACGAGCGTGGTCACCAATCAGAGCATGTATTCCTATTGAAAAACTTGTTTCTTGACCTAAGTAAATGTTGAAAATCAATAGCCAGCTGAGTAGGCCTATGTCTGTTTACAAACCCCTGGCCTCTTCTCCTACCACCTTTCCACTCCCATTTTTAAGTTGCTCTTCATTTCTGACATCTGGGGATTTCAGGATTGACAATGAGTTTATAAACTGTGACTATATCTTATCTAACATTATCATGTGTTTGCAGTGTGTGTTTGTGTTTGTTTGTGTGTGTGTGTGTATATATATATCTCCTTTCAGGTCAATTTGGCTCGAAAGATACTTATTTACCAAAAGATACTTATTCACTTAATATCCTTGTAGCATTTATGGTCTGTACAATACAATGATTACACTATGTCTAAAATGACTTAATAGTAAATTTTCTGAACTCTTGGAACTAGGGAAAATGTTTATTCACTGTGCATGGGAAGGCAAGCCATAAATGTTGCTGTTGAATTGGGCCACTGAAATCCATCTGTAACTGGACTCCTTATGGAATCCAATGGAGAAGCAGGGAGTCAGAGCAGAGAGGTGGCCAACCAGACCTCTGAGTACAAAGGTGACTGAGCAGACGGGCTCAGGGCACTACAAACTAAGTAGGAGAAGTCATCCTAGTAAAGAGTAATCACAGACTGGCATTCTTGCAGCATGAATTAAAGAATAGTGTAGGCTGCATGGAGGTGACATTGTACTTAAATACATATGGAGGAGACTCATTAGCAATCTAATCTATGCAGATGATGCAACCTTGTTTGCTAAAAGCAAAGAGGACTTACAATACTAATGAAGATCAAAGATCACAGCCTTTGGTATGGGTTGCACCTCAATGTAAAGAAAACAAATATCCTCACAATTGGACCAATAAAGAACATCCACATAAATGGAGAAAAGATTGAAATTGTCAAAGACTTCATTTTGCTTGGATCAATCATCAACACTTATGGAAGCAGAAGTCAAGAAATCAAGCAATGTATTATTGCCTTAGGCAAATCTGCTGCAGAAGACCTCTTTAAAGTGTCAAAGAGCAAAGATGTCAGTTTGAGGACTAAGATGTGACTGACCCAAGCCATGCTATTTTCAGTAACCTCATATGCACGTGAAAGTTGGATACCGAATAAGGAAGACCATAAAAGAATTGATGCATTTGAATTATAGTTTTGGAGGAAAATATTAAAAGTACCATGGACTGACAAAAGAACAAACCAATCTATGTTGAAAGACGTATAGCCAGAATGCTCCTTGGAAGCCAGGATGGGCAGGCTTCGTCTCTCATACTTCGGACATGTTGTTAGAAGAGACCAGTCCCTGGAGGAGGAGATCATGTTTGGTGAAGTGGAGGATCAGAGAGAAAGAGGAAGACTCCATATGAGATGGTTTGGCACAGTGGCAGCAACAATGGGCTCTAGCGTAGCAACGATTGTGAGGTTGGCACAGGACTGGGCCAACTGTTTCATTCTGTTGTGCATAGGGTTGCTATGAGTCGGTACTGACTCAATGGCACCTAACAACAACACCAAAAAGCACATCAGCAAAGACCAAGAATTTTCTTCAAGTCGGAATAAAGGCAACAAGGTAAGGATGCATCTCCTTGACAATGAGAAAGAATAGTATTGAACACACAGCAGAGGATTAGCAGAATTTGGGAAATGCAAGAAAAAAGAAATATGGACCAGACCTGAGGAGGTGTGTTCATTATGTTTGTCATCATCACCATCACCATCATCGTTACCACCACGACCACCATCATCATTACATATTTTTGATTAAAGGTTGTCCATGATTCCCTCATGAGAAATGGTTAGAAGTTTATACCAGAGCGTATTTGCCAAGACTTTGTAGTTTGTTGTTTGTCATATTGCCCAAATTAATTGTGGAGTCCTGATATGGTGTTGCAGGATAAGGCACTGGACGGCAAAGTTAGTTTGAATCACAAGATTGATGGTTCAAACCCACCAGACATTCCTTGGAAACCCTATACAGGATTGCTATGAGTCAGAACTGACTTGACGGCACTTAACAGTGACAACAACAAATTAAATGTACAATAAAATGCACCTGATTTTCATTTTTATTTTGCTTTGTTCACCCACAGTTTATGTTTTTGTGGTGTTTATATAAAGGAGCTCTGGTTGCGTAGTGGTTACGAATCGGGCTGCGAACCTTAAGGTCAGCGGTTTGAAACTACCAGCTGTTCTGCGGGAGAAAGATGAGGCTTTCTAC
>NW_006408635.1:5417709-5421598 GCF_000296735.1 Chrysochloris asiatica | reverse complement strand
AGGTCACCACAGTATGACACACTGCCATATGAGTGGTAGAACTGAACTTCAGTGACACTGAATTGACAGTGTTAGATCTCACAGCCAGTATCTGTGTGTGTGTGTGTGTGTGTGTGTGTGTGTGTGTAGGAGAGGCAGGGGGATTGGTCATAGAAGAATGAGTGAGAAGTATTTTTTCTTGAGAGTTTTTGTCATGAATGGTTGTTCAGTGTAGTCAAATGTTTTTTCTGTTTTGATTGATAGGATCATGTGCTATTTCTTCCCTAAGCCTTTTAATCCAGTGGATTGCATTGATTAGCTTTCAAATATCAAATCAGTGTATCGTTGGGATATGTACCTTGCTTAGTCATGGTGACTCATTCTTATTACATGTTGATGAATTCTATTTTCTAATATTTTGTTGGAGTCCTGGTGTGGTGCTGTGGGTTAATGCGCTGGACTGCAAAGTCAGTTTGAAATGCAAGCCGGTGGTTCAAGCTCACCAGTTGCTCTTCAGAAACCCTATACAGGGTCGTTATAGCTTGGAACTGACTTGATAGCACTTAACAACAACAACAACAACATTTTGGTAGATGTTTTTGCATCTAAATTCACAAGGGAACTTGGTCTGAAGTGTTTGTTTTTTTTTTTTTTTGGTGTGTGTATGTGTGTTATCTTTGTGTGACTTTGGTATCAGAGCAATGTTAGTTTCATAAGCATCCCTTCTTCTTCTGTTTTCTGGAAGAGATTGCTCAACATTGGCGTTAATTCTTCTTAAATGCTTGACAGAATACTCTAGTACAATGAAACCAACCAAGCCTAGAGATTTCTTTTTAGAGAGTTTAAAAAGTAGGAATTCAATTTTCTTAACAGTATAGGTCTATTAAAGTTACCTATTCAATATTTGGAGACTTTTGGCAGTTTGTGTTTTTATGAGAAAGTGAATCATTTCTTCTAAATTGTCAAATATGTGTGTAAGGACTTGCATTAAGGATCCCTGGTGGCCCAGTGGTTAAGAGCTTCGCTACTAACCGAAAGGTGGGCAGTTCAAACCCATCATTCGCTCCGCAGGAGAGCGCTGTGGCAATCGGTTTCACAAAGATTTACAGGCTGTAGTTAGTTCTACTTGGTCCTCTAGGTTTACTATGAGCTAGATTTGACTGGATGGCAGTGAATGTTTGTTTTGTCTTTTAGTGTGCAGGGGCTAGGGGGTGGAGTGGGAGGGCTTTTATTTTCTTGTTATCTTTGCTGAGGCTTTCTACTTTTTCATTTGTTTCAATCATGCTCATAATTGTTCAAAGACATTTTATCACGGATGCTTTAAATTTCTTGTCAGATAATTCTACTACTGTGTTTGTCATGTTACTGTTGGCATCTGTTGATTTTTCTTTTCAGTCAGTTTGAGAGCAGCCTGGCTTTTGGGATGAAGAGTGATTTTCAGTTGAAATGTTTTGTTTGGCTATCTTCAGTGGAATGTTTCTGTATTATGTTGCACAGTGGGTCTTCTTCAAACTTTCTGTTTTTATTTCTGGCTTTCTTTGCCACTACTCTGATGGGGTGGGTGGTGGGTGGTAGGGATGAAGGTGCCAGATAGTACCAGGTAGAGTTAGGAGGTTCAGGTTCTCCAGTCGCCCTTTGTTAGTACAAAGCTGGGGGAGGGAAACCTGGTTACATTTAGGTGGAGGTGGGAGTTCTGGCTCCGCACGTGGTCTCCCCTGACACTGAGGCAGTGGGTAAGTGGGGCTCATTGCTGGCTGCTGGGATGAATGTCTCGAAGCCCTGCTTGGTCTTCTCTGAACATACCAGGTAGGGATCTTGACCTTGTTCCAGACTTACGAAGGTAAACTCTAGGCTCCCTACACTGTCTGTACTAGTTTGGGTTGATCCTTAGTTTTATCTGTTGGTTTGGCTGGAGAAGAACAGTTATTGTCCAAATTTCTGTGTTGTTGGGGTTCCCCTTTTCTGATTTGTGGTTAGAGAGAACAATCTTTTGTTGGAGCTTTTTAGATGTATATTCATTGGAATTTCAGGGATTCTGGCTTCTTCAGATGCTAGTTTGGAATCTACGAGGCCCAATGAAAACCCTGGGAACTTAGCACTGACGCATACCTTGGTGTTTGATTTATATAAAATATCAAGATTTTTAGTGCACTTAGTATGAAGAAAAGGAAGAGCACATCTACGGCAGTTCAAACTCACCAGCCACTCCTCAAAAACTCTACACGGGATTGTTAGAAGTTGGAACCCACTCGATGGCAGCTAACAACAACACTCCATTTTCCCAGTGGATATGTTTTTAAGATGAAACTTACATTCTTTTTCTTGGATGATTAAATGCTACATGCTTGTTAAAAAACAAAGCCATTGTCATCGAGTGTATACCAACCGAGTGCCCTTATGGCTGGTTGTTGGTTATGTGCCGTGGAGTCGGTTCTGACTCATAGCGACCCTCTACAGGGTTTCCAAGGCTGTAAATCTTTACGGGAGCAGAAAACCTCATCTTTCTCCTGAGAAGTAGCTGATAGTTTCAAACTGCTGACCTTGAGGTTAGCAGCCCAACTTGTAACCACTACACAACCAGAGCTCCTCCCAGAACTCTGTTGTTGTGGTTATGTGCCGTGGCATCGATTCCAACTCATAGCGACCCTGCACAGGGTTTCCGAGGCTATAAATCTTTATGGGAGCAGAAAGCCTCATCTTTCTCCCGGAATAGCTGGTAGTTTCGAACTGCTGACCGTGAGATTCACAGCCCGATTCGTAAGCACTACGCTACCAGAGCTCCTCCTAGAACTTGGTAGGACAGAGTAAAACTTGCCCGCTATAGGGCTTTTGGAGATAAAATTCTTTCTGGAAGAAGACTGCTGTATCTTTCTCCCATGGAGCAGCTATTGGGTTTGAACTGCCAACTTTTCTGCTAGCAGCCAAGTACTTTAACCGCTGAGCAACCATGCTTAGTACAATCCTGATGATACAGAAAAGGGTGCAATTGGACTGGGTAAGATTGTGAAGGATGGCAAAAAAAAAGGAATAGCAAAGCTGGTTTTGAGTTTCCCTACAATTTTAGAAACGTTCTGTCCACATTTTTCTCTGTGGACTAAGTTTTTCCATTTTAACAAGCAAAGATGAATACTGATGGACTTTCCTTTAAGCAAATCGAATCATGCAGATTTGGATTCACAAAGTAAGCACATGAATCTCACAAAACTTCTCTGGGACTCTGGTGCTGTCTAAAGTCAATTTGGAATCATTTTACTTGGTAATCGCTTTGGGATTCTTGGCATCAATGTAATCCATGTGAAGATGTACCATAAACCCTTGTTTAGAAAGTGCTTTGCTATCGTAGTTTATATTGTAGTTTATCGTTACTCAAGTTTTTTTTTACCTGTGCTCTTGGATGCATGATTTGAATAAAACAACCTATGAGGCAAACAGTGTTTCTGCATTCAGCACCGTTGTGAGAATAGCGTTCAGTTGCATTATTAGTAAAAGCCATTTTCAGTGACTCCTCACCCTGCTAGGAATCCCACTGCAGTCAGGCAGTGATGGTTTTACATTAACTTGCTCGTGCTGAGGGTTATCAGAGTGGCATTTTTGTGTCACACAGCACTGGGGTCTAAATGAGTTTTTTCAAAGACACCCACTTCCGAAATAACCTCCATCATTTAACACCATTTCTTTCATGTGTCTGTTTTAGGGGCTGCTTCCTTATCTAGTTTCATCTTCCTGCAAGAAATAACTACCACCCACAACTAACTGCATAGTAAAGTTGTTATTACTAACCAGAATGGACATTTTTTGGATAACCATGTATGGACTGTAAAAAGGCCCGACGGCCCAACCACCCAAGATCCAAAGTTATATTCCTGCTGTTTGCTGTCATTGGACTGGTTCTCACTTACAGCAACACTAT
>NW_006408635.1:5409405-5416931 GCF_000296735.1 Chrysochloris asiatica | reverse complement strand
CCATCCTCACAACACAACACAACACAACACAACACAGCCTGGTCCTACGCCATCCTCACAACAAAACACAACACAGCCTGGTCCTACGCCATTCTCACAACACAACACAACACTGCCTGGTCCTACACCATCCTCACAACACAACACAACACAGCCTGGTCCTGCGCCATCCCCACAATTGTTACACTTGAGCTATACTCACCTTAAAAACAAAGCACTGCCCAGACTTTCTTGTCTATTTCCTACAAAAGAAGCCATTGTGTTTCCATACCTGGCCATGTCAGCAATGATGGGCCCTCCTCCCCCTCCTTACCACCATTTTTTCCCCAAGCATTGATTTTTGACTTCCCCCGACCCCACATCATGACCCATTAGTACTAAAAACTGACAAGCCCAGCTGCAACAGCCAAATGGTAAGTTTGAAAGAAAATATTGAAAGCACAGACCAAACTGGCTATTAGTACACACACCTCCCGCCCACCCCTAGGTCCCCCAAGTGAGAACTGCCTCTCACAGCCATCAAAGCACCTCTGTGAAGGTCAGCAACGTCAGCGTATTTTCTTTAACCCTGTCTCCAAGGTCTGCAGGAAATGAGAAAGAGTCCTGCTTTATTTTTACTTTCAGTTTCAAAGGAATTTGGGCTGAGGAACAGGCAAACAGAATTGGCTACCTTGCTTTTGCTGATAATGCTAATGTACATTATGTCTCTTTGCAAGACTGATGCATTTCAGACAGTAGTGCCTCAGCAGTACTGAGCTCCTGAAGGCCACGCTTTAAACTCTGGGACCATCTAAAGTTATGAGTTTTTCTTCTTTCTTTTTTTTCTGATACAGTGGTATGGTTTCTGTGTCTGAGAATTACAGTAATGGTAATAGCAAGTCTTCCTTGTGATTGTACAGTTGATTGCCCCAGGGAAAATAGTGACAACGCCAGGTTTCCAATAGATCTTGTGTTTGCAGGGATATAAATTCAAGTAAGGGCAGCTAACTTGTCAAAATCGTAAGAACCAAGACACAAGTTGAATATAACTTTAGTTAAAAGACTGATGCAAATTGTACTCAGTCAACACTCAGACCAGGTAGTAATGCAACAAACCATTATCCAAGAAGGGAATGGCCACTGGGTCAAGACTTGAAAAGAGCCATAATTATTGTTGAGTGCTGTTGAGTCAGTTCCGACTCACAGTGTACCCTGTAAAGGGCCTCCAAGGAATGGCTGGCGGGTTTGCACTGCTGACCTTGTGGTTCAAACTGACCTTGAGGTCCAGTGCTTATCCTACAGTGTCACACCAGGATTCCGAGTCAAGAACACGGAAGAAGAAATAGCCACATAAGAAGACAGCATTGTGTCCTCAACCCCTGCGATGGATGGGGAGGATGCAACCAAGAAACATGGGTTAATTGCTCTTACGTGTCAGGAACTGACACATGAAAGCACATGATTTAAAACCTGTCTTAGTTTCCTACAATAATTGGGTGGCTAATAAGAATAGAAGGAGCTCTGGTAGCGTAGTGGTTACGAATCGGACTGCGAACCTTAAGGTCAGCGGTTTGAAACTACCAGCCGCTCCGCGGGAGAAAGATGAGGCTTTCTACTCCCGTAAAGATTTACACCCTCGGAAACCCTGTACAGGGTCGCTATGGGTTGGACCCGACTCGATGGCACTCAACAACAACAACAATAAGAATAGAAATTTTGTCTCACAATTCTTGAGGCTAGAATCTGAGTTTGGAGGACCCTTCTCTATCTGAAGCGTCTAGGAGAAGACTCTTCCTGGTCTCTCCTAGCTTCTGGTAGCGTCCTTGGCTTGTCGGTCTTTTTCTGTCTCTCTCCTCTTCTATAAGCACATATTCATATTGGATTAGGATCCAACCTACTGTAGTATGACCTCACATTAACTAATAAAATCTTCAAAGACCTTATTTCCAAACAAGGTCCTGTTCACATATACCGGGGGTTAGGACATCAACATACCTTTATTTGGTTCATCCAGAAAAAACACCATTCTTTATTAAGGAAACAAAAAAAGTCCTTTAATTAGTTCTCTGGCTATCCCCACCATCCAGCTGTGTCTGCCTTGCTTTCACCCATCTTTGATTCTGTTATGTGTCACCAAACTTACTGGCACAGAGGATTGATAGGCCTGGAGCATGTCTTTCCTCTGAGGTCCCATGGTTTGACTGTACCTCTTTGTCATGCTGTGAGAACCCAGGGGCTTTCATTCTCCTTGCTTTCCCTGCTCTGGGAGAGGATGAGCACCTAGGGCAATCCACCTGCTTCTAGGCTTCAGAGCCTTGTTTATTCAGCTCCCTCCTGGATCTTGCTTCCTCTGCCAGGGAGGAGTCTGAGTCCCTCTCAGAGGGAGCTTGACAAATTCCAGTTTCCACTGTGAGGACCATACAACCTGCAGATACAAAGCCTGACTTTGATGGGAGGCCATGTTATAGAATAGCCAGCTTGGCACCTCTTTTAGCATCGAATCTTCTGAACTTGGAAGTGGCTACTTCAGCTTTTCATTAAGTTGGAATCCAACTCTTTTCATCTGCAATAGGCTTCTAGGAAACCTAGTCCTTTGTTCTTGTGCAAATTTCAAACTTGGGCTTGATAGATACCAAAGACTCTGTTGATATTTCAGAGCCCAAGTTCTTATCGTGATTCTAGAATCTGCTGGCAGAGTCTGTCTATTTCTGGACAGTATCCATGACAACTGGGCCTTCACACTACCTTCATGTCCCTTTGATTGCCTGTTTTTCCTCTGCAAAAGTAGACTTTTAAGTTTGGGCTCAGTTTGGATTCTGCCTCTAAGAATCTGCATTTCTTTGACTCTACAGTCAGCGACCTGAACTCTTGACTGTCATGCCAGCTCTCCATTTAGTCATCCCTTGGCTTTGGATTCCTGCTTTGACTAGCCCTTGATGATCATCCTGAGGATGGCCAGTTGAGATCTTCCTTGTTCTATTCCATTCCGGCTCCTCTTGCATCCAACCTGTAGAGAACTCATCTCATGTCCCGAAGTGCCTGCATGTCTGAAACTCTACTCTGCATGGAGGGAGTCAGAGGAGTGACTCTTATCCAGGGGAAAACGGAGGACATACCCTGGAACTATGGCCAAAGAAGCAGTTGGAAGTTCAGTTAGAAGGTAAGTGCAAAATGGGTCTTAAGACCATAGAGAGGCAGTTTATAGAAACTTATCACCAAAGAATGTTCAGAGACCCAAGGAAGATGTGTGTGAGATGCAACCACGAGAGAATCTGTGCATGGAAGATGGCTGGATGAAATTCAGAGATGGTACCCCTGAGCCTGTGGTTGTTGTTTAACGTCCTTGTAGTTGATGTTGTTGTTAAGTGCTTTCTAGTCGGTTCCAACTCATAGAGACCCTCTATAGGATTTATGTGGAGTGGCTGGTGAGTTTGAACCACCAACCTTGCAGTTCAAACTGACCTTGAGGCTGAGTGCTTATCCTATGGTGCCGTACCAAGTCATCCTTGTTTTTATGGGTGAGACAGGTCCATTGAAAGTTCCCAGGATCATCATCAGAAATTTTTTCCTAAGTATATTCTGGCTGAAAACCCTTGAGTTTTTACAGGTTAGAGTGCTGATGTTTGGAAGAGAGTCCTGGCGTCAAGATTGGAGTGGGCACAGGTACACAAGCAGATCATGAATTTTCAAGGCCTTCTGATGAAAAACCCATGTTCTTAGTTCAAAAAAGTATGGCATGATTTTGAGACTTGTATGATGTTGTTGTTGTTATGTGCCGTGGAGTCAGTTCTGACTCATAGCGACCCTGTACAGGGTTTCCGAGGCTGTAAATCTTTATAGGAGCAGAAAGCCTCATCTTTTTCCCACAGAACAGCTGGTAGTTTCGAACTGCTGACCTTGTGGTTCGCAGTCCGATTAGTAACCACTACGCTACCAGAGCTCCTTTGAGACTTGTGAGGGGACTTCAAAAAGTGTGTGAAAAAATGGAATGAAAAGATAGTGAAATTTTTACACAAACTTTTTGAATCCCCCTTTTATGTCACAATGCTGATAAAATAGGGGTGAAGATAGTAATGGTCAAATAGTATGTTTTAGGCAACAAGTGCTTATTGGTCTATCTACTTATAAACCTATGTGAATATAACCACACATCCTGCTTAGTCCTGATAAAAATCTTATAAGTAGGTGTTATTATTATTATTAATACTTTTTAATAGATGAGGCAACTAAGGTTCTAAGAAGTTAAATTGTCAACATTTTACACCCAATTTCTTTCTTGACTCCAGACTGTTTTACCTTGTTTAAGAAATGTCTAAATTAAGTTATATTACAAGAATTCAAAGTTGTTTTTGTTAAGTGCCACTGAGTCAGTTCTGACTCATAGTGACCCTGTATAGGATTTCCAATGAGCAGCTGGTGAATTTGAACTGCTGACCTTGTGGTTCAAACTGACTTTGCAGTCCAGCACATCAACCCTCAGTGCCACACCAGGACTCTAAAATTAAAAGTAGAACTTATTAAAATAGATCGATAGACATACAGCTCTTCCTCTAAATCAAGTCTAGACGTCCAAGATTATCTTCAGAGAGAATTTATAACTTGTAAATTTCTTTATTGAAGAAATAAAGAAAATCTTAAATATTTGTTTAAACAGTTTCATGAAAAAAAAAAAGTAGTCAGAATGACTAGCTTCCTTGGGGTGATCTTTTAGCTAAATATTTTGGTAATGATCAAGAGATGAATTAAAATGAGTGGCTGACATATCAACTTCTTATCTTCACTCTTTTGTTTTATTTTTCCAGGTTCTCCATTAAGGTTAAAAAAGAGTATGGTAAAAAATTAGACTGATGGTCTGACTATATGTTTATGCATTGAGCTGTGTGCAAAAGCAGGAAAGAATAGAGGAGGGAAGATGGGAATTTAAAAAATTCAATTGTTTCAAATGATAAGCCAACAAAACCTCGTGTGGTGCAGTGAATTATTTAAAAGAGCTCTTCTAGCCATGGTTAAGGAGCTCTAGTACCGTAGTGGGTTACCAGTTGGACTGCTAACTGCAAGGTCAGCAGTTCAAATCTATCAGTTGCTCTATGAGCACAAGACAGAGCAGTGGGTTCCCCAGTCCACGGAGCAAGTAAAGCTGAGTGACTTTGGGCAGGAAGCTTGCTTGTAGAGTGGGGTACCTCCAGGCACTTAAGTGGGGGAGCTAGGTTTGCTGACCCACAGAGCTGGAGTCCAGTGCCTTCAGGATGGTGGAATGGTGTGTCCTATGGACATTTCTCGGAATCTGACTGGAACAACTGTGCCCTGAGCATTTCTGACCCTACACTGTAAACTGTTAACGTCCCTAATAAACACCATCACCGTGAGTGTGGTTTCTGAGTCCTGGGTGGCCGTTGCAGTGGCTTATCAAACCTGATGGAGGAATAGAGAGGGCTGTGGAAGGAATGATTTGGCATCTCATCTTTTTTTACACCTGTGTGGTACTGCGGGTTAATGCACTGGACTGCAAGGTCAGTTTGAACCACAAGGTCAGCAGTTCAAGCTCACCAGCCACTCACTCCTTGAAAATCTAGGCAGGGTTGCTATGAGTTGGAATCAACTTGCAGACACAAGTGTTTTCCTTGACTCTGAATTAATAAAACATCTTCACCAAAGTTCACAAATGGGTGGCTTGTCATTGCTTACAAACTCAGGTTGGTGATATCTGTGTCAGAGTTCCTCTGTTGTTCTTCGTGGCCTGTGAATTGGCCCTGTCTCATGATAACTTTATGTTTACAAGGACAAAATGTCCAGTCCTGTAGCTGCTTCATGTTCTAGACATGTTTGCGTCCATTGTTTTGGCTATGTGCTGCCTCTGCTAGCACTACATCAGGTAAGGTTCTGTTGTGAACCACAGGGTTCTAATTGGCTAATTTTTGGAAGGCTATCACCAGGCATTCCTTCCTAGTTTGTCTTAGTCTGGAAGCTGTGTGGAACCTGTCCACCATGGGTAAGGTACCCTGTTGGTATTTGAAATACCACTGGCATAGCTTTTATCTTTATAGCAGCATGCAAGCTGCCACCAAACTGACAGACGGGTAGTGGAAAGGAATGTCACAGACTTCTAAAAACCCTCATATTTGTCAGGAACTTTAGCGATGATATACGTTGTCCCATTGACATTACTCAGGAGCTCTGGTTAAGCGCTGGCTGCTAATTGAAAAGTTGGTGATTTGAACTCACTCAAAGATCTACAGCCTTGGAACACCTATGGGGCAGTTCTACACTGTCCGACAGGGTCACTATGAGTTGGAGTTGACTTGATGGCAGTGCTTTGTTGTTTGGTTTGGTTTATGCACGTTCTTTAGTACCCATTCCTCATTTGTTTGTTCGTCTGTCAATCCATCTCATTTAGGCTCTTCCTCTTTTTTGCTGACCCTCCAGGGAATGGTCCTTACTAATAACATGTCCACAGTACATGACACGAAGTCTCAGCAACCTTGATTCTAAGGAGAGTTCCAGTTGTACTTCTAGCAAGAAAGATGTGTGCTCTGGCAGTCCATGATATGGTCAATATTCCTCACCAACGCCCTCTGGCTGGATACCAGACAATATTTCATTATTCATGAGATGTTCACTAGCCACTTTTAAAGAAATAAGCTGCCAGGTCTTTCTTCTTAGTCTGTCTTTGTTTGGAAGCTCCTCTGAACCTGACCCCTATGGGTGACCCTGCTGGTATTTGAAATATCAGTCCTGGTGTGGCACTGTAGGATAAGCACTGGACCACAAGATTAGTTTGAACCACAAGGCCAGTGGTTCAAAATCACCATTAGGTCCGCAGAAACCCTAGACAAAGTCACTGTAAGACAAAGTCACTGTAAGTTGGAACCAACTCTCTACTGCATGTAACATCAACTTAACAACATAGCTTCCAGCATCACACAACAAAATGACTGATGAGTGGCAGGGATACCTTCAGTAACTTCATTATCTTCAGAAGTGTCTAGTACCATCTGGAAGGATATACACTCAACTAGTGGCAGAGCTGGGATTTGGACCTTCATTCTCAATTGTCTTTTCAAACACCAGACTTTTCCTCTCCTTAGAACAGTGCCTAACAACTCCACATAAGATCTATCTTACAGTTTCACTCTTATTGTAATGCACTGGACCACAAGGTCAGTTTGAACCACATGGTCAACGGTTCAAACTCAATAGCTGCTCCTTGGAAATCCTATACAGGTTCACGATGAGTCGGAATAACAATAACCAAATACTAAATAGTTTTAACATTGACCTTACCGTAAACATTATTGAATGCCTATCACTTTATCACTGAGGGAATGAAGTGATAATTCTTTTCAATCAACCACATAGCATATGTCATGCTTCATTTGTGGCCTTGGAGACAAGATGGTGACTGGTAAAACATTCAAATGGGCATGTCGATGGCATTTTAAAATTAATAATCAGTTTGCACATGACCAGAAGTAATGGAAACATATGTTGTTGTTGTTGTTGTTGTCAAATTGGTTCTTACTCATAGTGACCCTGTCTAGGGTGTCCAA
>NW_006408635.1:5394225-5406101 GCF_000296735.1 Chrysochloris asiatica | reverse complement strand
ATATATATATATATATATGAGTTCCAGTGTGGCACTGCAGGATAATGTGCTGGCCAGTTTGAGCCACAAGGTCAGCAGTTGAACCCACCAGCTGCTCCTCAGAAACCCTATTCAGGGTCACTATGAGTAGGAACCAACTTGATGATGCATTTAACAACTACAACAACAATATATATGGTGTCCTGGTGTGGCACCATAGAATAAGCACTTGACTCAAGGTTGGTTTGAACTGCAAGATAGGTGATTCAAACTCACTAGTTGCTCCTGGAAACCTTATACAGGGTCACTATGAGTCAGAACTGACTCCAACGCACTTAACAACAACAACATACACACATATGGTGGTGGTGGTGTGCCATGGAGTCAGTTCTGACTCATAGCAACCCTGCATAAGGTTCCTGAGGCTGTAACTCTTTACATGAGCAGAAAGCCTCCTCATCTTTTTCCTGTGGAATGACTGGTAGTTTTGAACTGTTGGCCTTAAGATTAGCAGCCCAACTCATAACCACTATGTTACCAGAGCTCCTATGTATATATATATATATATTTGTTGTTGTTAGGTGCCATCGAGTTGGTACCGACCCATAGTGACTTATGCACAGCAGAACGAAACACTGCCTGATCCTGGGCCAACCTCACTACTGTTGCCATGCTTGAGTCCATAGATGCTGCCATTTGGCTAATCCATGTCATTGAGGGTCTTCCTCTTTTTCTCTGACCCTCCACCTTTCCAAACATGATATCCTTCTCAAAGACTGGTCCCTCCTGACAGTATGTCCGAAGTATGAAAGATAAGTTCGGCCATCTTGGCCTCCAAGGAGCAGTCTGACTGCACTTCTTCCAAAATGGATCCGTTGGTTCTTTTGGCAGCCTATGACACTTTCAATATTCTCCTCCAACACCATAACTCAGAAGCATCAATTCTTCTATGATCCTCCTTATTCACTGTCCAGCTTTCACATGCATATGAGGTTATTGAAAATATCATGGCTAGGGTCAGGCACACCTTAGTCGTCAAGCTCACATTTTTGTTCTTCAACATTTGAAAAAGGTCTTGTGCAGCAGATTTGCCTAATGCAATACGTCGTTTGATTTCTTGACTGCTGTTTCCGTGAGTGTTGATAGTTGATCCAAGAAGAATGAAGTCCTTGACAACTTCAATCTTTTCTCCATTGATAAGAATGTTGTTTATTGGTCCAGTGGTGAGGATTTTTGTTTTCTTGACATTGAAATGTAATCCATACCAAAGGCTGTGCTCTTTGATATTCATCAGTAAATGTTTTAAATCCTCTTCACTTTCAGCAAGCAAGATTGTATCATCTGCATATCACATGGTGTTAATGAGTCTTCTTCCAATCCTGATGGCATGTTTTCTTCATATAACCCAGCTTCTCGGATTATTTGCCTATGTCCGATGGATCTTGGCTGAAAGCAGAGAATATCAGAAAGATATTTACCTGTGCTTTATTGACTACGCAAAGGCTTTCGATTGTGTGGATTATGACAAGCTATGGATAACATTGTGAAGTATGAGTATTCCAGAACACTTAATTGTACTCATGAGGAATCTGTACCTGGAACAAGAGGCAGTGGTTCGAATAGAACATGGGGACACTGAATGTTTTAAAATTAAGAAAGGTGTGGGACAGGGTTGTATTCTTTCACCATACTTATTCAACAACATATATATACATATACATATATACATACACACATATGTGTATATGTGTAAAATTTGGTCACTTTGTATGTATATATATGTTTTCTCCCCCACATATTATCTTTGATGATCTATTATCTAAAGATTGAGTTTTGTTTAGAATTGACTCATTTTGTACCTAAAGTACTGTGAAGACATTTTAAACTGTAAAATACAGATATTCATTATAAAACATTAATCAATGTGGACTCTGTGGAGGTTGGCTTACATAATTACTGTGCATAAGCAAGTATTTTGATTTAACTTCTGAAATAACTATTTCTGCAAAGTTGTAAGTAAATATAATTTTATTTAAAATGTACTGGAAGGAAAGACAAATGGCTAATTAACATATGAAAAATGTTCAAACTAGGAGTATCAAAGGAATGCAAATTAAAAGAACATTGAGACTTTTTTGTCTATCAAATTGGCAAGTTTAAAATCTTTTTTCTACTGAGTGGGAGGACGAATTCATTTTGGGAGAGTGCTTTGGCAAATACATATATATTGTTGTTGTTAAGTGCTGTAGAGTAGGATTAGCTCCTCAGAAACATTATACAGGGTAGCTATGAGTCGGAACCGACTCAACAGCACTTAACAACAACAAGTCTATTAGTTATAATGGAGTCCTGGTGTGACACTGTAGCATCAACACTGGACTGCTAACCACAAGGTTCAAACCTACCAGTCACTTGGAAACCCTAGACAGGATTGCTATGAGTTGGGGTTGACTTAACAGTTAGCACTTAACAATAACAACTAAGCCTAGAGCAAGAAACTCAAATACAATGATTTAAAAATTCAAGTATAATGGTTAAAACTTACATTGGATAGGTCAGCAAGAACTCAGCGTGGATAGATATGGAAACGTTTATTCTGTTCCAAACACATAGAAATCAGGATGGCTTATAAACCATGAGAACTACAGTACATAGCTATTTTTAACTTGGATCCAAACTCAATGTCCATGGAAGCCACAGTCAAGGTATGCAATGATGTATTACATTGGGAAAATCTGCTAGAAAAGATCTCTTTGAAGTGTTAAAAAGCTAAGATGTCACTTTAAGGACAATGTTGCACTTGACCCAAGCCATGGTGTTTTCAATCACATCATATGATGTGAATCTGGGAACAAATAAGGAAGACTAAAGAATGATGTGTTTGAATTATGGTGTTGGCAAAGGATATTGAAAGTACCATGGACTTCCGGAAGAAGAAACGTACTTATCTTGAAGGAAGTGCAGCCAGAAAGTCCCTGAGAAGCGAGGATGGTAAGACTTTGTCTCACATACTTTGGAAAGTATGCTATCAGAAAGGTCAAGTCCCTGGAGAAGGACAGCATATTTGGTAAAGTAGAGGGTGAACAAAAAAGAGGAAGGCCTTCAACAAGAGGGATTGATGCAGCGGCTTCAACCCTGGGCTCAAACCTAATAATTATGAGAATGCTGCAGGAATGGTCAGTTGTGTTGTGCATAGGGTCGCTGTGAGTGTGAACTGACCGGATAGCATCTAACAACAACAACAACAACATAGATACACGTGAAACATGTCCTAGCAACGAGTAAAGCAGATTATCTGAGGAGGGAGTGTTGACTGAGACCAGAGGCCTATGAGAAGCAGGGATGAAGGAAGAGGGATTGGTTCTAGATTTTGAAGTGGGAGGGAAGCAGAGGGCAATGAGCATGGGTCTAGCTCCAGGCATTCCACTCTGAGGTATTTACCCCAAAGAGATGGAAACATACATCCACACAAATATTGGAACAAAAAAGCTCATAGCAGCTTTAATCATAATAGCCAAACCTAGAAATAGCCCAAAATATCCATGTAGTATGTCCAAATATCTTAGTTATCTGCTGCTGTTGTAACAAAAAGCCACAAGTGGTTGGCTGAAACACATCAAAATTTCTCTCCAAGTTTAGGACGCTAGTCTTATGACTTTAGTGGAAGGCTTTTCCACTCTCTGCTGGCTCTGGGGGAAGATTCTTCTTCTGCCTTGGCTCCTTGACCGTCAGCTCTCTTCTCCCATCTTTGAGTGCTCACTTCTTGTTTAATCTCTTTTCTCTCTCAAAGGATACTGATTTAAGATACAATCTACACTAACACTGTCTCATAATAAAGACAACCCATTTCTAAATGGGATTGAAACACAGAAGGTTGGGATTTACAAAATTTTTTTGCAGGTCACAGTTGAATCCATCACACCATGTAAAGGAATATTATTCTGCAGTGCAAAATAATAAACTGCTGAACCATAATGACACAGATGAATCTTAGCATCATTCTGCTGAATGAAAGAAACCAGATACAGAGCTCATATTGCATTATCCCATTTCTACAGACTGCAAGCTAATCTTGAGTGACAGAAAGCAGATCTTCGGTTGCTTGGGGATAGATCAGTGGGAGGGAGGAGATATCTTTTGGGAATCATGGAAATATTCTAGATTGTGTTCGATGATACTGATAGCAACAACAAATGTCTAATGAAATTTATTTACATGCGTATAGATCATTGTATGTAAATTATTCTTAGTAATTTTGATAAGGAAAAATGCAAGAGGGTGTTAGAAAAGATGTTTTCAGATAAAGATTGTTGCTAAGTGCCTTTGAATCGGTTCCGACTCATAGGGACCCAGTATAGGATTTCCGAGCAGCAGTTGGTGGGTTTGAACTGCCAACTTTGTGTTTAGCAGTCCATTGCTTATGAAACAGTGCCACACCAGACAAAGATAGTGTTTAAATTTTTTTAAGCCTTGATGAAAGAACTTATAATGCTCTAAAACACATTAGAAGAAAGGAAGAAAAAAAGAAAGAAAAAACACCCCAGGAATTTCAAAGGGACGTAATTTAGTATTTCAATGAAAAAATGACGGTCCCACAATTCTGGGTTAATTTCTGTATAATATGACCAACTAAGAAAAAAAATCAATCATTCTCATTTTAAAAATTATTTTTAAAAAATGTAAATTCACAAAACCAGAGGTATTAGTATAATGAACTGTACATACTTAAAAAAAATCCTTTCATGTTGAGCTTGCTTGAAGTAGAAAGTACCTGTGTATGTTAATCATAACTCAGTGTCCTTAGGTTTAAAAGGGTTGTCGCCTTCATGTTCCTTCAAAATATGTCAGATGAAACACATCATTTTGCATGGTTGTAATATTCAGGAAATATGAAAAATGATTAAAAGAATATCGAGAATGCAAATGATAGAATGGATTTGCCTACAGAAGTTCCATGTACATACCAAGAATTTAATACCTATTTTATGAATCCTTGATAAGGTTTGTATATGATCTCATTAAATTCCTTAAAATTATGATGTTTGACAATAATTAAGTGCCGAATCAAGATTTCCCAGCATTCCAATTTTGATTTTTTGCTTATATTGTAATTGAAATTTTATTCTGCCTGATTATACATAGGACCTCAAATCATATTGCAAGTAGTGTCAACAGACTTAAATACATACCACAGCCATCGTAGATCATTTATGAAAAAAAGACTCCCCCGACCCCAATTGCATTTACCCTTCAATTAAAGATTTCCTGGACATTGATTTTGTTTTATTTTCAAATATATATTATACAACTTAAAACTCTTGAATAGATTAATTAATCAAACAATTATGTTTATTGATCAACTACTATTTGTCAGGCACCAAATTCAGTAGTCATATGCAATTTGAATAAGGCTTGGTCTGAACCCTAAACCCAAACCAGTTGCCATTGAGTTGATTCTGACTTATGTTGTTGTTGTTAAGAGCTGTCTGGTTGATTCCAGCCCTTAGCGACCCTGTATAGGGTTTCTGAGGAGCATCTGGTGAACTTGAACAGCCAACTTTGCAGTTCAAATGGATTTGTAGTCTGACAAATGAACCCACAGAGCCACACCAGGACTCCTATATATATCAGAGTAGAACTGTGCTCCATAGGGTTTCTTTCATTCTTTCCTTTAAATAAATAAATAAATAAAAACTATATATATTTTATGGTATTTTCAGTGAAGGTTTACATAGCAGTTTAGGTTCTCATTCAACAGATGCTATACAAGCTTTTCTGTGAATTGGCTATATTCTTCGCAATGGGTAAATAGTGTCATTATTTCAATTCTGGTGGCTTTGTCTCTGTAGGGTTTTTAGTGGCTGAGTTTTCAGACTTTTCTTCCAAAGCATTTCTGGGTGAATTGGAACCTCCAGCCCTTCAGTTAGCAGCTGAGCACATTACATGTTTACACCACACAGGGACCCCTGTAGGCTTTCTGCTTCATGGATAGAGTGATGGAATGGATACTGGTCCTCATCTTGTCTTCAAAGTGAAGCACAGACATGGCTTTCCCAGTTTTGACATCTACCAAAGATACACATGTGCTAACTTGAATTAATCCCTTCTTCTCAAGCTGGACTCCTAAGCCTCAGTTTCCTCAAATGTCCTTTTGTTCTAAGAGGGTTGTTGTTAAGTGCCATCAGTCAACTCCAACCCATAGTAACCCTGTATAGGGTTTCCATGGAGCAGCTGGTGAGCTTGAACCACTGACTTTGCAGTTCAAACAACTTTGCAGTCTGGCGCATTAACCCACAGCACCACAGGGAATGTAAACAGTGTTCTATCATTCCTGGCACATATACTGTCGTGTTCCTGAAAAGTTATAAGTAAACGCACAACGCCTTACGGGTGAGCCATGGTCCTCCTTAGAGTAATTTGTAATAAGATAATGTCATAAATCAGAAGGACTGGCCAGCGCCCAAAATAAAATACTTTGGCTTCAAACTACAAGTATCTTAGGTGTTGAGATGTGTCCTATGTATTCCAGTCACAGACTGTTACAACTAAAAGGAAACCAAGAGGAAAAAAAAAGTTTTATCACCTCCCGTCTGCCATATTCTCTCTAAATTGGTAATAAACACATCTCAGTTACTTCATTACAATGTGATAGATTATAACAGCAACTCTGAAGGTCCATTGTATAAATCATTTAAATAGAGATTCAGACAATTTGAAAAATTCCCATTAATTACCACAAAGTCAGTAAGGATGACGCCAATGGGGTTTCAGTTTACCCTCCACTTGTGAATAAAGACACTTTCAAATGCAGATTATGACCCAATGGAGTAAAGGAGCTCATTAGTCATGTAAAATCTTTTCTTTTTTAATTTTGATGGGGTGAGAATTGTTGAACTAATAGATTATAATTGATCTTTTACAACCAAAGAGTCTACAGCGCTTTTAGCATAGCATATTGCCTGAGTCATGCCATATTTTCAGGAACACTCAGAGCTTAGCCCTAATGAACACCTGCACTGTGATGGGGGAGACATCGCTAGTTCTTTGTTTGGAAGGAGAGGAGACTCCCTCTCTTGCCCTTAGAACATGGACTATTTTAGAACAGAAAGTAGGAACCATCACGTCTCCATCAGCTCATCACTGGCCTTGGATTTGCAAGTGATACCTTTCCTGTGTTGTTGTGGTTAAGTACCGTGGAGTCGGTTCTGACTCAGTGACCCTGCGCAGGGTTTCCGAGGCTGTAAATCTTTACGGGAGCAGAAACGTGTCATCTTTCTAGCCAGTCCCTAATATCTTCTGTACCAAGGACCCTCACTGCTACTTTTAATTTGTGTTTTGAGAATGGAAAACTGGCAACTTTCACCCCCTCCTCCCAGCTTGGATTTATTCTCTTCAACTTCTGAAAAAAGGTTCCTCATTTCCACTGAGAATTTGAGTACCTTGAGGGCAAGGATCATATGAGTATGGGATCATAAGTCAGAAAGCATTGCTACAAAATCCTAGAAACTTTATTAAAACAAAAATGTCAAAATGTGAAGCTGTTGTTTCTCAACATATCCCCTGTCTAGGTCTATCCACTTCTGAAGGTGGTGTTTCCATCTTGCTGGAATCCTTCCCTGAGGAATTCTGTGCTCTTGATTTATACCACGTCAATAAAATCATGTTTCTTTTAAATATTCTTTGAATTTTGGGAACAAAAAGAAGTCTGAAGGGACAAGATCAGAGCTTGAGGGTAGAAGGGGGAAGGTTTCCTAAAGGAATTCTGAAATTCTCGTAGGACGGCTAGGCTACCCTTGACGAATGAGCAGGAGCATTGTGATGGGAAAATTCCCAGGCCAAACTTTCCCGGTCTTGTTCTCACTAATGGAGTTTTCAATGCTCTCAAAACGTCTTCCTTGTAAACCCCAGTGTTTCTCCTGTATCCTTGGAGAAAATCTCACAAGTTTACTGCCTTGGAATCCCAAACAACAGTCATTATAACCTTCTGAGCTGCCTTGAATATTAGTGGCTCAGCAGATCTCTTCAGAAGCTGCTGTTTTGATTGGATTTGGTTTTGGAGGGCACTTTAGCAATACTGTTGTTGTTGTTGTTAAGTGCCATGGAGTCGGTTCTGACTCATAGCGACCCTGCACAGGGTTTCCGAGGCTGTTAATCTTTACGGGAGCAGAATGCCTCATCTTTCTCCCGCGGAACCGCTGGTACTAAGATGAATATATCATGGAGAGAACTTCACTGATCACAGAAACAGGCTAAACACATCTTGTTTGAAATAAATCCATGCATGTCTGAACTGGAATCCTAGTAGCAGTATTTTTTGACTTACTTTCATATTGATCACGTGCTGGACATTAAGGCCAAACCCACCAGTCGCTCCTTTCAAACCCTATACAGGGTTGCTATGGGCCAGAACCGACTCGATGGTACTAAACAACAACATCCATGCAGGGAGATTGATTCAGCACCCTTCCCAGAATGCTACCCAACACACACACACACATCGGATGCATACAGGCAGGATACGGAAACTTCAGAGCATCATCTTGCTGATGTGTCTGCTCTCTTGATCACTGGCATTCTCCTAGGATCCCAGGTGGGGCTGCTGCTTCTCCACCATTTTTATCCACCTGTCTAGTTATCTCTCCTACTACTTTCCTTACTCCAATGAAACCACAGTGGATGTGTGTGTGTGTGTGTGGGGTCCCCAGAATTGCCTCTATTTTTGCCCACAAAAGCATATTGCATCTCAGTCTGTTCTTGCTGAAATTCTACCCAATGTACTAGTTCCATTTTAAATGCTTGGTAAAGTAGAGGGTCAGTAAAAGTAGGACGATTCTATAAGATCTGTATTTGCACAGTGGCTACAATAATAGATTCAAGCTTAGCATTGATGGTACAAGACTGAGCAGCATTTCATTCTGTTGTACATAAGGATGAGTTAGAAATGAGTCCACAGCACCTAAAAGTAGCACCGCAATGAGGTGACCTCTCCCAATGCTGGTGACCTCTCCTTCCTGTGAACACTTAGGGACTCTGAGGTGCCCCATGGTATTTACCATTCATTTGTTCACTCATGTGTCCACCAGATAGCCACTGATTACCTGCAATGTGCCAGGTTACCTTCTCAGCTCTGGGATATAATATACCTCTCTATTAGTCTTGTCATTGTTCTTGGTGATTCTACAGAGAACCAATTCCTGCGTTACTCAGCTCCTGAATCTCCAGCATTTCCTCAGTCACCCACCACATGCTCATATTTTACAACACCTGTACCTCCAAGAAACTTGACTGCAAGCCAAGTATTCCATTCTTTGACATCTCCTTTAGATATCACTTCCACAATCCTTTGACCAAACCAATGAATTATCACTGATACAAGAAATTTGGAAGACAACTATCTGGCCGACTGATTGGAAGAGATCCATATTTGTGCCCATTCCAAAGAGAAGTGACCCAACAGAATGCTGAAATCATCGGACAATCTCTTTGATATCTCAAGCGAGTAAAGTTTTGCTAAAGGTAATACAGAAATGGCTACAATCATACATTGACAGAGAACTTCCAGAGGTTCAAGCTGGATTCAGAAGAGGCCGGGGAACGAGAGATATCATTGCTGATGTCTGGTGGATCTTGGCTGAAAGCAGAGAATATCAGAAAGATGTTTACCTATGCTTTATTGACTATGCAAAGGCTTTCAATTGTGTGGATCATGACAAGCTATGGACAACATTGAGAAGTATGAGTATTCCAGGACACTTAATTGTACTTCTGAGGAATCTGTACCTGGACCAAGAAGCAGTTGTTAGAACAGAGCATGAGAACATTGAATGTTTTAAAATTGGGAAAGGTGTGCGACAAGGTTGTGTTCTTTCACCATACTTATTCAACCTGTATACTGAGCAAATAATCCTAGAAACTGGGTTCTATGAAGAAAAACGTGGCATCAGGATTGGAGGAAGACTCATTAACAATCTGCGATATGCAGATGATACAACCTTGCTTGCTGAAAGTGAAGAGGACTTGAAATATTTACTGATGAAGATCAAAGAATACAGCCTTCAATATGGATTGCATCTCAATTGTCAGGAAAACAAAAATCCTCACCACTGGACCAATAAACAACATTCTTATCAACGGAGAAAAGATTGAAGTTGTCAAGGACTTCATTCTTCTTGGATCAACTATCAACACTCGTGGAAGCAGCAGTCAAGAGATCAGATGACGTATTGCATTGGGCAAATCTGCTGTACAGGAACTTTCTAAAGTGTTGAAGAGCAGAGATGTCAGCTTGAGAACTAAGGTGCCCCTGACCCAAGCCATGGTATTTTCAATAACCTCATATGGATGCGAAAGCTGGAGAGTGAATAAGGAAGATCGTAGAAGAATTGATGCCGTTGAGTTATGGTGTTGGAGGAGAATACTGAAAGTGCCATGGACTGCCAAAAGAACCAATAGATCTGTTTTGGAAGAAGTGCAGCCAGAGTGCTCCTTGGAGGCCAGGATGGCTAAGCTTCGTCTCTCATACTTTGGACATATTGTCAGGAGGGAACAGTTGCTGGAGAAGGATGTCATGCTGGGTAAGATGGAGGGTCAGAGAAAAAAAGGAAGACCCCCAACGAGATGGATTGGCCAGGTGGCATAATTGATGGTGTCAAGTGTGGCAGCGATAGTGAGGGTGGCCCAGGATCGGACATTGTTTCGTTCTGCTGTGCATGGGGTTGCTATGAGTCGGTTCTGACTCGATGGCACCTGACAACAACAACAACCACTTTTAATGAACTTGTCAATGATTTCATTTTACCTGAGTCTACAATCAATGCCCATAGAAGCTGTAATCAAGAAATCAAAAGACTTACTGCATTGGGCATATCTGCTGTGACAGACCTCTTCAAAGTGTTAGAGGTAAAGATGTTACTCTGAGGACTAAAACACACCTGACCCAAGACATGGTAATTTTAATGGTCTCATATGCATATGAAAGCTGGCCAGTGAATGAGGAAGACTTGAGAAGAATTGGTGCATGTGAGTTATGGTGTTGGCAAAGAATATTGAAAGTACCATGGAGTGCCAGAAGTGTCTTGGAAGAAGTACAGTCAGAATACCCCTTAAAATCCAGGATGGTGAGATGTCATTTCATGTACTTTGAGTATGTTATGAGAATGGACCAGTTCCTGGAATGGGGCAGCATGTTTGGTAATGTAGAAGGCCAGCAAAAAGAGGAAGACCCTCAAGGAGTGGGATTGACACAGTGGCTACAACAATGGGCTCCAACAGAGCAGCGATTGTGAGGGTCCTAGAAGACTGGGGATAGGGTCATTAAGAGTCAGAACTGACTTGACACCACTTAACAACAACAGCTACTTTTAAATAATTTCTATTTTGTTAAGGTAATATATCGCACAGTAGAAAAAGTCAAATGATGCTAAGAGGCTTACAACAGAATGCATTGAATCCTTGCATTATTTTGGATAGTTCCTCTTCCCAGCATAGACTACTTGAGTGGTTTCTTCTGACATTTCTTTCTAAACACTGTGCGTGTGTATTTGTATCCACGGGCTCTCCATTGTGGTAGATCAGGACTCTTCTCTACTCCAGCCACATGTAGCTGACTGGGGTTCCAAGAATCACCTGCGGTTGCTCTCAGTTTTGCGATAATATTACTCCTCAGTCTCTGCTTGTTGAAATTCTGTCCATCATACAAGATCACTTTTCATTGTTACTCACAATACTTACTGAGGCGATACACTTTCTTCTTTTCCTCCCCATTCATTTCAGTGCACCCTCTTACATGGTGCTTCACTATTAATACATATGCAAGTATTTTCACAGCTTACCTTTATTGTTGTTTTTGTGAAGTGCCGTCAAGTTGATTCTGACCCATAATGACCCTGTATAGGGTT
>NW_006408635.1:5378602-5391960 GCF_000296735.1 Chrysochloris asiatica | reverse complement strand
GCCATATTGCTTTCCAGAGAGGTTGGACCATTTTGCAGTCCCACCAGCAATGCAGGAGTGTCCCAGTCTCTCCACATCCCTGCCAGCATTTTCAATTTTGTTTTTCTTGAAGATAACTTTTTCATGTATTTAGTTTTCCATGTGTCTAGTTCATCCCATTCATTCTATTAGCTTTCCAGCATAATTATTCACTGACAAGGTCAATCACATCACATCAAAAAGCCTTTCAATTCCAATTACTTTCTTGGAGACATTCTTTTAGGAGATTTTCATTCTCCTTTACCTGGGACTGGTCATTTTCCATGCCTGTCACACACAACGGCCAGGAGGAACACAGCATCTTTTGCTATCCTTGGAATTCACATTGTTGTTCTCCTGAGTTGGAGTCTCTGTGTTCTGGATTGCTTATGCTTTTCTTTATTGGTTTGTTTCATTGTTTTGATAGAGCACATCCTCTGGTAGTTTTGTCAGGTGAGAAGGATGCTTCACCAGGCTTGGTAATGAACCCTTGAGTCACATTTTCCAGTTTGGGTTGGAGCCCATTAAGCCTAGTTCAGAGTTAGCATCCTGAGGTCTTCCTTTATTTTCATGGTATTGAAGCCGTTTGCTTTTTTCTTGTGTTCTAGAAGGTCTTTCTTTCTCTTGGCTAAGTCTTCATTTTGATGGAGGAATATATTCCAGTAGCTTCCTGAGAAAGAGAGTATTAGGTCAACTTTGAAGACCTTGCATAAATAAAAAAGGTCTTTATTTTACCCTTCCATTTGATAGTGAGTTTGGTTAGATGTAGAATTCTAGGCTGACAACAATTTCCTCTCATCATTTTGAAGGCGTTGCTCATTATCTTCTAGAGCTCACTGTGGCTATCCAGTGGTTCCGTGTCATTCGGATTCTGGCTTCTTTACTAACTTCTGCCTTCTCTTTGCTTTTGGATCTTCTCTTTGTCCCAAGAATTATGTAATTTCAAAATGATAAGTCTTGGTGCTGGTCTTTTTATTGTCAGTGTGTTTGGACATTTGGTGGACTATTTTTTTGGACTCTTTTAATATAGAAAGCTGCACCCTTCAATTTAGGAAAACTTCTTGAATTATTTCATTGAGATGCCATTCAAAACCTTCCCTCTCCCACCCCAACCCTGCCACACCATTGACCTGTTCTTTCTTTCTTTTTGAAATTTCTATATTATTTTGTTATTGACCTCTTGTACTAATTCTGTTTTAATGTTTGTTTTTTCTCTCTTTGTCTTTTTTGCTGTATTTTCTTGGAGACTTCCTTCACTTTAGTCTTTTGCCTATTCTATGGAGAACGTTTTGTTTCTGTTTTTATTATTTTAATTTTCAAGAGATATTCTTTTTTCTCTAAATGCCTACCCTCCACCCGCCCCCCTTTTTTTTTAACAAAAATAAAATCTATTCTAAGCATTGTATGGAATCTGTTCTTGCACATATGAATGATAGTTATATTTGTCAGTGTTTCTTCTCCTTGACTTTTTTGTGATTGTTATTACTGATTTGTTTCCTTCAAACTTTTGTCTTCAGTTTATTTTGGTCTTCCTCTTCATAAAGATGTCTTCTTATCCTAGCTGGTTTGCTCAGGATTAAAAATGTGAACTAAAAAACCTGTGGATGTGGGGCTTGTCAATTTTGAGCTTTCCTTCAGGTGGGTTGTTTGCTGGTGAACCCAGAGTCAGCCTAGGCCTTGTCTCTAATTACGGCTGCTTATACTCCTCACAGAGACACGTGCTGCTCTTCTGCCTGGAGAGGAAAGGGCTGGCTGTAGATTTCTGGGACTTGCATCTGGGAAAAGGACTGGAAGACTCAGCTTGCAACATGGAGTTTGTACATGGCTCCTTAACCCCTGTGGTTTTGGTATGCAATACGGTTTGTTGGACTCCTGGTGTGGCACTGTAGGATAAGCACTGGACTCTGAACCACAAGGTCAGTGCTTCAAGCCCACCAGCTGCTCCTCGGAAACCCTATTCAGAGTTACTGTGAGTTGGAACACTTAACAACAATAACAACAACATGGAGTTTGTACATGGCCCCTTAATCCCTATGGTTTTGATATGCAACATGGCCCCTTAATCCCTGTGACTTTGATACATTTTCCATGCCCTCCAATCCAAGACTCTCTGCTGTTCTCCCTCCAGAGAACAATCCTCATGTTGACCTAAGGATCTAATTGATGTTGCTCATTTGTAAAAACTGGGGAAGATGACCTGGTTGCTTTTCAACCCAATATTCTGGACGTCAGTCACCTCTCTCTCCTCTCCTTCCCAACTCCAGAGCTCCCTCATGCTGCCAGTGTCTGAGTCTTTTGAAGGTGTCTGCAGTGTAAATCTAGGTGCTGGTGTGGCCAGGTCAGTTTGGAAAGTTATTCCTTATAATTCTGTCTTCCAGCAGATGTCCTGTTCTACCTCTTCTTGTGGGTTTATTTGACAACAACAAAAACAAAATCACATAGGCAAACTAAACAGCCATGTTAAAACAACTGAACCCAATACAAACAAGAGAAAACCTTGGAGGAAACTATTAGTGTGTAGGTTGGGTGTTCTTAGATGGGGATATGGAGTGATTGGAGATGTCAGTGAAAAGTTTGGATGAATGACTCTTCAATCCACACTTTATGACTTTGAGACAACCATTAACAATCCATACACTGACAGTCCAGTGAGTTGATCCAAGGAGTTATCAAAGAGCGTCTAAACTCTGCTTGGGTCAGGAATCGATGAACACTTGGGAGGGATAACATCAGGCATTCACGTTTATACTTCCAGGGTTACAATCTTGGGAGATGTCTCTCATTCTTGACTCCATGTTAGAATCACCTGGACGCTTTAATATCCATCTTCCAGGTGTCTTCCTGGACCTTTGGGCACGGTACCAGGCATGGTGGTCTGTGGGGCTGATTGAGACACAGGCTCAGGGAGTTTACATTGTCCTTCTGTTGTTTCCTCTGAAGAGTCGCCAAGGGTGGCAGGAAAAGGTAAATAGGAAATGTCCCTTCTGGGGCCATGTATCCAGCTGTAAATTGGAATAGACTCCGTGGCAGTGGGCTTAGTTTTGATTTGGGGGCTACGTCTACTGCTTCCCACACTGGGGCCTGGGCTTTGCCTGCTCTCACACCTCCCTCCGTCTGCCAATAAATCACCATGGTTAGGAGGAGAACAGACCTTGGAGTCAGACTAGGTTTAACTCTTACTTTACCACTTACTAAGTATGTGACTTTGGGCAAGTTATTTAGCTATTCCGAACTTCAGATTTTCTATCTATAAAAAAGAGGCACTGCTGGTGTGGCACTGTGGGTTAATGTGATAGACTGCAAAGTCATTTGAACCACAAGGTTGGTGGTTCAAGCTCACCAGCCGCTCCTCAGAAACCCTATACATGGTCGCTATGGGTTGGAACCGACTTGACGGCACTTAACAACAACAACAACAGGAGTCCTGGCGTGGTGCTGTGGGATAAAGCACTGGACCGCAAGGTCGGTTCAAACCACAAAGTTGGTGGTTCAAACTCACCAGCCGCTCCTTGGAAACTCTATACAGGGTCTTATGAGTTGGAACCAACATGACAGCACTTAATAACAACAACATCATCCAGTGATGGAGTCCTGGTGTGGTGCTGTAGTATAAACACTGGACTGCTAACTGCAAGCTCAGAGGCTCAAATCTACCAGCCACTCCTTTGAAACTCAATATAGGGTCGTTATGGGGCAGACTGTGGAATAGACCATCAATTGCTCATGTGCAAATTCAGGCTGAAGCTGAAGAAAATGAAAACATATCCAGGAGAGCCAAAATATGACCTTGAACATACTGGTGGTGGTGGTTGTGTGCCGTGGAGTCGGTTTGGACTCACAGTGAGTTACCGTGTATAGGATTTCTGAGGCTGTAAATATTTACAGGAGCAGAAAGCCTCATCTTTCTCCCACAGAACAGCTGGTAATTTCAAACTGCTGACCTCGAGGTTTGCAGCTCGATTCGTAACCACTACGCTACGGGAGATTCTTGACCTAGTTCTCCTCTCAGTTCTTGAAGTCACAACGGAAGTCCAGATTCACAGAGAATTTCCTGAGTGCTAAGGACTTTTTTCACACATTTTTCATATTTTAAGATTTTACATTTCTTATTTTGAAAAAATTTGGACATATAAAAATGTTGCAATAATAGTACAAAGAATTCCTTTTATATCCTTCACACAAATTCACTAAGTGCTACCATTGTATCATGTTTCTCTCTCTCTCTCTGTCTATCCTGTTGCCGTTCCATAAACATACATTGTTGTTGTTGTTGTTGTTAAGTGTAATTGAGTTGGTTCCAACTCAGAGTGACCCCGAGGAGTTTCTGAGGAGTGGTTGGTGGGTTTGAATCCCTGTCCTTTCAGTACCTAGTCCAGTGCTTACTCTATAGTGCCACATCAACTCCGTACACGTACCTACATGGATGTGATTTTTTTTTTTTTCAGAAATATTTGAGAATAAATTGCAGACACAATGCCCTTTACCTCATGTCAGCAAGGATTTCCTAGGAAAGGACCATTCTTTTGCTCAACCAGCACAACGACCAACATTAAAAATTCATCATGGCTACAAAGTAAATTAATCCTACAAGGAGCTCTGGTAGCGTAGTGGTTACGAATCGGGTTGTGAGCCTTAAGGTCAGCGGTTTGAAACTACCAGCCGCTCGGCGGGAGAAAGATGAGGCTTTCTACTCCCGTAAAGATTTACACCCTCGGAAACCCTGTACAGGGTCGCTATGGGTTGGAACTGACTCGACGGCACTTAACAACAACAACAACAGGTCTTACTCAGATCTATCTATCTATCTATCCCACTAATGTCCTATTTTTGGAGTCCAGGATACAATCCAGGGTCATATGTTTTCAGTTTTTAAGTCTCCTTTAATCTGTAGCCTGGGTGGTGATGTAGGAAAAGCACTGGACTGCTAACTGCAAAGTCAGCAGTTCAAACCCACCTGCTGCTCCTGCTCCCATAAACATACACAGTTTCAGAAACTCTGTACAGGCTGGATATGAGTTGGAACTGATTAGATGGCAGTCAGTTGGGTTTTGGTTTGGGTTTAATCTGCAACTAGGGGGCAGTAGTGATCAATGGTCAAGTTTTCACCATCTATGCAGGGTGTTAAGGAGCTCTGGTAGCGTAGTGGTTACGAATCGGGCTGCTAATCTCAAGGTCAGCTGTTCAAAACTACCAGCTGTTCCGCGGGAGAAAGATGAGGCAGAATCTTTCTGCTCCAGTAAAGATTTACAGCCTTGGAAACCCTATACTGGGTCACTGTGAGTTGGAACGACTCCACGGCACACAACAACATGCAGGGTGTTGGAGTTCTCGTGTGGCATTGTACAATGAGCAGTGGACATTTAGCTACAAGATTGCTGGTTCATAGCCATCAGCTGCTCCTTGGAAACCCTACACAGGGTTGCTATGAGTCAGAACCACCTTGAAGGCTCTTAACATCAATGCAGAGCATGGAGCTGCTAACTACAATGTCTGCGGTTCAAACCCACCAATTGGTTCTCCAGAGAAAGATGTGGCAGACAGCTCCTATAAGTATTTATAGTTTCAGAAACCCTATAGAGAAGTTCTATAGGGTCACTCTGAGTCATAACCAACTCGATGACAGTGGGGTTATACAGGACCATGGGTTCAACTCCTCGTGATGAGCCTCCTGTCAGTGGAGACTCTGAAGGTGCTACATCTCTGAACAGGTGTCAGTGGCGTTTACATACTAACATAGACTAAGAAGAAATGCCTGGTGATCTATTTCCAGAAACCAACCAAGGAAAAGTCTATGGAACACAATGGTCTGGTCTGCAACCCATCATGGGATGGTGTAGGACCCGGTAGTGTTCTGCCCCATGGTGCTGGGGTCCCCACAAGCTGGGGGCCGACTCAGTGACAGCAGCAACAGTCTGCAACCGCCCCTCATTCCTTCCTTGTCTTTCATGACTGTGTTGTTTCCTGTGGCTGTCGTAACACAGTAGTACCAAGAACGTGAGACTTTAACACCACAAATGTGTTGTCTTACACCTCTGATGGTCGGTGTCAGACACAGGTCTCAGGACCCAAAATCAAGGGGTTGTGGGACTGCGTTCCTTCTGGGGACTCTTGGGGAATCTGGTCCCTTGTTTTGTCAGAAGTCTGTAGGCTGCTGCCTTCCTTGGACTGTGGCCTCCCTCCTGTGTTTTCATTAGCAGTGAGCGATGGAATGCTACTCATTTCCCTTCTATCCTAACATCTCTGACACAGTTGGGAAGGTGGATTCTCTGCTTTTAAGGGTTTATGTGTTTTCATTAGGAGCTCTGGTGGTGCAGCACTTAAGCACTAGATTGTTAACCAAAAGTCCCTCAGCTGCTCCCAGGGGAGAAAAAGATGGCAGTCTGCTTCCATAGAGATGACAACCTTGGACACCAGTTCTATTCAGTAGGGTCATTCTGAGTTGGAATCAACCTGACAGTAAGGGGTTTGGTTGTGTTTACCCTGGAGTCCATGAGTAGCCCTTCTCACCAGAAATGTTGCAGATTCAAGTCTACTCCGAGGCATTTTGGGAAAATCCCTAACAGTCTACTTCCCAAAAATCAGCCATTGGAAAGACCTTTGGAGCACCTTTCTACGCAGATACTCACGACGTCACTAATAAGCAGGAGTTGGCTCAACAATACCTGGTTCTGGTGAGTGTACTGGGTCCACCAGACAGCCCAGGAAAACCTCCACATATTCAAAGGCCTTTTGCGGGTAACGTAACATATTCACATCCCAGGCTTCAGGGACTTTGTGGTGATGGTTATGTGCTCTGACTCATAGTGACCCTGTACAGGGTTCCCAAGGCTGTACATCTTTACGCGAGCAGAAAGCCTCATCTTTCTCCTGTGGAACAGCTGGTAGTTTCGAACTGCTGACCTTGAGGTTCGCAGCCCAATCTGTAACCACTACGCTACCAGAGCTCCTTGAGGAACAGTATTTTGACTATCACTATGACTTAGACATTATTGAAGAATGCAGATGATTTTACAGGCAATCCCGTGGTTTGAGTTTGTCTGTCATTCCATATGATTTGTTTCAGGTCATGCCATTTTAGCCATGCTGTGGTGATGTTGTGTTCTTATTTGTGTTATTGGGAGGCTCATGATGTAGGCTTGTGCTATGACTAGCGATGCTGTTAAATTTGATCCCTTGGCTAAGGTTCTGCGTGTTAGTTTTTTTCTCTGTAAAGTTATTATTTTTTTACTTTGTAATTAGTATCTTGTGGTAGGAGATTTTCTAAGAATTTATAAGTAGGCTGCTTCTAATTATATTTTCTCGCACTGATTTTAGCATCCACTGATGGTCCTTTGCATGAAACAATTGTTACTGTGGTGGTACCAAATCATTACATTTTCTGATTCAGGCTTCACAGCTCTGAGATGGGTAGTATCATCATCCTTACTCTTACCACCCTTACATTACAGATCAGGAAACAGGTTGAAATAAATTCATTAACTTCCTTAAGGTCCCACAGCTAGCAAGTGTAAAAATTGAGTGGGTGGGGGTAGGGTGCCCACAATGTGATTGTATCCATGATCAACATTCATGAAAACAACAGTCAAGAAATCAAATGACGTATTGCATTAGGCAAACCTGCTCCTAAAGGCCTCTTTATTCAAAGTGTTCAAGAGCAAAGCTGTCAGCTTGAGGATTAAGGTGTACCTAATACCTAAGTCATGGTATTTTCAATACCCTCAAAAGCACGTGACAACTGGACAATGAATAAAGAAGAACACAGAAGAATTGATGCCTTCAAATTATGATGTTGGTGAAAAATATTGAATAGACCATGGACTGCTGGCTGGCTGGTGGCTGTGTGCTGTGGAGTTGGTTCAGACTCATAGCGACCCTGTACAGGGTTTCCAAGTCTGTAAATCTTTATGGGAGCAGAAAGCTTCATCTTTCTTCCATGGAACAGCTGGTAGTTTTGAACTGCTGAGGTTCACAGCCCAATTTGTAAGCCCACTAGAGCTCCTTATGGACTGCTAGGAGAATGAAAAAAATCTGTCATCCTTAGAAGTTAGGGTAGTGAGACAGTCTCGCACATACTCTGGATATCTTATTAGGAGGGACCGGTTCCTGTAGAAGGACATCATGCATGGGAGAAGAATGGAAAACCTATGTCCTCTGTAAACTTAAACAAATCACACTAAAGTTAAAAAAAAAAAGAGGAAGACCCTCAGTGGAATGTACCAACACACTGACTGCCACAATGGGCTGAAACATCGCAATGATTGTGAAAATACTGTGGGATCAGGCAGTGTTTCCTCAGGGTTACCGTAGGTTGGGACTGCCCCAAAGTCACCTAACCACAACCATGGCTTTAGGCGGACAGTGAGATCTTGCTTTGCTAAGTGTAGAAAGAGATGAACTGGAAAAAGACATTGACCACGTCATAGCCTGAATGTCACTAGTGAAAGCAGATAAGGAACACTTGTCATTTTCATGTGGTGTCGTCAGTAAAGGAGTAACAGTGGCTGTTGTTGTGTACTGGTCTGTCAGCTCCAATCATGGTGATCCTGTATAGGATTTCCAAGAGTAGATGGTTGGTATGAACTGGCGACCTAGCAGTTACCAGTCCAAGCCTTACCCTACATGCCCCACCAGGGATCAATATTATGGTAAAGTTAAGTAAAAGGTGGGTGTCAGATGTTTGGACAGGGGTATAATTTCAGTGCTTGCCAGAGGTGCCATTATCTGTAGACAGCGCCTGGTAGCGTAGTGGTTACGAGTTGGGCTGCTATCCTCAAGGTCACCTGTTCGAATCTACCAGCTGCTCTGCAGGAGAAAGATGAGGCTTTCTGCTCTACTAAAGATTTACAGCCTTGGAAACTACACAGGATTGTTAAGAGTTGGACCGACTCCAAGGCACACAACCACCACTACCACCATCCATCTGTAAGGGACATTTACATGACTGACCTCAGCGTACCAGAGGCAGGGGCCAGGGCTCCTGTTAGATCAGGTTTTACACCAGCAAGGCTGTTTCTCTAATCTTTACACGAGTATTTGCTTCAAGGCTCTGTGCTCTCAACTTCTCTGCCAATCAAACGGACACTGCACGTAAATGAGCCACTTTAGAGGGGTTTCCAGGATGAACACCTCACAGCCAAAGCAAGACCAGCCTCTGGCTATTGCTTATCCAAACTGTGCCATCCCTTGGGGTCCCCTGCAGGACCAGCCCTGTGTATCCTTTCAAGAAAAAGAAATGCATTCCTTCTGACGTCTTCTGACTCTGCTCCCCTGCTTCTGACCTTAATAAGCAAGTCATCGTCACAAACAGGGATAATTAGAAACAGGTGATTCCGGGATGGTGCCTAGAGAGTTCTAGCCGTTGGGTTGGTATTGTGTGTTTCTCACGCAAGTCTGGGAATTAGGAGCTCAGTGTCGTCTCCTGGCTAATTCTGCTCAGTGGGGCAAAGCGTCTTACTGCGCTTGAACTTTCCCACCAGGAAATAGCTTTTATTTCCTGGATGAGATGTAGTGGTGCTTTGGGACTATTAGGTTTGTGATGTTCTCTGAGCAGCCCCAGAAAGGGGCTACTGTATAAACCTCTCAGCAGTATATGCGCAGACGGAGTGGCCAGAAAAGCTAAGCTGGAACTGGCTATAGATTGGATCTTCTTTTGATGACATAGACTGGTGCATTGTAGGGCTTTATACATTTGAAGAGACAATTGACTAGACCCTTCATGAACTTGGTTAAAACACAAAACAAAAACCACAACACAATCCAAATGTACTCGATTAATTTCGGGTTCTTTTCTATAATTGGTTTGAAATGGGTAAAAGGGTGAAAAGGGTAAAAAGAATCCAAAGGCTGCTGCGTAGAGTACCGGGTAAGTAAGGGTTGGACATCATTTCAAGAGCTCATTAGGAATGATTTGAGTACCTTGGACTGAAAGTTCCTAGGAATGATTGCTCCTTAAGTTTTCCAGAGAAGGAAGAGATGGTTTTTCCTTCTTCTAAATTTTATTGTCGAGAATGTTGTTATTGCTAAGTGCCGACTCACAGTGTGACTCTGTATAGGATTTCCGAGAAGCAGCTGGTGGGTTTGAACTGCTTACCTTGTGGTTTGAAGTCCAGTGCTGATCCTACAGCACTACACCAGGAGTCCATTGTTGAGAATATACACAGCAAAACATACACCAACTCAACAGTTTCTACATGTACAATTTAGTTACATTCATTACATTCTAAGTTGTTCCTCCTTCATTAACATAAACTTATTGCTCCCTAATATCCCTAGTTAATTTTTCGAGTTCCTATTGCCAATTTGATTCCTAATTGGTAGTTCTCAACACGGAATAACATGCAAGGCAATCTTTTTTTAAAAAATCTTTTTCCTGGTTAGGCTAAACAATTTTCAGTTTAGAATCCTCCTGTGGTGCTGTAGAATAAGCAGTGGTCTGCAAACCACAAGGTTGGTGGTTCAAATCCACTAGCTACTCCTCCAAAAGCCCATACAGGGTCATTATGAGTCAGAACTGACTTTAAACTTAACAATCACAAGAACAACAACAACAGCAGCAACAGTTTTCAGTTTTATGATGACTTCTGGAGATATTTTTGGTTTAAGATTTAAAGGTTCTCTCAGGGTAATAGTTTCAGGGGTCCACCCACCCTCTGTAGCTCTAGAAACCCCAGAGTCCCTGAGAATTTGAAATTTTGTTCTGCACTTCCCCCCCTTTCATCAGGGTTTTTCTATGAAATCGTTGATGAAAATGTTGAGTTATGGGACATCTAGCAAGATGGTGGACTAGGCAAACACACTACATGGACCCTTTACAACAACGATATGAGAGCCCAAATGAAACAGGTACAGATGGAAACTCTGGAACCCTAAGCTTCAGAGGAAATATTAACAAATGGATCAAGTGCTTGCTAGGAGGAAAAACTGAGCAAGATGGTGAGAGAGGGAGATGGACAGCTGAACAGCTGGCCAGATATGGTGTGACCATCCTGTGAGCAGATTTGACAATAGAAAGTGGCCTTTCAGAGAAGATTCACATGGGTAACAGGAATGGTGCGAGTCCTTCTTTTCCCCATGCTCCCCTGGTGACCAGTGGTGTGGACAGCTCCCACCCTCCTCTATCTCCAGCACTGACCTTGTTCTCCAGGACTTTGGAACCATTCCAGTGTGAAGTGGGGGCTGACGGCGCCACCTTGGTGCTTGGATTCAGGTGAGTCCGTCTCCAGAACTACAGAGCCCACAGAGCCACCAGATCAGCATTTAACCAGTTTCCCTACCCCACAACTGCCCTATGATTCTAACAGACACTGAAACCAGTCCCACCAAGAGATTGTTTGCCCTGAACATAGATAAAACCAAAGTCAATAGGATAATCACACTGATTGTAAGTGGAATAAATACAGCAGTCAAGAGACAGAGAGAGCAGAATGGATAAGAAAACTGGATCCTTCAGTATGCTGTTTATAAGACACACATCAAAAAGATGGAGACAGCCTAAATGTCCATCAACAGAAGAAAGGTTAAACAAACTTTGTTATAGGATAATAATGAATCTGTGAAACACTTCACAACATGGATGAACCTGGAGGACATTAAGCTGGGTGAAATTATTCAATCACAAAAGGTCTTGTGGACACTAAAAATATTTTATGAATCAATGTTGTAAAAAGTTAAGATAAAGTTTTCCTAAATAAGAAACAATCTATGATGGCTATGGGGTTAGGGATTGGAGAAGGAGAATTATTCACAATCTAGAGCATAGACACATGTCAGCATGGGTGACAGGGCAGCCAATATACAACAAGAGGGAAGTTAGCAGAAGATAGATGAAGGTAGTAGGAGACACAGGGAATAAAAGACACAGTTAAAGTGATTCCAGCTGCTCCGCGGGAGAAAGATGAGGCTTTCTACTCCCGTAAAGATTTACACCCTCGGAAACCCTGTACAGGGTCGCTATGGGTCATAACCGACTCGACGGCACTTAACAACAACAACAACAACTGTTAGCAATTGGTACATGGAGGGGATTGTAGTCATTGTAATGAAGCAAAGTATATGATTAGTCAAATGCAAAAGTGATCATCTGTTCTGTAAACTGTCACTTGTTGTTGTTAAGTGCCATTGAGTTGGTTCTGACCCACAGTGACCCTGTAGAGGGTTTCCAAGGAGCATCTGGTGAGCTTGAACCACCAATTTTGCAGTTCAAACCGATTTTGCAGTCTAGCGCAGAAACACACCAGGACTCCAAAATGTTCACTTAATTCACAATAAAAGATTAAAAAATGTTTAGTAATTGTAGCTGGGTACCATGTAGTTCTTCTGGGCTCAAAGTAAAGGGGACAGTTATTCATGGAGACAATTGTCCACACATTCCGTATTCTCTTTCTATTTCCGACTCTCCTTCATCTGTTGCTCCAGATAAATTAGAGACCCATTGTGTTCTTGGAAGTCTTTAAGACTGCAGGCACTTTGCAATTAACAAGGAGGTAGAACAAAAGCACTAACACATTATTGTTGTTGTTAAGTGCCGTCGAGTTGGGTCCGAACCATAGCAACCCTGTATGGAGTTTCTGAGGAATAGCTGATGAGCTTGAACCACTGACCTTGCAGTTTATACCAACTATGCAGTCCAGCGCATTAAACCACAGGGCCACACTGGACTCCACACATTATTGTTGTTGTTGTTGTTAGGTGCCATCGAGTCAGTACCAACTCATAGTGACCCTATGCACAACAGAATGAAACACTGCCCAGTCCTGGGATAACCTCATAATTGTTGCCACACTTGAGCCCATTGCTGCTGCCTCTTTGCCAATCCATTTCGCTGGGGGGTATTCCTCTTTATCTCTGACCCCTCCACCTTACCAAACATGATATCCCTACTGACAATACGTCTGAAGTATGAGAGATGAAGTCTGGCCATCTTGGCGCCAAGGAGCATTCTAGCTGTACTTCTTCCAAAACAGATCTGTTTGTTCTTTAGGCAGCCCATGGTACTTTCAATATTCTCCTTCAACACCAAATGCATCAGTTCTTCCTTAGTCACTGTCTAGTTTTCACATGCATATGAAGTTATTGAAAGTACCACGACTTGGGTCAGGCACACCTTAGTCCTCAAGCTGACATCTTTGTTCTTCAACACTATAAAAAGATATTGTGTAGCAGATTTGCCTAATGCAATACATCGTCTGATTTCTTGACTGCTGCTTGCATGAGTGTTGATGGTTGATCCAAGAAAGATGAAGTCTTTGACAACTTCAATCTTTTCTCCATTAATAAGAATGTTGTTTATTGGTCCAGTGGTGAGGATTTTTGTTTTCTTGACATTGAGATGTAATCCATAC
>NW_006408635.1:5346580-5375092 GCF_000296735.1 Chrysochloris asiatica | reverse complement strand
AGAAATTTCCCATCTCTGGGGATCTGGATGTGGTTCAGGCTTCTACTTAAAGTCTTTATCCATTTATCTCTTGATGGGCATTTAGGCTGTTTCTGCCTTTTAGCTATTGTGAATAATGCTGCAGTGAACACTGATGGATATGTCTCTGTTTCCAAGTCTTTTGGGTATATCCATAAGAGTGGAGTTATTGGTCATATGGTAGTCCTATTTTTAGTTTTTTGAGACACAACCAAACTGTTTTCCTCAACAACTGTACTATTTTGCATTCCCAGAAGTAATAGATAAGTGTTCCAACTTCCTCCCATTCTTGCCACATTTGTTAGTTTCTTATTTTTATTTTTTATATAAATTAAATTATTCTTATCCATCCTAGTGGGAGTGAAATGGTATCTTATTAAAGTTTTGATTTTCATCTTTCTGATGTCTAATGATGCTAATCTATTTATGAGTTTAGAAACCACTTGAATGTCTTCTTCATGAAATATATATTCACGTTCTTTGCCTATTTTATGATTAGGTTCTCTGCCTTTTTGTTGTTGTCAACATTATATATATATGGTTTTTATATTTTTGTTGGATATATGGATTGGCACAATGGCGGCAGTGATGGGCTCAGGTTCTCAGGTTTAACAATGATTGTGAGGTTGGCCCAGGACAGTGTTGTCTTCTGCTGTGCGTAGGGTTGCTATGTGTCAGTACTGACTTGATGTCACCTAACAACAACAACAACAACAACATATGGTTTCTGAAGATATTCTCCCATTTGGTAGCTTGTGTTTTCACTTTTTTGATGAACAAAAATTTAAAATTTTTATGAGGTCCAATTAATTTATTTTGTCTTTTGCTGTTTGTTTTTGTTATTTTATTCAATAATGCATTGTTGAAATCTAGACCTCACAACATTACCCATACTTGTTCTTCTAAGAATTTTGTGGTCTTTAATCCTTTTTCTGTTTGTTTTTGTGTAACATGAGGCATGTATTCTGTCTCTATTTTCTGTGTGTGGAAATACAATTTCCTAGCACCCCTTATTGGAGAGACTCTTCTTTGTCCATTGAAAGGACACAGTTTCCTTGTCAAATATCAGCTGACCATAGATATGTGACTATATTTCTGGCCTCTAAATTTGATTCCATTGATATATATGTCTACTGGCATATCAGCACCAGGTGGTTTTGATTGCTATAGCTTTGTGTTGTTCATGTTGTTAAGTGTTGTTGAATTGGTTCTGAACCAAAGGGATCTTGTATAGAGGTTCTAAAGGGCAGCTGGTGGGTTTGAACTGCGGACCTTGTGGTTCAAAGTCCAGTGCTGATACTACAGTGCTGCACTGTAGCTGTATAGTATGTTTTAAAATAAAAAAAGTATGACTATTACTTTATTCTTCTCTTTCAATATTGGTGTAACTATTCAAGGTCCCTTGCCATTCCATATAAAGTTGTTAGGTGCTGTTAACTTGACTCCAACTCACAACAAAACAACACACTACCTGGTCCTGTGCCATCCTCATAATTGCTGTTACTTTTGGGTCCAATGTTGCAGCCACGGTGTCAGTCCTTCTCCTTGTAAAGTTGAGGACTGGTTTTTCTATTTCTGTAAAGAAGGTTGTTGGAATTTAAATCAGGATTGCACTGAATCTATAGATTCTTCTGGGTAGCACTGACATCATAACAATATTAAGTCTTCCAATCTGGGCATATGGGACATCTTTTCATTTATTTAAGCTGGATACAACTTTTCTTGATAACATATTCCATAGCTCCTTACCTTTGTGTCACTTGTCTTTGGTTCAGTTCCAGGCATACAGTAAATGTTCGATAAATGCTTGTTGGAATAATGTCCTACCATTTATAAAAGGTTTTGCCATTTAGTAAGCTCTTCTTATTTATCAACCTTAATGTGATCTCCATTTGCAATTTATATCCTTCTTTTATTGTTGGAAATTGATGAATGAAATTAACTATTACTCAATGTATGGATTGGATCTGCTTTTGTTTCTCTGCTCACAGGCTTTTCTAGTCTAAATGGCATGTACTATTAGAATTTGCTACTTCTCCTGGCCTTGGACTAGCGGACAGTGATATATATTCGGCTCCTTTCTGTCCGGAGGTTAGTTGCTGTTGTTTGGTGCTGTGGAGTTTGTTCCAACTCATCGTGACTCTATGCACCACAGAACAAAACCCTGCCTGTTCCTCTGTCATCCTCACAATTGTTGCTATGTTTGAGTCCTTTGTTGCTGTCACTGTGCCAATCCATCTCATTAGAGGTCTTCTTCTTCTTTTCTTTGAATGTCCACTTTTCCAAGCATGATGTCCTTCTTCAGCACTGCCCCCTCCAAGTATGAGAGATGCAGTCTTGCCATCCTCGCTTGTAAGGAGCATTCTGGCTGTATTACTCTTAGGAAAAATTTGCTTATTCTTTTCTAGTCCATGGTACTTTCAATATTCTTCACCAATCCATAACTCAAATGCATTGATTCTGTCTGAAGGCTTAGGTCTTACGTAACTTAGCTCTTTTTCAGTACTTTGAAATTATGAAAATGAGAGATTCTCTCTTTCTGCATCTTCAAAAAATTGAAAAGAATAATTGTAAGAAAGACACTGGAAAATATAGGCTATAAGTGGTCAGATGTAATCTATGTCCTGGTCCATTACTTCTCCAAGTATACACATGAATTGTGCATACAAGGACAAAGTGGGGTCTTAATGATGCCATTCATTGTGTTCACATTCACAAGCATTCATCTGACCTTTCCAAATTTCTAATTGACAGTCATTGGTAAAGGGCAGAAGATACTAACACTGAAGCTTTTCTCTGTGTATTTGTAGGTATGTATCTCAGCACATTGGTTTCTGTATCTATGTGTCTTTTCTCTGTGTATGTGCATGTAAGCAACTCTCAGTACATGTTTTCTGTCTTGTATCTCGGTGTATGTGCATGTACATATCTCGGTATATCGTTTTCTGTGTCATGTGTCTCAGTGTACGTGTATGTATGTATCACTCAGTACACTGTTTTCTGTACTATCTGTCTCTTCTCTGTGTATGTATGTACCTCAGTCCATTGTTTTCTGTGTCATGTGTCTCTTTGTGTATGTGGATGCACGTATCTCAGTACATTGTTTCCTGTTTCTATATCTTTTTTGTGTGTGTATGAGTATGTATGTATCTCTCAGTATATTGTTTTCTGCATCTATGTGTCTCTTCTCTGTGTATGTATATATCTCAGCACATTGCTTTCTGTGTCTATGTGTCTTTTTCCTGTGTATATATGTGTATGTATGTCTCAGTACATCGTCATATGTGTCTGTGTGTCTTTGCTTTCTGGCGTGTGGTTCTTTTGGTCCACCTCTGTTTGTGTGTGAACTTGTTTATTTTCTACTTCCTCATTTTTTCCTGGTCATGCTTCCTGGCTCTTCGTTTCCTTCTCTGTCTTTCTTCCACTTACAAACCTGCATCTCTGTCCCTGTTAGAGAGTTGAGACATTTTGAATTTTTCCTAACGACACTGTTGATTCTCTTTCTCTCTACGGGTCAGTGATACTTGGTAGAGAATATAGGCTTCCCTTGGCTGTCTAACTCTGTGGGAGAGGGAAATTGTCAAGTAGCCAACAACGGTTTGTCCATGCTTGCTTGCCCTGGGTAAAAGGACTTTAGTACTACTATACTAACTGGCACTCAAGTGAATGCTTGGTTAATATTGTTGTTGTTGTTGTTAAGTGCCATCAAGTCAGTTCTGATGCATAACATCCCTGTATAGGGTTTTTGAGGAGCAGCTGGTGGTTTTGAACCACCAACTCTGCAGTTAGCAGTAGTTCAGTGCTTATCCACATTAGGATTCCAGTTGGTGCCACTACTTAAATCTGCTACTGCTGTAACTACTAACCACTTGGGAGAGAATGAGAGAGAAAAAAGCCTATCACATTTTAGTAAAAAACCCAGTTGCTGTCAAGTCGATTCTGACTCGTGACCACCTCATGTGTGGCAGAGCAAACATGTGATTTACAGGGATCTGAGTAGCTGTTTTTTTTCCGGAGGCGCCTCTGAGTGGCCTGGAATCCTCCACCCTTCTGGTTAGCAGCTGAGCTAAAACTACCCAGGGCTAGACTCCACTCTTACTCTTAAGACTCAAGTTTCGTCTTCTCAGAAGTCTGACAAGGACTGGCATGCAGCTTCTCAGGGTGCTCCCGCATGCTTGTCAGTTGTCAGCTGTCAGTGAGGGAGGGGTTGTTAGAGTCTTTTGTCACCAGCCTGCCCCAACAGGTATCTTCTATGGTGAGGGCCATGGGATTCCAGAGAATGTGGTCAGCGTCTGCGTGACTCTCCTGGCTGAGTGAACATCTAGCCAGACATTTCTACAGGTTTCAGCACCTTACCTGAGTGAAGCACCCCCAGGACAAGAGGATGGGGAATAAGAAGACCCACACCTAATTCTGGTACGGAGCTGCTGCTGGCCAGCTGCAATAAAGCTGTCTGCTAGGAAGTTATCTTTCATTTGCAATTGCTTCCTCTAAGCTCTTAAGCACAGGAACAGCACCTGTAATTATACACACCTCAGAAAATGCATAAAAGCTGCCTTCTTAGCCAGACTGAGTAAAACAGCAGTCTCCTGCATATCCTCTCTTGTCTACTATACCTTAATGCTAGGACAAAAGAGAAAAACAAACAAACAAGGAAAACGAATGAAAGAAAAGAGAAGAGGTAATTGCCCATTAGGGAGTTTTCATAAGTGAACTTTGTCTCTCCTTTACAGCATTCATTTTGCTCCCTGTGAAGTACACTTGATTCTGCTCCCAGGGTTCCAGGAGGTCTGGCATTTGCTGCTGATTTGCATTTCAGGGACAGTGAAACAACAACAATAACAGCAGCAAAACTTGCTTTTGATGCTCCAGAGCCACCTGGGATCTGGGTGCAAAACACATGTGGGTTTTGCTGGAAGTCTTGTCTTTCTTTTCCACTGACCTACTTCTCTTGCATTTGACTATGTTGCGCCATTTGGTACTAATGAGCCTAAAAACCCCTGCTAAGATCTTCCTTTACGCCCTTTGATCATTTCCTCCTCCTCCTCCAAAGTGCTTTCTCAGGTGGTTTGGGGACTAGAAGGGGAAGATGAATTCTCTGAGTCTGAGAATCTCAGGTATAATTCCTTCCCACTGTACTTTACCACCTCCCCCTTTCACTCCAAGAAGAGGGCACAAACCTGGCTCAGTAGCCAGAAACCAACGTCTTCACATCTGGACAAAGCAGATAATGAGCAATGAGTCGCCATTGCCTACTTTCAAAACTGACTTTAATATAAACCATTCCTTGTACAGTGTCAGTAGAATTAATTGGCTGGTAACCCACAGGAGACGCTTGGATCGCCTACAGTTTATTTTATGAGTCCTCCAGGATCAATTTCATGTGTGAATGACTATTCCTATCCTATATTTACATACACAGTTGTCCTTTGTACTCAGAGATGGCTTGGTTGACGTTTTACTCCCCAGGCTTTTTCCTTGTGGAAAAGAAAGACGGAAATGCTACCTGCTGACCTTTTTCGTGGTTGGTAAATATTTATCCAGCACTTAATCTGCAAATAGGTGAAGATTAGTTAGCTGTTGTGGAAGGAATCCAGCAGGCAGAAAAAGACAAAGTACCTGCCCTCAAGAATCTTCTCAGCTCCCTGGGGGAAGATACATGCGCAAGTGAAACAGACTAGGAGCAATTGCAAAGCACATAGTAATAAATGCAGAGAAATAATAAGTGCAGAGTAATGAAGTTGACATGGAAAGAGATGCCCAAACTGAAAATCCAAATCAGCTGTCTTTGAGTAGATTCTGACTCATGGTGAGTCCTTGTGTATCAGAGTAGAATTGTGCTCCATGAAGTCTTCAGTGACTGATATTTTGGGAAGTCAGCTGGCAGGGTTTCCTCCAAGGCATCTTTAAGGGGACTCAAATTTCCAACCTGTAGGTTAGTGGTCAGCCAAGGGCTTAACCTTTGCACCAACTGGGAACTTGAGAGATACAAAGCAGGGCTGGTAATGGGGAGAGTGAAATAAAGTTTCCAAAGGGGCCGGTGCCAAAAAGAGGTAGAGTCTCAGAGTATCAGCCTATTGTTGTTGTTGTTAAGTGCTGTCGAGTCTATTCTGACTCATAGTGATCCTGTATAGGGTTATTGAGGAGCAGCTAGTGGATTTGAACTGTTGACTTTATGGTTCGCAGCCCAGTGCTTATCTTACAGTGTCACTATAGTAGTGACAAAACTATTAATTACAAAGAATCTATAGCCCTTGGCCCTCTTCTAGCTCTTATTGTTGTTGTTAGGTACGTTGAGTCATCTCTGACTCCTGACTGCCTATGTGTAATAGAATGAAGCATTGCCGGGTCTTGTGTCATCACTCTGATCTTGGTGTGTCTCAGTCCACTCTTATAGCTACGGTGTCAGCCCAGTTATTGATGGTTAATGAGCTTAAAGCTCCTGCTCTGGATGGCTGTCTCCTCCACCTCTGTAGTTCTTTCTTTGGTGGTTTTTGGGACCAGATGGGAAAGACGAATTCTCTGAATCTGAGCTCATTTTCACTGACCCTCTACATTATCAAGCGTGATGTCCTTCTTTAGGACATTTAGAACTTTTCTGATGATGGGTCCAAAGTCTTGACATCCTGGTTTCTAAGGAGCATTGTGGTTGTATTTCTTCTAAAGATGGTTGATTTGTTCTTCTGGTGGTCCATGGTATATTCAATATTCTTTGCCAACAGCACGGTTTTAATGTAACTTTAAGGATAGCAACATTGTCCCCTGCCTGTGGGAAGGTTCTTTTCTTGTAAGACCATCCCTGGCCATCTCCTCAATGCATCCGAGAAGTGAGTGATGAGGAGAACTCTAAACTGCTAAAGGCTTATATTGTTTGAAAAGTATGAATTTATTTCTTCAAAAGAGTATGTAATGAATCCTTTCTGAATATAGGGATGACAGGGAAGGATGGGAGTCATTGGAACAGTCCCATGGGGACACCTGGAGAAAATAGAGTGGATGTAGCTACTGTGCTGTGTGAATATCTCTGGAGGAGATATAGGGAAATGAGATTTGGGGGATGTTGTTATATGAAGTTGTCTTTATTGTCATATGAGAGCCCCTTTGGAAACTCTTCCAGAGTCATCAGTAAAAGCATGGCTTTGCAAGGACTTTCAGAGTCCCGTTTTTGTTTCTCTGTGATGTATGTGGCGGTGTGTCAGACTAGGGCTGGCGGAAACGGAAGTTGCTGCAGGGACCGCTACTTGAGATGGCAGAACCAGTTTAATATCTGAGATGCATTTTAGCAGAAAAGGGGGGTGGAAAAAAGCTGCCTCTTAATGTTTGGATTTCCTGATCTGTTTGGCCATTTCATGTTTTGATGGGGAGGTGACCAGGTTTGTAGGTTCATCATTCATTCATTCATTTGCTCATTCATTCAACATGTATTCATGGAGAACTTTTCCTATGACAGGTACAAGAACGTGATGGCAATGTGGAGTAAGTAAGACACAAACCCCTGTTTCTCACAAAGGTTATGGTCTAGAATTCATTGTGCTCACTGCTGGAGTTGGATCTAACTCTTCTTCTTTTTCTGCGTTTGTAGGTCTTGGGATCATGACTCAAATGTCCTACCTATGGTCAATAGTTTGGCTAGTAGTGTTGGAACAAACAAAATTTCATGAGGCAGTTCCAAAGTGTGGGTCTGTAGATGGGTGTTGAACTCTCTACCTCAAAGTCATGTAAGATACCTGGTAATCATGTAGACTCCTGGCACCCACTGGCACAGTCTGGTTCAGACAAGGTTGGGATAGGGTCAGAGAATGTGCTTTTTTCCTCTTCCCCTCTTTCCTGTCTCTTTATGCTCTCTCTTTCTCTCTTTTGAATTTCTTCCCAAAAGTCTCAACCATGACCATCTCCTTCCCGAAGAAAGGGAGAAAAAGAGACCAAACTTGGTCAAGTTCTGAGGATGGAACCTTGTCATTGTTTCCTGGGTACAAGATGAACTTCCTTCCATTTATAACTGAGATGCCAGCCAGTGAAAAGATCCATTTGTAATCTTTGCTGTCTCATAAGGCTTGCAGAAGTGAGCATGTGCAATTCTCTAATGAAAATACTGTATATCAGCTCTCATGCATAAGATCTTATGGCACTGGAAAGAGAACGGCTGTGTGCTGGCGGCCAGGTGCTGCTGGCTAGCGGGCAGGTTTGCAGAATGTGTCCTTTGGTTGTTTACATGATTCTATATTCCTGGGTGTTTTGGTATACATCATCCCCATTCAAAATAAATAAATAAGTAAAACCACAAACAAAAACAGAGGGAATAGAAGCAAATACTGTTGAATGATGATGCATGGAGGAGATTGTAATCATTGCAATGAAATGATGAGTGTAAAACTGATGTCCCTCCATGTAAACTATCACTCAATTCACAATAAAAAGTTAAAAAAACAAAACAAAAAAAATGTTATGAAATGAAAGCAAGATATTAAAAATGCACAAAACACCTTCCCTTTCATTCTTTAGACTCGACAGCACATAACCACCACCACCACCATTGTAACTTATACAACAGGGCTTCAAATATTTGGTGGGAAATGGAATTAAAAGATAATGGGATTTCTCACAAACTGTGACCACCGTCTTGTATAAAGTTTCGTTGGGAAATGGAATGGCATAGAATCTTCTAGATCCAAAGGAAGGTGGGATAGTCACATGGCGACTGGACAGAAAGAGTCTGGGTCTGAAATAACAAGGTTATCCAAGGGTCTCATGTTACAGGATGAGCAATGGGTGGTGTCCTGTAAAACTGCAGTGGCCATAGCCTTTCCTTGGTGGTGAGCTTAGGGGAAATGCCAGGCTTTGCGGTTATTGTCTGCTGAAGTTCCAGCCTGCCGATTCTCTTCACGCCTGTGTGTTCCCATTATCTATCACTTCCATAACAACAACAACAAAAATGTTGCAAATAGGTGACTTTGTTGTTGTTGTTGTTAGGTGCCATCGAGTCGGTACCACCTCATAGCTACCTTATGCATAACAGAATTAAACATAGCCCGATCCTGGGCCAACCTCACTACTGTTGCCACGCTTGAGTCCATCAACGCTGCCACTTGGCCTATCCATCTTGTTGGGGGTCTTTAAAGAACAGAAATTTATTTATCACAATTCTTGAGGTCTGAAGTTCAAATTCAGGGTATGTCTCCTGGAGGAGGTTCCTCCTCCTTGGTAGCACCAGTTTGCCACAGTTCCGTCGTTTATCTGTGTCTGGTCTGGTCTTTTTATAACTAAGAAGTGATTACATGTAGAACCCTCTAAACTATAGTATGACCACATTAACATAACAAAAGAACACTACAGGTAGTCCCTGATATACTTACAATATATCTGTTGTCCCCCAAATATGAATGAATTCTTACTGATGTTGGGCAAAACCTGAATCCTCAGCCTGCTGCAGATGTGAAACTGTGAAGACTTGGAGACAGCCATTTTGGCACAAAAAAGGAACAGCTTTATTTGCAAATTTGAAAGTGCAAGGACACAGGGGGGGATCTCTGCCATCATCTCTCCTAGGAGGGAGATTAGGGGTATTTTATAGGGCCTCAGGAAGGCTTTGGGGAATAAGCAAGGACAAATCTTTATTTATTAAAGATATGGGAATCTGTCACAAGGCAAGATTGTGGGTACAAATCACAAGGCTGAGATGGTAAATGTTATGATTTCTTGTGTACTGTTCCCAACCTCAGTGGGCACTTTGATTCTTTATGCCACAGTGGGTTGTAGTGTCAATAATAGGGGCTGGCCCCAGGGCACCCAGACCTGCTCCTCACTGGTTCTCAAGGAGCTTGCTTTGCTCCAAGAGGCATTTTACAAGTGGCGAACGATATTTAGCTTCCGATGAGGTTTTTGATTCAAGGGAGAACAGGGTGGGCATAAAAGCAGGAAAAGATGGCTGCTGGGGTGTTGTACTGCCTGTGGCTGAGACCTGCCTCTATCACTTTGTCTTTATGTAGAATTTGTGCATAACTCACAACAGTTAGGTGCAGTTTGTAGCTAACTCCAGTTGGGCAAATGTTCGTGTTAGTACATAGTATATAGTGTACATTTCTAAGCAAAACAAAATTATTATAATAATATTTTGACATTTGCCACAAAATAATGACCATTGGTTATTATGAACCATTGTCTATACCTTGAGTTTTTAATATAATAGGTTTTATGGATGTTGGCTCATAACTATGGTTTCTACATAAGTTGTAAATCAGACATTCGTAACTGCCTATACTCAAGTTACATTGAACCACATTTATGATCATCTGTATTTTTTGGGGGTACATTTTATCGTTAGTAATACATTGCAACATGTAATTTGTTCATTCTATCATTCTCAGATGTTCACTTGCAGATGTTCAGTTTTATGATTTACCGTTCAAAACAGATTTATAGATACTCATAATAAAAGGCAATGCTAATAAAACCTAAAAAACAAAGAGGTATTTGGCTTATCTCAGAAACAATTTACTTTATGATGGAGTTGTTGGGATGGAACGCTGTTGTAAGTTGGAGACTACCTGTGTTTCCAAACAGGATCACATCCACAAGTATATGGCTTAGGGTTTCAACACATATTTTGGGGAGACAAAATTCACTATGTCAGTGAGCAAGGCTAAGCAAGGGCTCATTCAAGTAGAACCAGAAATCAGCATATTTCTCCCTCTGACCGCCAGAAACACATCCAGCCAGATGGACTGGTTACCTTGGTTTTGGTGTTAACAGACGACAGCAAGAAATGACTTATATTTTCTTTTCACATGAAATATTCTTCCTTTATTTTACTGCTTCATAATATAGAGACGACAGTATATTCAGAGCTCTGGCCATGGTATAGTTTAGTAGCATGCACTGTTTATTTTCTAAAACAACAGTTTGAAAAAATGCTGTCACTCATGCTGCTAATAATGTCCTTGTTGCTAGAGAGACAAACAACTGAGAATGGCTGACCTGGGTCTCTCACTTTTCTTTCTCCAACCTTGTAAATATACCACATCTTTGAACGTGGCCCTACTTGCAAGATGGACACATCTCACCTGTGTCCAATTAGAGCTTGTGGCCCTGATGTTTTACAACACGTTGAACTCTGATATGCTCTAAGATCACAGAAGAATTTAGGCATGTATTTTTCTTGACCATGAACAATTTTTTCTCTCTCAGCAGTGCAAATTAATCATGATAGATTGAACAAATGTGTTTAGAGAAGAAAACCCAGTGAAGCTTATTGTTAATGTTGTTGTTGTTAGGTGCCATCGAGTCGGTACCGCCTCATAGCTACCTTATGCATAACAGAACGAAACACTGCCGATCCTGGGCCAACCTCACTACTGTTGCCACGCTTGAGTCCATCAATGCTGCCACTTGGCCAATCCATCTCATTGGGGGTCTTCCTCTTTTTCTCTGACCCTCCTACCTTACCAAACATGATATCCTTCTCCAGTGACTGGCCCCTCATTACAATATGTCTGAAGTATGAGAGATGAAGTTTGGCCATCTTGGCCTTCAAGGAGCACTCCGACTGCACTTCTTCCAAAATGGATCTATTGTTTCTTTTGGCAACCCATGGCACTTTCAATATTCTCCTCCAACACCATAACCAAAATGCATCAATTCTTCCATGGTCTTCCTTATTCACTGTCCAGCTTTTGCATGAATATGAGGTTATTGAAAATACTATGGCTTGGGATAGCCATACCTTAGTCCTTAAGCTGACATCTTTGCTCTTCAACAATTTAAAAAGGTCTTGTGCAGCAGATTTGCCTAATGCAATATGTCATTTGATTTCTTGACTGTCGCTTCTGTTAGTGTTGATAGTTGATCCAAGAAGAAGGAAGTCCTTGACAACTTCAATCTTTTCTCTGTTGATAAGAATGTTGTTTATTGGTCCAGTGGTGAGGATTTTTGTTTTCTTTACATTGAGATGTAATCCATACCGAAGGCTGCTCTCTTTGATCTTCATCAATACGTAGGTTGTATCATCTGCATATCGCAGGTTGTTAATGAGTCTTTCTCCAATCCTGATGCCACATTTTTCTTCATAGAACCCAGCTTCTCAGATATTTCCTCAGCATACAGGTTGAATAAGTATGTTGAAAGAATACAACCTTGTTGCACACCTTTCTTAATTTTAAACCATTCAGTGTTTCCATGTTCTGTTCGAACAACTACTTCTTGGCTCAGGTACAGATTCCTCATTAGCACAATTAAGTGTTCTGGGATACTCATACTTCACAATGTTGTCTATAGCTTGTCAAGATCCACACAATCGAAAGTCTTTGTGTAGTCAATAAAGCACAGGTAAACATCTTTCTGATATTCTGTGCTTTCAGCCAAGATCCATCAGACATCAGCAATGATATCCCTTCTTCCATAGCCTCTTCTGAATCCAGCTTGAACCTCTGGAAGTTCTCTGTTAATGTATGCTTGCAGCCATTTCTGTAGTACCTTTAGTAAAACTTTACTTACATGGAATATCAAAGAGATTGTCCGATGATTTCTGCATTCCATTGGGTCACCACTCTTTGGAATGGGCACAAATACGGATGTCTTCCAAATTTCTTGGCATAGTTGGAGTGCATCCTGTGCCGTCTCACTTTCTTGAAAGATTTCAATTTTCATTCCATCAATTCCTGGTACCTTATTCTTTGCCAATTCCTTCAATGTACCTTGGACTTCCTCCTTCAGGATCATTGGCTCTTGATCATATGCTACCTCTTGAAACAGTTGAATATCAACCATTTCTTTTTGGTACAGCGACTCTGTGTACTCCTTCTATCTTCTCTTGATGCTTTCTGCATCATTCAATAATTTGCTCAGAGAATCCTACAATAACGAAAGTCGAGGCTTGAATTTTTCCTTCAGTTCCCCCAGCTTGAGAAATGCTGAGCGTGTTCTTCCATTTTGGTTTCCTGCCTCCAGATCTTTGCACATTTTGTTGTAATATTTGACTTTATCTTCTCGAGATGACCTTTGAAATTTTCTCTTTAGCTCTTTTACCTCCTCATTTCTTTCATTTGCTTTAGCATCTCTGTGCTGGAGAGCAAGTTTCAGTGTCTTTTCTGATGTCCATTTTGACCTTTTTCCTTTTTTCTTGTCTTTTTAATGACTTTTTTTATTTCTTCCTGTATGATGTTCTTGATGTCATCCCACAACTCTTTTAGTCTTTGGTCTTTAGTGTTTAATGTATCAAATATGTTCTTCAGATGATCTCTAAATTCAGGTAGGATGTATTCAAGGTCATATTTTGGCTCTCGTGGACTTGTTTTCATTTTCTTCAGTTTCAGTCTAAATTTTCATATGAGCAATTGATGGTCTGTTCCACAGTCTGCCCCTGGCCTTGTTTTCACGGATGATATGGAGCTTTTCCATCGTCTCTTTCCACAGATGTAGTCAATTTGATTTCTATGTATTCCATCTGGTGAGGTCCATGTGTATAATCGTCTCTTCTGCTGTCTAAAGAAGGTATCTGAAATGAACAAATCATTGATTTTGCAGAATTCTATCATGCGATCTCCAGCATCATTTCTATCACCCAAGTCATAGTTTCCAACTACTGATCCTTCCTCTTTGCTCCCAACCTTTGCATTCCAATCACTGGTAATGATCAATACATCTTAATTGCATGCTTAATCAATTTCAAATTGAAGAAGTTGATATGTTCTTTTTGACAATGAATGCAATGCCATTCCTCTTCAATTTGTCATTACTGGCATAGTAAACCATGTGGTTGTCAGAGTCAAAATGGTCAATATGTGTCCATTTCAGCTCACAAATGCCTAAGATATAGATGTTTGTGTATTCCATTACATTTTTGACAACTTCCAATTTTCCTACATTCATACTTTATACATTCCATGTTCTGATTATTAATGGATGTTTACAGCTATTCCTCTTCATTTTGCGTTGCGCTCCATCAGCAAATGAAGGTACTGCAGGCTTTATTACCATGGTCTTTACTCCATTCACGTCATCATGCTCAACTCTACTTTGAGGAGGCAGCTCTTTCCCAGACTCATTTTGAGTGCCTTCCAACCTGAGGGACTCATATTCTCGCACTATATCTGACAGTGTTTCTCTGCTATTCATAAGGTTTTTAGTGACTAAGTATTTGGAAGTAGTTAGTCACTCCTTCTTCATAGTCTGTCTTCACCTGGAAGCTCATCTGAAGCCTGTCCACCATGGGAGACCCTGCTGGTATTTAAAATACCGGTGGCATAGCTTCCAGAGTCACAGAAACTTGCAAGCCACCACAGTATGACAAACTGACAGATGAGTGGGGCGTTTTACTTATAGAATCCTTCAATATTTCCAGTCCAGACTTGAATTTTTTCGCCAGTTCTTTCAGTTTGAGACATGCTGAGTGTGCTCTACTCTTTTGGTTTTATAACTACAGGTCTTTGTGCATTTCAGTATAAGACTTGACTGTCTTTTCCAGCTGTCCTTTGAAATGTTTTATTCAGCTCTTTTACCTCCACATTTTCTCCATTTGTTTTATCTAGAGCTCGTCTATGCACTAGAGCAAGTGTCAGAGGCTCTTAAGATATCTATTTTTGTCTTTTCTTTCTTTCCTGGCTTTTTAATGATCTTTTGCTTTCTTCCTGTATGATGTTCTTGATGTCATTCCATAATTCTTTTGGACTTTGATCATTAATGTCTAATGCATCACATCTGTTCTCTAGATGATCTATAAGTTAAAGGGGAGATTTTCAAAATAATATTTGCCTCTTGTGAATTTGTTTCAATTTTCTTCAGCTTCAACCTGAACTTGCATATGAGCAATTGATAGTCTGTTCCATAGACTGACCCTGGCCTTGTTTTGGCTGATGATATTAAGCTTTTCCATGGTTTCTTCTCACAGATGTAGTCTATTTGATTCTTGTGTATTCCATCTGTTAAGGTCCATGTGTATAGCTGCCTGCTATGTTGTTATTTGCAATCAGTAAATTTTTGTCTTAAAAAAATTCTATCCTGTGATCTCCAGCATCATTTCTACTACCAAGATCATATTTTCCAACTACTGATTTTTCCTTTTTGTTTTCAATCTTTGCATTCCAATCACCAGTAATTATCCGTGCATCTTGACTGCATGTTTTGTCAATTCCAGACTGAAGAAATTGGTAAAATTCTTCAATTTCCTCATCACTAGCTTTAGAGGTTGGTGGGTAAATTTGAATAATAGTGGTATTAACTGATACTCTTTGTAGGTGTATGGGTATTATCCCATCACAGACAGAATTGTACTTCAGGATAGTTCTTGAAATGTTCTTTTTTGTGATGAATGGGATACTCTTTCTCTTCAGTTTGTCCCAAACCATATAATTGTCTGATTAAAAATGAGCACTCTCAGTTCATTTCAGCCCGATAATGTTTAGGATATCAGTCTTTATGTGTTCCATTTCGTTTTTTACAACTTTCAATTTTCCTAGATTCATATATTGTACATTCCAATTTCTGTTTATTAATGGATGTTTACAGCAGTTTCTCTTCATTTTGAGTTGTGACTCTTCAAAAAATGAAGATCCCAAAAGCTTTACTCCATTCCTGTCATTATGGTCAACTCTAGTTTGAGGAAACAGCTCTTCCCAATTTGTATTTTGAGTGCCTTCCAACCTGAGGAGTACATCTTTTGGCATGATATATAATAATGGTCTGCTGCCATTCATCAGGTTTTCAGTGGCTAAGCATTCAGAAGCAGTCTTCCACTCCTTCTTTCTAGTCTGTCTTATTTTTGAAGCTCTGCTGAAACCTGTCCACCCTGGGTGACCCTGCTGGTATTTAAAAATACAGGTGACATAGCTTCCAGCATCACAACAGCATGCATACCACCACAGTATGACAGACTCAGTGATGAATGGTGACTTTTCACCTCACAGGGATATTATGAGGATTATGTGGGAGCACACATAAAAACTGCAAGAAATGATCCAACGATCTCTGATCCCTGCCTTTGATTTTAGAATAACTGTAGACAAATGTTTTCAGCATTCCTGCCAAGAATTGATTCTTTTATGTGACTCTTTAAAATTCATTCCACTAGAAAATATAATCAATAATTAAGAGGCCTTTTCTAACGCTCCCCTGACAGTTGTAGGGGCCATTTAAAAATGTCCGCCATTGTACAAACCTGATTAGGTGATTCCTTTTTAACCAGTTTCTAATCAGCTTACTAGTCCTTTTCTTTTAACTGCTTTCTTCTGTCTCTTCTGAAGTGTGTGCCACTGCATATTTTAAACAGTGTTTCAAAGTCATAGCTTTGATTTGAAAACATCCAGAGTGATCCAGAACACATTTTCCTTATTACTCCACTGTAAGCTCACTCTAGACATCAGTCTCTCGAAGACTTTGTGACATCTCTCTATTATTGAATGAACATCACTTATACCTATATCTTGAGGAACGTCAGTCTAAATTAAAATATGCCAGGTTTCTTAACAGCACCAACAGATTTCCTAATTAACCTGTGAATACTGTCAATCTGTTAATGTAGTTCTCTTGTTCTTTTAGAATTGAGTTATATAACATTTCTTTTATTTACTCCAGCAATTTTAGAATGAGAGCGCTCTTTAGGGGATTCCAAGCTTCCTTTCAAAAGTAAAGACGATATGAGTAACATGAATTGATTCATCAAATTGGCTGAAGACTTTTTGGCTTGTATAATTTTTTTTCCCTCCCCAAATTGGTAACTTGAACACCATGCATTGTCCTTTCTGCAATACCTCTTGTCCAAATGGATTACTGCCCTTACAGAATTCTTATGATCAAGTGAATTTGTGTATACTGCCTCTCATATGACATTTGGTTCAAGGAAACTGTAGGCAGATCCTCAGTCTGATTTTCATGACAAAGTTACTACAATGTGTCTTTTTCTCCCAGAATGGACCTCAGGCCATGGAAGTGGATGGAATATAATCCTAGTTTCATAATACAGTCTAATTATTAATCCTTGTATATTTATTTTTAATGTAGTGGATACTTGAAGATTTACCACCAACTCACCCAATAAATTGAACCTTGATAATAACCATGCCTGCCTATTGAGTCAATGAGCAATGTTGCAATAAATGGAGAAAAGACTGGAAGCTATCAGGATTTCATTTTACTTGGATCCAAAATCAATGTCATAGAAGCAGTGGTCAGAATATCAAACTAGATATTGCATTTCGCAAAGCTGCTGCAAAAGGTGTCTTTAATGTGTTAAAAAATGAAAATGTTATTTTGAAGACTAAGGTGTACAGACGAAGTACACCTTATTTTTAATTGCCTCATATGTCCAGTGAAAGCTGGACAAAGAATTGTTAGGTGTCAACAAATTTGTTCCGACTCATAGTGACCTCATGCACAACAGAGCGAAACACTGCCTAGTCCTGTGACATCCTCATAATCGCTGTCATGCTTGAGCCCATTGCTGCCACTATTTCAGACCATCTCGTTGGGGATCTTCCTCTTTTTTACTGACCCTCCACTTTGGTGGTGATTATGTGCCGGGGAGTCAGTTCCGACTCATTGTGACCCTGTACAGAGTTTCTAAGGTGCTATAAATCTTTACGGGAGCTTTCTGGCTCATCTTTCTCCCTCGGAACAGCTGGTAGTTTCGAACTGCTGACCTAGAGGTTCACAGCCTGATCCATAACCACTATGCTACCAGAGCTCTCCACTTTAGCAAGCATGAGATCTTTTTCCAGAGACTGGCCCTTCCTGACAATATGTCAGGAGTGTGAATGATGACGTCTTGCCATCCTGGCTTCTAAGGAACACTCTGACTGTTCTTCTTTCAACAAAGACCTATTTGTACTTCTGGTAGTCCATGTTGTTGTTGTTAAGTGCCTTCGAGTTGGTTCCGACCCATAGCGACCCTGAACAGGGTTTCCAAGGCTGTAAATTTTTACAGGAGCGGAAAGCCTCATCTTTCTCCCGCGGATCAGCTGGTAGTTTCGAACTGCTGACCTTGCGGTTTGCAGCCCGATTCATAACTACTACGCTACCAGAGCTCCTTTTACCTTCAATATTCTTCTCCACCACCACATCTCAAATGCCATCAATTCTTCTATGGTCTTCTTTATGCATTATCCAACTTTCACATGTATATGAGGCGATGGAAAAGACCATGGCTTGGGTCAGGCACACTTTAATCCTCAAACTGAAATGTTTGCTTTTGAACACTTTAAAGAGGTCTTATGCAGCAGATTTGCCTAATGCTAATGTGTGTTTTGATTTCTTGACTGCTGCTTCTGTGATGGTTGATTTTGGATCCAAGCGAAATGAAGTCTTTGACAACTTCAATCCTTTCTCCATTTATCATGGTGTTATTTATTGGTTCAATTGTGAGGATCTTTGTTTTCTTTACATTGAGGTGTAATCCATACTTAAGGTGGTGGTCTTTGATCTTCATCAGTAAGTATTTTAAGTCCTGTTTGCTTTCAGTAAGCAAGGTTGGATCATTTGCATATCACAGGTTGTTAATGAATCTTCCTTCAATCCTGATTTCACATTCTTCTTTATATAATTAAGTTTGTTGGATTATTTGCTTAGCATACAGATTGAATAAGAATGATGAGAGAATACAATACTGGAGCACACCTTTCCTCATTTTAAACCCTTTAGTATCCCCTTGCTGTAGTAAATGTCTGCCTCTTGGTCTATGTACAGGTTCATAGATGAGCACAATGAAATGTTCTGGAATACTCATTCTTTCCAATGTTATCCATAGCTTGTCATGAGTCACACAGTCAAAAACTTTCGCATAGTCAATAGAGCACAAGTAATCATCTTTCTGGTATTTTCTGTTTTCAATCAAGAGCCATCTGATGTTAGCAACGATATTCCTAGTTCCATGCCCTCTTCTGAATCCTGCTTTAATTTCTGGCAGTTCTCTGTCGATGTACTGTTACCCTGCTTTTGAATCATATCAAGCAAAAATTTTACTTGCATGTGATATTAATGATATTATTCAATGATTTCCACATTCTCTTGGGTCACCTCTCTTTGGAATGGGCATGAACATGGATCTCTTTCAATCAGATGGCCAGGTAATTGTCATCCAAATTTCTTGGCAAGATGAATGACTTGGCAAGTGCTGCATCAGTGTGTTGAAATATTTCTAGTCCTATTCTGTCAGTTTTTGGATCCTCTTTTTTCACCAATGCCTTCAGTGCAGCCTGAACTTCTTCCTTCGGTACATTGCTTCTTGATCATATACTGCTGCTTGAAATGGTTGAACATCGACCATTCTTTTGTGCACAATGACTTTGTATACCTTCTACCTACTTTTGATGCTTTCTGCATCATTCAGTTGTTGTTGATTTTTTTATCTTCATGATATTGTAGTTTTGTCACTATAATTCATATTGCATAATTCCACTGTGTGGACACACTCCTGTTTATGTGTCTGTTTCCCTATTAGTAGGCACAAGTTGTACTTGCAGCAAAATTGTGAAAGGCATGTCACTGGTGCCTTTAATAAGTTTTTCTACCCTCCTTTGGAGTCCTGGTGTGGCACTGTGGACTGCAAAGTCAATTTGAACCTCAAGGTCAGAGGTTCAAGCTCACCAGCTGCTCCTCGGAAACCCTATACAAAGTCACTATGGGTCAGAACTGACTTGACGGCACTCAACACCAACACCAACACCCTCCTTTATTATCCTCCAGGAAATCATCTGAGCATTCTCCCAGCACATTCTTCTTCTTCTGTTGTTAGTTGTCCTTGAATTGCCTCAGACTCACGGAGACCTTAGGAGGGAGCTTCAAAGAGTTCATGGAAACATTGCATTATCTTTTAATTCCATTTCCCCACAAAATTTTGAAGCCCCCTCACGTGTATAAAATAAAATGAAACATTGCCTATTCCTGAGACATTGTGGTGAGTCTAGTGTTTCGGCTGTTGTTTCAATCCATCTTCTGGAGAATTTCCCTTATTTTCATTGCATTTTTACAAACCATCTGATCTTTCTTGGATGTTTTTAGGTGCTGCCGAGCTGTTTTGTGACTCGTTGCAAAACATAATGAAACACTGCCTGGTGTTGCATCATCCTCACAATTGTAACGTTGGAGACCATTGCTGCTGTCATGTGTCAATCTATCTTGTTGGGGGCCTTCCTCTTTTTCTTTGACTCTCCACTGTACCAAGTATGATGTCCTTTTACAGGGACTGGTCTCTCTTGACAATATCTGAAGTATGAGGAATAATTCTCACTATTCTGGCTTCCAAGGAGCATTCAGGTCATACTTCTTCCAACACAGATTTGTCTGTTATTCTGGAAGCCCTTGGTACTTCCAATATTCTTCACCAATACCATAATTCAAGTGTATCTATTCTTCTCTGGTCTTTCTTACTCATTGTCCAACTTTCACATGCATATGAACCAATTGTAAATACCATGTCTTGGGTCAGAGGTACCTTAGTCTTCAAACTGATATTTTTGCTCTTGAACATTTTAAAGAGGTCTTGTGCAACAGATTTGCCTAATGGAACACACCTTTTGATTTCTTGTCTGCTGCTTCCATGACCATTGATTGTGGATTCAAGCAAAAATGAAGTCTTTTCTAGAGAATGGTTTTTCCTGATGTTATAAATGTTTATCAAAGGAATATTGTGAAAGCAATGGATCAAATTTTGTGGAACTTCAGTCAAAAGAAAGTGGTTACTCTGAAACTAAATTCAAGAGGTTTTAAGGCTACCACCTGACTCAGTAAGTATCTCTGGTGGCATAGTGGGTTATGCATGGGACTGCTAACTGCAAGGTGAGGAATTTGAATCCACCAGTTGTTTCGAGGGAGAAAGATGAGGCTTTCTGCTCCTGTAAAGATTCAAAGCCTTGGAAACCCTAAACAGGGCTGTTATGAATTGTAATCAATTCGACAACCACCACCCTCATCACTACTACCACTTGACTCATTGGGAAGAGAGTTATGACTGATGGTCAGTGTCTGCATGGAAGGGGATGGGGAAGTGGTAACTCAGAGAGCGGCTTAGTGTCAACCCAGATCTTGTGTATTACCTCCCTTATGGATATTTACAAACAAGCCAGAGTCATGGGTCCTGGTTACAAAAAAGGAATAAAGCTGTTGTTACAGAATTTCAATCAACAAGTGTGAAGGCCAAATTTTTTTTTGGGGGGTAGTAGTTAGGATTGGGGGGGATCAATGAGATTCCTGGTGCTCTTAAACCACTCTGTTTGCCCACATACATTTTTAAAGGCTGACCTGGTCTTTGTTCTAGGCTAAATGTCTAATACACACACACACACACACACACACACATTTCTCAGGAGAAGAACTGTGTGAAGGATGCTATTTTTCATTCGTATGGTTAAATGTAGACTTTCTGTTTAAAAGTAAGTCTTTCACTTTGAAAGACTGAATATGATGACACTTAAAAAAAAATATGTTCCAGTTTCTTAAATGCAAAGTGCTAAAAAAATGATCAGAATGTTTTCTGGCTCTGAACCCAAAGCCTTTCCCTTAAAATTTTATTTCTTTATATTTTTGTCTGATTCAAGTGTTGATAGCAATATTGGCTTCAGTAATACTGCTTCCAACTTTAGCCTCACTTGTAAATGGCACTATCATAAAATGTGAGAGCTGGAATAAGCATCAAACATCATCTAGCAGAGTGTTTTCTCAGATCCATGGACCATCTGTATGAAATCACCAAAGGAGACAGAAGAAAATGCTGATTCTTGGGCTGCATCTCCGCCCTCCTCCTAAACAATAAATGAGGGTAAGCCCAGGAATCTGCCTTATAAACCTCCTGGTGATTCTGATGCATATCAATATTTGAGAAACATTGATCACCCCAAAATCTCATTTTAGAATGGAGGGAACTGATATCAGAGATGCTAGTAACTTTTTAAAAGAGCTCGGAGTTAGAGGATTTCAGAGCCCCGACTCCCTGTCTAGTGCTCTTTCTAGTTAGAACGAGGCAGTAGGTATGTTTATCTTTCTATGTATATGATAGGATTGAAATGACTTATTCCCAAATAACCCGCCAACCTCCAGACTTCAGAATGTGTCTGAAACTCTTGTCATCAGTGATTAATCCTATCCTGTAACCCTGAGTATCCTTTCGGAAATATACGCAAATACTTGATGTTATTGGAGACACTTGAAAAAAATCTTGAGATCCCTGACAACACTGTGTGATGATTCTTTTCCTTGTTTGGAAATAATCGCTGCTCTTAATCAAGTTACACCGATGGCATTTTTCAAACATGGAAGAACAGTAGCATCTGGAAATTTTCTTCTTAAAAGTCCCTCTTTGTTTAGAGATTGGTGTTTTATGATTCAATTCAAGGACAGAGTGCCTTGTGTCCTCCAGTATCTCAAATGATTGGATACCTCAATCAGCCATCTTTTCCCCAGGGACAAAATAAACAGGTTTAGAATCTACCCATCCCTGTATTTGTGAATTCTTGTCCATGTGGGTCTTGGGAAGATGCTCTGCGTCTGTCTGCCAACGAGAAGTTGACTATGCCAGCTGGAGGGCATAGGCCTATTCAGATTTGCAAAAAAAAGTAAGTTAAAAAACAAACAAACCATCCTACAGTAGAGTGGGCTGATTTGTTATTTAATGATTATATTGATCAGAGAAATAGAGTAAAGGTCTCTTGGGTCTAGGTCTCTTGATGCCTGAATGTTTTGCTCTCCTTGAGATTATAGAGAGAAAAACCCTAATTTGAGCTATTTCTAAGATACTTAGGGTTGTTATCATATTGCTACTGTAGCAAGAATACATTTTATTAGTGTAATTTGAGGGATGCAATGTGAATTCTGTGGTAGAATTCTTGGTTTCCATGTGGAGGATCTGGCTTTGAATCCCAGCCAGTGGACTGCATGTGCAGCTACCAGCTGCTTAATGGTGAAGGGATCTGTGTTGCTAGGATGCTGATACGGTTTCAGTGAAGATTCCAGACCAGGCCTGGGAAGACACAGCTGGTGATCTACTTATGAGAATCAGTCAATGAAAATTCCATGGAATTTTAGAAATAGCTCAAGTTAGAGTTGCTATCTCATTGTGGTGAGTCTCTATGTGTTGGGGACTGACTTGAGTACAGCTAAGCACAATAATTTGACAGGCACTGTCTTGCTTCCAAACCAAACCCATGGCCATTGAGACAACTCCAACTTATTAAGACCCTATATTGTTGTTGTTAAGTGTCTTCAAGTTTGTTCCGACTTGTAGAGACCCTATGTAGGATTTCTGAGGCTGTAAATCTTTGTGGGAAGCAGAAAGCCTCATTTTTTTTTCCATCTGACAGATTCAAACTGCTGACCTTATGGGTAACAGCCCAGCATGTTACCCTTAGGTCTCTTGTTGTTAAGTGCCTTCTAGTTGGTTCTGACTCATAGTGACCATTTATAGCGTCTCCGAGGTTGTAAATCTTTGCTGGAGCAGAAAGCCTCATATTTTTGCCATAGAGTGACTTGTGGTCTTCGATCACCGACCTTGTGGTTTGCAGTCCAGTGCTTATTCTGCAAAGCCACCACACTCTATATTGTGATCTTGTAGAACACAGTAAATGTTTCTGAAGCTTATTATTTCTGGAAGCAGAAGAAACCATGGTGGTGCAGTAATTAAGCAGTTGGTTGCTAACCAGAATGTTAGTGGTGGTTCGAACCTACCAGCTTCTCTGTGGGAGAACGCCATGACAGTCTGCTCCTGTAAAGGTTTACAGCCTAGGTTACTCCATGGAGCAGTTCATATGGCCTATAGGGTTGCTGTGAATCAGAATGGATTTGGTGGTAGTGGGTTGATCTGTCTTCCTTGTAAATATCCTATTAGCATGTGGGCATTTCATAGTTTTCAGAAAAACAACATCAACAACATTAACCATTAAGTAAATCTGGCCTGGCCCATGCTCTAATTCAGTTTACTTGTATCATTGGTTTCTATTTTGATGCTATTCTGGTTCTTAGAAAAAAGAAAGCTCCTGGTTTAAACTTTTAGGAACAAATCTAGACTTTTTATACAGCTTTTAACTTTCCAAAGAGTTCAAATAAAAAATCGTTTATAGAAAATAAGTTCAGAACTTTCTTTTTCCAACTTAATTGTTGTTTTCTGTGCAAGTGTGCATGGGGTGACTTTCACCTATGTATATGTGTCAGTAGTTTGTTCTTTCTTATTCTGGAGTATTCTACTGTTTGCATGTACCACAATGGGTCTTACCAACGGCGGATGGACATGCGCGTTGTTTTCACTTTTTAGCTTCCATGAATACAGCTGCTTTACACACTCACACACAGGGGCTTGTGTGTTCATTCATTTTAAGTTTTCTTTGGTGAAAACCTAGCAGTAAAATTGCTGGGCTGTATGGGAGTTGTACGGAACATGCATGCTTAGCTTTGAAGAAACGTGCAGAAGCAGTTTTCCAAATTCACTCTACCATTTTGTATTTCCATCAGCAGCACATGAGAAGTTCTAGTTGTCATTTGAAATAGTTTTTAACAAAGGCATAAGGAAGAATGGAAGGTTGATGTCACAAGGAAAATGTTTCCCACTCTGGGTTTGAGTTAGTGTTGGAGTTCCTGATGGTGGTCATGGTTACTGTTCATTCTTGTCTCGTGGGGTCTCTGGAAGCAGTTGTCCACTGAGTAAGACAGCCCCAGTCTTCATCAGTGCTATAATGTTGTCTGACTCTCCCCCTGCACTGTGAACTCCCAGCATGCTCTTGGTGTCTCACTTCCAGCAGGGTTTGCTCCAGAGTAGGATTCTGTTTGCTGCTATGGTCTCAAGAGTGAAAGTCAAATATCCAGTTGGAATAAAGGAGGAAGGGGCACCTCATTCTTAACAAAGTCACTGGAATCACCCATCAATATTGGTTTAGTAGTCTTGTTTGTTGTTGCTAATTGCTGTTTAGCAGGCAAAAGGCTATTTTTCTTTTCTCCTTCCTTACCTTCCCCACCTCCACTTCTGTTCCCAAGAACAAACTCAGGGCCACCCTTAATACCTACCAGCTTAGATTAATTGGCACTTATGTATTCATGGATGTGTGTGGGATGCTTCTGAGTGTAAAATGGATTGTCATGCCTGGGAATGATTCCTTTGCTTCAGGTGTATAATCTACTGTGAAGGAAAATGCATTCTGTTTGCTCCAGCTGAACTGGAGACCAGCACAGCCCTCTGCTGCATCCAGTTGGCTCAGCCCATAGATGAGTGGGGTCCCTGAAAATGTAAGTACATTCCATTGGACATGCCCACATGATCACAACAATTATAGACACAAAGAATTGACATCAAGTTAAAGCAATCCCAGAAAAATGTGGTGCCTTGGAATCAAGGAAGTCCCATCACCAGGAGAACCTAGACCAAGTCCAGGTGATTGTGGTTAAGTACAGATAGGTGCCAGGGTGGAGGTGAGGGCTTGGGCAAGACGTGCTTAGTGGAGAGAAATGGGCTTCATAGGATTCAGGGCTTTCAATTTTATGAGTCTCACATCATATATTTCATGTTCTGATTTTTAATGGATGTTCACAGCTGACTTTCCTCATTTTGAGTTGTGCTCCATCAGCAAATGAAGGTTCTGAAAGCTTCACTCCATTCGATGCATCACAGCCAAATCTACTTTGAAGAAGAAGCTTTGCATATTTTGAGTGCCTTCCAACCTGAGAGGCTCATCTTCTGCATATATCTGAAAATATTCTGGTGCTGACAGTGTTTCACTGCTATTCATAAGGTTTTCAGTGGCAAAATATTTGGAAATAATCTGCCTCTCTTTTTTTCTTAGTCTGTCTTAGTCTGGAAGCTCAGCTGAAACCTGTTCACCAATGGTTACCCTGGTGATATTTAAAATACCAGACAATGCATGTTGTCGTTGTTTTTAAGTGCCGTTGAGTTGTTTTTGACTCATAGTGTCCCAATATAAAGTTTCTAAGGAGTAGCTGGTGAGTTTGAACCATCTGCTTTGTGGTTCAAACTGACCTTGCAGTAGTGTGTTTATATTACAGTGCCACATCAGGGCTTCAGACAATGCATGTTGTTGTTGTTATATGCCATGGAGTCGGTTTCGACTTATAGCTGCCCTGTACAGAGTTTCTGAGGCTGTAAATCTTTATGGGGGAAGAAAGCCTTACGGAACAGCTGGTAGTTTCATTAGCAACCTGATTAGTAACTGCTACGCTAGAAAATTTAACTTCAGTAACTCCCAGTTCTACTTTCTGTGTCATTCTTTTCATGCATTATTACTCTACAAATATTTGTTGTTGTTGTTAATAAGTGCCATAGAGTTGGTTCAGACTATTTTCTTCCAACTTGTATAAATTCTGATGAGGAATGCATGTACCTCTGTATGTATCCTATTTCTCTGGTTGCCTTTGAAATTTTGTTTTCGCTAGTTTATTGTGATATGTTAAGAGTTCTATGACCCATCTGTCCATTTGTTGTACTGAGGTGGCTTATGTGTTGCTGGAATGCTGGAAGCTATGCCACTGATATTCTACATACCAGCAGAGTCACTCATGGTGAACAAATTTCAGCAGAGCTTCCAGACTAAGATGATTAGGAAGGGGAAGCAGACTACTTCTGAATGTGTAGCCACTGAAAACCTTATGATAAGCAACAGAGCATTATCAGACGTAGTGCCAGAAGATGGAAATTTTAGGAATAGCATCAGAACATTATCAGATATAGTGTCATAGCATGAACCTCTTGGGTTGGAAGTCTCTCAAAATAAGACTGGGGAAGAGCAGCCTTCTCAAATTAGAGTTGACCAAGATGATGGGAAAGGAGTAAAGCTTTTGGGACCTTCATTTATTGATGGGGTCCATTTCAAAATGAAGAAGAACAGCTGAAACATTAATAGTAGAACGATGGAACATATGAAATATGGATCTAAGAAAATTTGAAGTTATTAAAAATGAAATGAACTGTATAAAAAGAAATATTGTAGCCATTGTTATTATTGTTAAGTGCTTCTAATCAGTTCTGATTCATTGCAACCTTGTATAGGGTTTCCAAGGAGCAACAAATGGGTTTGAACCACTAACCCTGTGGTTAGCATTCCAGTGCTTATTCTACAGTGACACACCAGTGACTTAGTAAACCATATGACTGTCCATTTTGAACCCAACAGTCATATGGTTTACTATGCAGGGGACAACAGACTCAAGAGGAATGGAATCACATGCGTTCCTCGAAAAGAACAGTTAAAAATCTATCTTGAAGTATTGGCAGTGATAGAATAACATTCATATGCATCCAAGGAAGACCAGTTAATACCACGCTTATTCAAATTTACACACAAAACACTATAGCTAATGATAATGAAATTCCTGAAATCTACCAATGTTTTCAGTCTGAAATTGATCAAACGTGTAATCAAGATGTACTGATAATTACTGGTGTTTGAAATGCCAAAGTTGGGAACAAAGAGGAAGGATCAGTAGTTGGAAAATGTGGTCTTGATGATAGAAATGATGTTAGAGATTTCATGATAGAATTTTGCAAGACCAATGACTTATTTATTGCAAATGTCTTTTTAAAACAACATAAAAGGTGACTCTACAAAAACTGTAGAAAAAAATTGAAGAAAAAAATTCAAGCCTAGACTTACCATATTGAAGGGTTTTATGGAGTTCTGGTATGGTTCTGTAGGACAACCACAGGACCACAAGGCCAGTTTGAACCACAAGGTCAGAATGTCAAACTGACCAGGTTCACCTCAGAAACCTTATACAGGGTTGCTATGAATGAGAACTGACTCAATAGCACTTAACACAACATGGCCAAAATAGAAGGATCAGTATTTGAAGGAAGGCTCAATAATTGGAAAATATGGCTTTGATGAAAGAAATGATGGTAGAAATTACGCGATAGAATTTTGAAAGATCAATGACATAACATAAAAGACAACTATACACATGGACCACACCACATGGCACACACATAAATCAAATTGACTGTATTTGTGGGAAGAGATGGACAAGAAGCTCCATATCATCTTCTAAAACTAAGCCAGGGTCAGACTGTGGAAGAGACCATCAATTGCTTCTAGGCAAGTTAAAGCTGAAGCTGAAGGAATTTAGAACAAATCCTTGAGAACTAAAATTTGACCTTGAACATATACCACCTGAATTTAGAGATCATCTCAATAACAGATTTCATGAATTAGACACTAATGATTGAAACCAAAATAGTTAAGGCATGACATCAAGAACATCACTCAGAAAGAAAGCAAAAAGTAATTAAGAAGACATGAAAAAGAAAAAGACTAAATGGGTGTCAGAAGAGACTCTGAAACTTGCTTTCCAGTGTAGGGATGCTAAAGCAAATGGAAGAAATGAAGAAGTAAAAGAGCTGAACAGAAAATTTCAAGGTGCAGTTTAAGGAGACAAAGATAAAGTCAAGTAAGTATCATAAGATGTACAAAGACCTGCTGTCAATAATTGAGCATTTTCTCAAGCTGAAAGAACTGAATAAAAAATTTCAAGCTTTGACTTGTAATGTTAAAGGATTCTATAGACAAATTATTGAATGATTCA